>NW_008709577.1:941251-1139031 GCF_000327385.1 Lottia gigantea
TCCTAGTTGATATAGATTATTGAGTTGATGTAACTAGTTTTAGATCCTAGTTTATATAGAATATGGAGTTGATGTGACTAGTTTTAGGTCCTAGTTCATATAGATTATTGAGTTGATGTGTCTAGTTTAAGATCCTAGTTTATATAGAATATGGAGTTGATGTTTCTAGTTTTAGATCTTAGTTTATATAGAATATGGAGTTGATTTGTCTTGTTTAAGATCCTAGTTTATATAGAATAAAGAGTTAATGTGACTAGTTTTAGGTCCTAGTTGATGTGTCTAGTTTTAGATCCTGCTTTATATAGAATATAGAGTTGATGTATCTAGTTTAAGATCCTGCTTTATATAGAATATAGAGTTGATGTATCTAGTTTAAGATCCTAGTTTATATAGAATATGGAGTTGATGTGTCTAGTTTTAGATCCTAGTTTATGTAGAATATGGAGTTGATGTGTCTAGTTTAAGATCCTGCTTTATATAGAATATAGAGTTGATGTGTCTAGTTTAAGATCCTAGTTTATATAGAATATGGAGTTGATGTGTCTAGTTTAAGATCCTAGTTTATATAGAATATGGAGTTGATGTGTCTAGTTTTAGATCCTAGTTTATATAGAATATGGAGTTGATGTGTCTAGTTTTATATCGTGCTTTATATAGAATATAGAGTTGATGTATCTAGTTTAAGATCCTAGTTTATATAGAATATGGAGTTGATGTGTCTAGTTTAAGATCCTGCTTTATATAGAATATGGAGTTGATGTGTCTAGTTTTAGATCCTGGTTTATATAGAATATGGAGTTGATGTTTCTAGTTTTAGGTCCTAGTTTATATAAATTATTGAGTTGATGTATCTAGTTTTAGATCCTAGTTTAGATAGAATATGGAGTTGATGTGTGTAGTTTTAGGTCCTAGTTGATATAAATTATTGAGTTGATGTAACTAGTTTTAGATCCTGGTTTAGATAGAATATGGAGTTGATGTGTGTAGTTTTAGGTCCTAGTTGATATAGATTATTGAGTTGATGTAACTAGTTTTAGGTCCTAGTTCATATAGATTTTTGAGTTGATGTTTCTAGTTGTAGATCCTGGTTTATGTAGAATATGGCGTTGATGTGTCTAGTTTAAAATCCTGGTTTATGTAGAATATGGTGTTGATGTGTCTAGTTTTAGATCCTGCTTTATATAGAATATGGAGTTGATGTGTCTAGTTTTAGATCCTAGTTTATATAGAATATGGAGTTGATGTGTCTAGTTTAAAATCCTGGTTTATGTAGAATATAGAGTTGATGTGTCTAGTTTTAGATCCTGCTTTATATAGAATATGGAGTTGATGTGTGTTTTAGATCCAGTTGTCAGCCTAGATTTTGACTGCCCCATTTAGAGCTGTATAGCAGTTTTGGTCTGTTGGCAGGAATTAAAACACATGGACGTTTACATTAAACAAATATAGAAGAACTCATAAATTTATCGTTTACATACTTTTTCAGAGACAATTTCAAGGGTTTGATTTCCAACTAGTTGACTTGATTCCACTTATAATTTGAGACAATGTGAAATATCACATGATTTGCATTTCAATATTAATATCTGTCTACTATATCATATTGGCTCTATTATTTTGACAAGAAAACTTGTTGATAGAAATATTATTAACTTGTGTGAAGTGATTACTTGTCAAATCAAAGCTTCCCTGTAATGATGAAACTGGCTGCCAGAACTTGTATGGAATGAAAATAAAGGTTCAGATTAATCCACAGCTAGAAATTATTGCTGCTCTTTGACTTCTGTCCACAAATTGATTAGTTGGTAATCTCCAAGATTTATTAGATGTTCTTTTTCAATGGAATTTGTGTTCATTTTCTTTTGAGTGTTTTTTTTCCGTTGTATTTTTAAAATCTTTCAAATAGAAAGATATTTTGAGGATGTAGTACTATGCATGAAGTGTTCCTGAATAAAAACTTCAAAAGCAATATAGATTGCATGGCTTGTGGACCATCAAATTTATACTTTTGTATACTATTGTATATTTAAATTAAGACATAAACAATATAAGACAGAGAAAAGGTTTTAAATAGTGCATTATCCTTCCATTTTCTGGTAGAAATATGACCATACAGTTTTCAATTTGAAAATATTTTTTTCACTATAATATTTGAATCGAAAATGTTAATAGCTCTCTATATGGATCCTGTTTTCAACTTGTTTGTATACTTTGAGTTTGACACTGTTCAGATGTAATTTGAATCTGAGATATCCAGAACATTGAATTGTTTGTTTACCAAGTCTGCAAATTCACATTGTTTACATATTTCTACATCTACATCTATATTTTGATAAACATATATTAACATATGTGGTGTGCAGATATCCGACATAGATAGACATACTTTAAATATCAGTATAACAAATTTCACACTCCTTGTCGACTAGTGAAACCTTATCATATTATATCTTTAAAAACAGTTGATAAGTGTTGTCTGTGGGGGTCCCCTTAATACTTACATATATTGGCAATTCATCATAGAACAGAATGAAATTCATCTTATATTTTTGTCTTACAATAATTTTCATATTTAATAGTAGAGATTGAAGACATCCTTGAAATATTTTGAAATTTAGGCGTTGTTGAAGTGATAAGATTTTTTGTCTCAAAATTTTTTATTTTTTATTCCGTTAAAATACTGTTAGGACATCCTATTGCATATGTCCTATGTCAATTGCTGGTAGACATTTTTGAATTTTATTTGGACATAGCTGGTAATTGATAATGAATAGGTTGTATAAATGGAAAAATTTATGCCCGGTTAAGACTGGTGAAAATGCCCAAACAAACGGTCCTGTTTTAATTGATACAGTATTTTATTGGATGTGTGTGAATTTGTTTAATGCCTTCTAAGAAGTATGGGAAAAAGTGGTAGATATATAATGAAAAGAACCTAATGTAAATATTGAGTAAGTCTGTAAGATTTAAATTAAAGTGGTACATGCACCAGTCTTTAATGAATTTTATTGCTCTTGGCTTATTCAAACTTTAAGACAACTCCAATTCCAGAAATAATCTCAATAAAAAAACTCTTTCTCCAAGACATCTTCTTTCAGAGAAAAGTAATGTTTTGTTTGAGAGTTCATTAGGTTCTAAGGATTTAAAATACTTCTTGTTCCTCTTCAGACTGTACATGCTCAATATCTTTAGACAACTTCAAATCTAAAACTAGTCGTAATGGTTAATTTTTCCCTTGTTGCTCAATACAGTCATCATCATTAACCCAATGTGGGCATAAATGTTTCTTTTATAATCTCAAATCATCAATTTGATTGTTTCAATGCTTGTATTCAAGTTCTCTATTAGGAATAATTAGGTTGATGATACCTGTGTGCCATTTGAAATACACTCGATAGTTGGAAAGTGAAAGTCTCATGCCTTCATAGTTGGAAAGTGAAAGTCTCATGCCTTCATAGTTGGAAAGTGAAAGTCTCATGCCTTCAGCACCTTATTGCCACTGCATGACATTGACCATCTTCATTAGCTTTCATGCAGAAAAGTAGGACATAAAACTTCATTGATATCATTTGATTTCTATTGGGAATAATAAAGTAAATGAAAATGACCAGCATATTACACCTGTATATCACCTGTCCTACAGTACAACATGGTATTTTATAGTATAATACTTCTTGATACCTACATCTTTACATATATTAACTATATTTATTTACTCTATTCACTTTCTCCTTCAGATCAATTACTCTTAGATATTGATAGTAATAAAACCCTGAGATGGCACTGGATCTAAGCTTTGGTCCCTGTCTGTATGGAGAAAGTACCTTCATATTTTTTAACCAGGTTCCCAATGTCAAAGATGAATGACGGAAAGACTGCCTTGTCTTTGATAGGACAAAACTCATTAGCTCAAGTACTTAAAAGTTGAACTTCCATCTTATATTTTTGGTAATTTCCTGGAAAAATAATGAAAAGTTGATACATGCAGAATGGGATCAAATAATCAACTGAAGAGTTAGCTACAATTATTTGGAAGTACCACTCAAAATTGTTAAAAATGACTATCCTGGTTAGACAAAAAAGGTCATGTCACTCCTACTCAAACTATATGCACAAAGAATATTTTCTCACTAAAGGTTATGCCTGTGTCTGTGCTTGTGCTATGGTAACATTACTTGAAATGTTACAACCAAAAATTTCTAATTAGGACAGTATTATCTCAAAATCTGTCTATTGATCCATAGTAAATTTATGACAGGTAGATAGTCCAGTCCAAGCCAGTAGTAATAAAATAACTAGTAGAAAAGACCAAAGAAATATTAGAAGAATAATGTGAAATAACTAGTCAATCATTTAATGTTAATGAAATCCTGTTCGGAGCTATCTAGTGAATTAATAATTGATCTATATAAAGAATAATTGATAAAGACAAAGTTTCTATTGCAAATCAATTTGATAGACTAGTATACTATATAGTATACATAACCAACTTTACTAGCATCTACTGACATTTTTAAGTATTTCTTTCCCTACTAGTTTTAAAATGCTTAGTTTATAAGTGAAAAAAATGCAAATAAATACTTAAGAAAGATCATAGTGCCTGAACATTATTTCACAATTTTATGAGAATCTTTGGAACTTGGAACTTTGAAGACCTCAAGTCCTTATTACAATTCTTAGGGAAATGGTTTGAAAAATCTTTAATTATGAGATATGCTCTAGAGAGATAATTTTCTTTCAAATATTTTACAATAATATTGTAAAGTCAAACAATTCTTGTAAAAGTCCAACTCATTTCATTTCATTTTATTTTGTAAACTCAAGCAATTCTTTCATTAAAATCTGTTCTATTTACTTATGAAGTTCCCCTGTAATATTTCCTAAAAGCCAATCAAGCACAGGTAGAAGGCAAGTCAAACCTAAACAGAAAACTATACTGTGGGATATTTAAGAAAACTTCGCTGGCTGGTAGAAGATTGTACACCAGCCTTCAATAAAAGTAGAGACTACTTGAGTACAGTACAGAATTGATTCTGGTGCTACATGTAAGAGTGTCTGTGGAACCATGGTTTTATAGCTGACTGTAGATTGTGAATAATCTATAGTAGTCCATTCTAGTATCTACTTTATTAGACTAAGGATACTTGTAATATTTTAACAAAGAGTTACCGTGAAGTATTGTCTTGTATTAGGAATTGTTGATTCAGATCAATGGATATCTCCACTGGATAGACTCATGTTTATGGGATTTTTAACTTTTAACACAAGTAAGTTGAAAAAGTTTTACAAGAACTATTGGTTTTTATCTCAGCTAGTTTTTATACTAGAATATCAATGATTTAATGCTTATAAAAAAATCTTCATATTTGTTTAAAATTGTTTGGACTATTAAAAAAAATATTTTAAATTTATTTATTTTCAATATTTTGTAAGTTGTATCTTAGGATTTATTATACTTACATCAGTCTACCTTTTGAATATTTACTGTATAACTGTGATGTATAGAACTGAAATCTTTTCAGAATTCAGAATATAGTATTGACATTGATCAATGACATTTTAATGTTTTTGTCATGAGCATTTAGCAGATAAATTTTCAAAAACGAAGGATGGTTTTGTCTAAAGTACGCTTCTAAGATAAAGATTACACATTCGCCTCAGTTTCTTGTCAGAGTTAAAACAACAGATTATATGACAGTTGTTGATAAAAACTAATTATTAAATGTGGGAAGTAAAAGAGAGGTGAAGATTTTAAAGATCAGGGTGAAATAAATTCTTTAAAAAAAAGTTTGAGAACAACATGATATTTCTACTTTTTTAAAAATCTGACAAAAACTTGCTAGATATTTAAGCGAAATTAAGAGGGTGGTAAATACCAAGCGTGTTCCTGTCTAGACACAGCTACAATTATTACTTCATATTCAATATAACATATATACTGCACATATTTCTTACATTGGAGCAAGATAACTTTGTCTTCGATAATATAAACAAACATTGCATGAAAACTAGAATAGTGAAAATGAAAGAGCTATTTATTTTAATGTGACAGAGTTCTTAATGCTATCTCTGAACTTAGCATACATGTAATTTCATTCATTTTTCAATAATTAAAGATTTTATTTTCATTTTATAAACCGATTCCAAACAGATTTTTACAAGGCAGGGCTCTGTTTCTCAAAAAATCGTATGACTTACGACTTAAGACTAAACTTACAACTGTCTTAAGTTTACGATTACCTGTGTTTCTCAAAGGCTATCGTAAGTGTCACAAATAATCTTAAGATAAAAATTGTTGTACAATCGAGATTTTAAACTAAGCATGTGTAATACTGACAAAATATAATGGAAGGCAAGGCGACAAGGAAATCAAATTGTACGAAAAATCAATTAGATGTTTTCGTCAAAGAGGTTACTGAATATATATCTCTTGTAAAAGGGAAATCTTCATCCTTATTAACATTGAACAATAAAGGTAAATTTTAGAATAAAGTTATAGAAAGTTAATTAGTTTTAACTAAATATGTTCTGCTCATTTAGAAAAAAAATGAAACATAGTTTGTAGGTCTATTTTGGCAAGACCGTTTTTCAAGGTATCATTTCTACGGGCGAGGCAAAATTGTTCACTGCACTTCAAATCGTTCTGAAATATTGATTTCCATGGTCATGAAACTCAATGATGACGTTATTGCTATTTTGACATCATTGCCGAAGTGAAAAAATGGCAGCTCTCTACTGAGACGAAGACGAAAAATGGAGAAAGTGGATAGTAACACTGGACAATTTTTTGCTCATTCAAAGATAGTAACGTGTCAACTCTGATATCAAACTATCCTTTTTTCCCATTAATTAGTTTTTTTAAAAAAAAGACCATTTGGTTCTACCTCCTGTTATGTACGACAGCTTTGACCACTCGTAAGTTTACACCAGAATTAGTCATATACTTACAGACCGTTGATTAATCGTAAGATTTTTTGAGAGACAGGGCCCCCGAGTCTCTAAAACTCAGGAGACCTGCGTGGTATTTTATGTTGGATTGTTAACAATGTGAAAAGGTGCTCAAGTCATGTACAGTTAATAATAAACTAAAAATATTTTCATATCTAATCTTATTCTAACTCTGTTGAAATGTCTTGTGGTGAAAGATATAACTGATACCCTACTAACTACATTCTGTCTCCTGCTAAAAACTTGACAGAATTCATACCATACATACAAGGTCCAAGGAGATTATTTTTGATGAATACATGAAAGCTTTGTTATATTTCAAAATGGTTTGCTCTTTATGCTGCCCTCAAAGCATCTTCAGAGTCTGATGGTCAAATCATCAGACCACTACTAGACAGTCCACTTAACAATAATTAAAACCAAATTCATATTCATAAAATTATGGGACAAGATCAAAATGGATCACTACCTCTGGTGTTTACAATTCTTGGACTGAATAGCCACATGTTTGGGATGCTTACCTGGTATGAAAGAATATTTAGAGGACAGTATTCCTTTAGAAATCAAGCTTGTTCCCATGCCATCTTTTTTTTTATTAATAATGAATCTGTATAAATTATGACATTATTTCAGTTGCCGTTGAAATACAGTTTTTATTATCTCTCCTACTTGTTTATTTCTTTACTAAGATCAAACTAAGACAACTCTCTTTAAAAGCTTTTCTTTTTATGATGTCTTAACTATGATAAGACTTGATCTAGCTAGAATTTATATAAAAGTTTATTTCTTTAGAATATTTTAAATTTGAGAGAATCTTAGTAAAAAGTGTTAAAATAAAAAGTTATAGAAGTTTTCATGTAATAATTGTCTACCAACCCAATTTATTTAATGTTTATTTTTTCTTTTAAAAGCATATTTATTTCTAGTATCCTGTTAGGAGTCTGTTAACCTTTATAAAATTGTAATTCTAGATAAGAATGAATTTTAATTGAATTTACACAGAATAATAATAAATTGGTAACTTTTGCATTGATGTCTGTTGTAACAAATCTCCAAATTCAACGACTTCAATTGGTAAATTTGTTCAAAAACTGATTAGATCTATTATGGATTCTAAGTAAAGATCAGAAATCACCAAAAACCAAAAAATGACTTCCAGGAAAAATTTCCAGGATTGATTTGGAGGTCAGATTCCAAAATTGGTTTTTCCCATTGTTTACTGATAATTTTCATGTAATTTACTTCAGTGATTTTCTTCATTAAAGACTAAATAAGCATGTCTATAACATTTCAAATGAGCCTGTTTAATGTTTACAGAATATCTCAGAATTATTTTCACAGTCACAGATTATAATGCATTATCAATTGTTATATTAAAATATCAAATCCTAGTATAAAAGGCCATGATAGTATACCATCTGTTGAAAGCCTATTATAATACTTGGTGGTTCATTTAGAAACAGCAGGTAATTTGGCAGTAAATCTATTTCTTATCACGATACCTATGTTTTAAATTGTCTCACTCTGTTAGTTACATCAGTAGAAAATTGATGCCATTACCTGATCAGCTATGGTTTAATATTATTAAGCTCCACTGTAATACTACTGTGCAAGTACTCTAGTGGAATATGGTATACCAAATGTTACTTTTCTAATCTGCATGGTTTTCTTATACTTTTGGCATCATATTGTGACATCACATCTATGGTTAGTAACTCCTGTCTGTATGTCCACAATTGATTTGATGAAACTGGGTATGTACATGTATATTGGTGAGATTGTGGACAAGTGTGATATTTGCAAAGGGTCTTAATAAGTTATTGTGTTGACTCAACCAAAATTTGTCAAAATTGGCTTTCATTTTGATCCACTTTTGATGAAAAGTTATACAGTGATAGCCATATATGTCAAAATGAACAATAGTTGCAGTTTTGATCGAATAGATAAATCTTGGTATGCTGATATATATTGATCAGATCATGCATGATCTCCAATGTAATTTTTCAATAACCGATTTGTGTGTTAATGCTTATTGCACCCGGCTTAATAGTTTAGGTAAAAATGCAACAAAATTAATTTCATAATCAAAGTTCCTATGAAATTCAATCTGAATCATTGGGGCTAATTTAGAGTTCTAACAGGATCTTTGCTTGGGAATTAACCATCCTGGTTGCCTTCTGTTAGTGATGCATTACCTAATATTCCATAAATTGTTCTCAATTGCCTGTGACACATTTTATTTTCACTAATTGATGAGTAAACCAGATAAATCTATTTGGTAAAATTGTAATAGAATATACCTATATACAATTACAAATAAACAATTTACTATAAATATAAGAGTAATTGGTATATGATATTTAGTAGGTTAGTTTATTATGATCTAAGATGTATTAAGTTAGATTTCAGCTACATCTTAACTCCAAAAGGGGCTAATGAATAGAGCTTGCAACTTGGCAGAATCTGGTAGCAACTGGATTTACAAAGGTTGCTTGATCAATTGCTAGATTAACCTAGTTTGAGAGCACCAAAGACTTAAAAGAATGCTACCTCCAGTTGCAATCAGTTGCTGATATTCTTCTTTCTAATAAAATTGAATTATATTGTTAATAAGAGTAATTGTAATCCAGTTGATTGTAGTTTGCAGTAGTCTTTCATTTTCTTGATATGGGTGTTTTGACTAAAGTTGACTGCAACAAATCCTAAGAGTATCTTTGAATTGTCAGTCAACTTAAGATGTGCTACCATAGGAATGATTTCACCAGGAGGGTATCAGCACTTAACTCAAATGCCAGTGATATTTCTTTTGTCTGAAAAGTTTTCTAATTGAAGCTGCGTTCTATTATCTGTTGGTAAGGCTGATAAATAACAGTCTTATATTTCTTACATAAACACAAGATATTTTGTCAAGTGTACTGTTTACATTGTTGAAAGTTATCAAAAACACATTCTGGCCAGCAGTATAGCTGGGGAAGAGATTATCATGTTTTGATATTATCATAGTAGAATGATAACTATCTATTATAAATACTCAATACTACTATCATATATACATGGTATTTTTAAAATATTAATCATTTTAACACACTTAAGTATGACTAGAAACTGAGCATGAAAGTTAATCATGGCATTCTTAAAAGGATTAAAACCTGCCTGAAAGGACAGATTTTGTCTTGTGTTATGCGTTCAAGTTTTCAGTAACCACACATGATGGACATAGATCTGAAGGTTCAACGCATATGCCGCTTTGTCTCATGTGACAACAAGGTTGATATATAAATTTATTTCATTTGATGAGATAGTATATTTTGATCGGCCGAGGACAGAAAATGTTTCGTGAAAATGTTTTGATTCAACACACTAGACAGACTCAAAACATTTGTTCACAATTCCAACAAGTTTGATTTTCAAATACATGTTTTTTGCCAACACATGACAGACTTTTGTCATTAAACAATGATTCAAAAGTCTGTTCTAGTTTTTCAGTACATCCAGATACCATGACCAAAATAACAATTCTACCTTGATGATGTTTCTTGTTCCTTTACATTAGAGAGCAAATTTTTCTGATACTGTGAAATTGTTTCTAAATATTAAACCCAACAAAATACAAGTTGATAAGCATAATTTTATTTGCCCTTTTGATTTGCATTTCATAAAGTTTTGATAACAATTCAAAATATTTCAGTTATAGAATTTCACATTGATCTTGCCAATTACTTTAGAAACAGCTGAGAGTTGCTGTATGTTTCTAGATTTGGCAGACAATTCACATGAAAAATATGCAATTTGATTCGCAGGTCGTGATGAAGTTTAATTGAGCTAATCACGTGAAATATTTGATTTCAAAAAGGGACATTTTGACACAAAAAGGTTGATTTCGAGGATAATTTTAGTAGATAATTTTAGTAGCGTGATTGTCTGAATGTACCAGATACTATTCTAAATTCTTACTTCAAGCATCAATTCTTAACTGATCATTTCATTTGTAGTGAATAAATGATTTGCAGTGAGATGAAAATGCAGAACATGTCATGGAAAATGTGAGCTGATATTTGGAGTAAAATCTACTTTGATTTGAGCATTTTCTGTATTTTATTTGCATGTATTGTCATGGACAATATTAGGCATCTATTGTGGATCATCAAGATACATACAAGCTAACTTGAGGGTCAGGGATCTTGGCCAGTAAATGTTGAGATGTTAACTTTTCCAAATTCAAGTTTTAACTTCTATTATGGCAAATTTTCATTGTACACACAGCAATGGTGTTGTACATCTTCATTAGTTAAGATTCACAACTGACGGAAGTAATACTCATTCATCTTCATTTATTGAAAGTTTAAACTTGGATAAGTGCCACTTACTACATGCTTTATATTATTGCTTCATGACATAGTTTATTCTATTAATCATTTATAATGTTTTAAAATTTTAATAATGTTTATTTCTTATGTTTATAGGTTGCTAATTTAGGTAGTTATATAAACAGAAGTGTTGATGAAATTTTTGAACGGAACAAGTGTTAACATATAAAAATTCAAATGAAATATATCACATTTGAAGTGTTATGCTGGTTTAAAGATGAAAAGAAAAATTGCACCTGTGTTCAAAATTTCTTTAAGAATTTTTCTCACTTATATCTATTTTGATTACTTGGCAATTATGAAAAATTGATAAAAAAAAAAAAAGCCAAAAGTAAATCTGATGAAACACTTTCTTGCGATTGGTAAAAGCTACCTACTGAATAGATTGCATGAAAAGCCTTCCACAAAATTGGCATAACACCCTTTCCTTAGAAATATGTTGAAATGCTTACAATGTATTAAAAGAATTGTTATTTATCATTTCAGGTTGGTAATGAATTAAACAGCAGAGTATGATTGAAGTCTGTTTTACACTGTAGAATTACAAATGTCTCTAACAATGAAGTTTTGGCAGCGTTTATTGATGGTGTTTGGAACATTGTTCTTTACCATGTCTGTTTATCTGATCATGAGTGAAGAAAAGACCTGGGAAGATCAACACATCCAGAAAAAATACCTCATAGAATCACGACTTTGGCCAATACGAGGAAATAAATCCTTTAATGTGAATGATAATATAGAAGTTTGTCAACTGTTAGAAACAGGACAGTCACATTCTCAACTATCAACAGTAGATATTTACCAGAAGACAGAATTTAATCTGGGTTCTGATGGCTCTTACGAAATGAAAACACCACCCCCTGATTACCCAAATAATTCTGAAGATGACCTTGAACCTCTTAATGTGATAATTGTACCACATTCCCACAACGATCCTGGCTGGTTGAAAACTGTAGATGAATATTATGTGGACCAAACAAAACACATTCTAAATAATATGGTAAACAAACTTAGTGAATATCCTAATATGACATTTATCTGGTCAGAAACAGTATTTTTTAGTATGTGGTGGAATGAATTAGATGATGATGTTAAAGTTCATGTCAGACGTTTAATACGTAGAGGTCAGCTGGAGATTGTTTTGGGTGGTTGGGTAATGCCTGATGAAGCTACAACCCATTATGTATCGGTCATAGATCAGTTGATTGAAGGTCATCAGTGGCTTTGGGAAAATCTGGGTGTCAAACCAGAAAATAGTTGGTCCATTGACCCTTTTGGATATTCTGGAACTATGCCATATATTTGGAAAAAAGCTGGAATGGAGAACATGGTTATCCAACGTGTGCATCAAGCCATTAAAGGATCGTTGGCTTCAAAACAGGCTCTGGAATTTCAATGGCGACAGATGTGGGATTCTAAAGGATCTAATGATATTCTGTGTCATGTGATGCCATATATGTTGTATAATATCAAATTTACTTGTGGCCCAAATCGATTCATATGCCTTATGTTTGATTTTAGAAAAATTGAAAATGAAGTTTCTGAATCGAGGTCTTACACAATAAATGCTAACAATATTCACCAACAGGCTAAATATCTTTATGAACAATATCGTAGGAAGTCGTATTTGTATAAATATAACACCATACTTGTTCCATTAGGTGATGATTTTCGTTTTGATCGAGAAATAGAATGGGATCAACAATATAAAAATTATGAAATGTTAATGGATTACATGAATGATCAAAGAAAATGGAAAATAAATGTTAAATTTGGAACATTGAAGGATTATTTTAAGTTAGCTAATGAAGAAAATAGACACCATATGGAGAGGTATCCTGAAAATGGTTTCCCAACTTTAAGTGGGGATTTCTTTCCATATTCAGATAAAGACAGTGCTTATTGGACTGGATATTTCAGTACCCGACCATTTGATAAAAAATTCAGTCGTGATTTGCAAGCTAATCTTCAGGCAGCAGATATTCTTAACACATTAACATATGTTAACCTCAAGAACTGGAATCTTGATAACAAAGGGAAATTCTTCCAGTTTTCCACTCTGTTGCAGCAGGCCAGACGCGCTCTTGGTTTATTTCTCCACCATGATGCTATAACTGGCACTGCCAAAGATTTTGTGGTAGTTGACTATGAAAGACAAATGGCTGAAGCTTATAATAAGACCCAACTTGTAATAAGAACAGCATTACAAATTCTAGCTTCAAAGGGTAACTTAATGTCACCGCTTGTCTTTAAACCAGAAACATTTCGCCCCAAATACAACAAGGAACCAGTTAAACAAATACTAAATCTACAGAAAAGTAGCAACTGTATTCTCTTGTTTAATCCTTTACCAAAATATAGACAAGAAGTTGTTCGTGTTTTAACAGATACAGAATTTGTGCAAATAAGAAATGAGAAGTATGAATATGTTCCGTGTCAAATTAGCCCAACATGGTCGGATAAAACTTCAGTAGATCTCAAAGTGTTTGAAATTTCATTTGTTGTTACCTTACCTCCATTTGGAATTGTTCCCTACATGCTGCATAAAGTTCAAGAAATTGATTTACATAATGTATTTCCATCTAGAATTTCCCTCTTCAATACAGAAGAGTTTGAAATTCCAAAGAAAACGAAATTTTACACCAATCCACCAGTTTTAAATCCAGAATCTCAAATTGAACTTGAAAACGATAACATGGTTGTGTTGTTTAACAGTAAAACTGGTACAATAGAAAGTGTAAAAGACAAGATTACAGGACATGTGACCAATATATCCCAGGAATATTTTACCTACAGATCACAGGGTAGTGGTGCTTACATATTCTACCCATCTAATTCTGGAGAAGTTAAGGTTCTTTTTAACATTCCTATTATCAGAAAAATAGTTGGACCCATTTATTCTAAAATAGAAGTCGAATTTGATCATTACTTGAAATTTTCTGTGACTCTGTATCATGTGCCATCATTACAAGCACAAGGAATTCATATAGAAAACACTTTAGATATTCGTCCATTGACAGATCGTGAATTTGTGATGCGATTTAAAACTAACATTGACAATAAAGATGGCTCCTATTTTACCGACCAAAATGGATTCCAGTTAATTCGCAGAAAAACTAATCCCAATCAACGAATTGAAGCAAACTATTATCCAATGACTTCAGCAGCAATGCTCGAGGATGATGAAAGACGATTAACTTTATTGTCAGCTCAATCTCATGGTTGTGCCGGAATCGAGAAGGGTTGGTTAGAGGTTATGTTAGACAGACAATTAATATATGATGATAATAGAGGATTAGGGCAAGGTGTCAGAGATATTAAAATTATTACAAGTAGTTTTATACTGTTGTTAGAAAAACGTAACACCTTAAAGGCAAATAGACATTCAGATTATGCATTACCATCATTACTAAGTATTTCAACTAATGACTTTTTACAGCAACCTATTGTAAAATATTATAGTACTATTGATTCCACTATCTTCCATACCACAGTGACGTCACTGGCGGTACCGATGCCATGTGATATTTCATTAGTGACATTTAGAAGTTTAACAACTGCTAATTTTATTCATAATGGTACAAGTTTAGTGCTGCACCGAAGAGGATATGATTGTGACTTTCCAAAAGATGGACTGCAATGTTCAGTGAATGATCAGAAACTTTTTATTAGAAATCTGCTCAAAGTTTCACCAGCACACAGTGTAAGGGAGACAACTCTAACACATCTTTATGACAAGAAGAAAATTCAGGCCAGTGTTGAACTGAAACCTATGGAAATATCCTCTTTTCATATTAATTGGTAATAAAAGAGAACTCTAAAATTAAAGAGACATTGTGATAGGTTGGAAGTTCTTTACTGACTTTTGTTGCATGCTGAAAACTACTGAACAAACCATCCGGTTTTCAATACATTTTTATGATGAATTAGAGACAGATTGGCATATTTGACAGAAAATGCATATGTTATAGGTAGAAGGCAGCATACTTATTGTATCTCAATTTTACAATTATTATATTTTTAAAGTAAGGTCATGTATACCAGCATTCCTTAGAAACTTTCTAAAATATCGTCATCAAATGTGTTTTTAAATAATATGGATGAAAGAATTAAACACTCTAACAGAAATAAATTTTAAAATAACATTGGAGATACCAGTATAATAAAAACCATGTCAATGGCTCAGTATTGTATAAATGATACATTCCAAATATAATGTTAAGATAACCAGCATTAGATAAATAATTATATAATTTTAATCTACATATTTATTTTCTCTACATCTTGTTTATCATCTATAATTATCCAGAGTCCCGCCTCTATGCTGTCTTTTCCTACCCTAGTGGATGTAATTGCCTCCCACTGTACAAGTGTACAAGGTAGGATTTAAGATATGAAAAAATTGGCTCGACATAATTTTCAGTGGAAAAGAAGAAATTTTCACTTGTTCAAAATTTGGAAAATCAACAAATTCCCTTAAAGATGTTGACATACTATAAACAATTTTGATAAATGATTTTTTTTTTATTTGGTTGAGGGGTGTGAGTTATGCTTATATTAATATGTGATGTGTTATGATTTTAGAAATGGGAATGTAAGATTGATTTAACATATTTTAATTTGTATATAATGATCAATTTGTATATTTTATATCTGTATATGTAGGCTACCCCTTTCTGTTTTCAAGACAGTGTTGCCATGGTGATTTTTTGCCATCTGTTTCTGACATGTTTGATTTTATGGACAAGAAAGTAAATAAAAATTAAGTTTTTCAAGAAATAAATCCAAAAATAAGTTAACAAATTTTTGGCTGCGTATGAGTAGCAGAAATAATTAAATTAATAGTCCTGATTTTTGTTTTTATGTAAATTACATTTTATTTTGAAAAATTCTCAAGAAGAGAATATGTCAATGTTCATGAACATCATATGTCATTTTGTAATTAATCATCCATATAGAGCTCAAGATTCTGTCTAATTTTATATGTTAACTATCATTGTCATAAATGATGAACCAATGGTGTATATAAAATATATTATCATCTATTTAGCTTGTTTTATTTCATCGCATCTTGTTCTGTTACAAGTTCAGTATAATCTAGATATTTTTCCAGGGAGTTTGAAGTATTTTAAGTGCAATACACTTATGTATCATATACCCCATACTAGGCAATGTAGTTCAATGTTCCTTCTACATGCATGTGTCTATAGGTAAGTGCAGTGATGTGCTATGCACACTCAGGATATCACTACACCTTGCAAACACTAAAATTATCATTTTATCTAGGTACACTGAAGTATCACATGACCAATATTGGGATTCACTGATTTAGCACATGTACCAATCTTGGGATTCACTGATTTAGCACATCGTAAATCTGGATACACTGAAGTATCACATGACCAATATCTGGATACACTGAAGTATCACATGACCAATATCTGGATACACTGAAGTATCACATGACCAATATCTGGATTCACTGATGTATCACATGACCAATATTGGGATTCACTGATTTAGCACATCGAAAATCCTGATTCACTGAAGTTTCACATGACCAGTACCTTGATACACTGAAGTTCCACACGACCAACACTTTGAGACACTGAAGTTCCACACGACCAACACTTTGAGACACTAAAGTATCATATGACCAACACTTTAGTATGAGACACTAAAGTATATGACCAATACCTGGATACACTGATGTATCACATGGCCTATCTAGATACACTGAAGTATCACTTGACCAATACCTGGATACACAGAAGTATCACATGACCAACACTTTGAGACACTAAATATCACATGACCAATACCTGGATACACTGAAGTTTCACATGACCAATACCTGGATACACTGAAGTTTCACATGACCAATATTTGGATTCACTGATGTATCACTTTACCAATACCTGGATTCACTGATTTAGCACATGGCCAATCTGGATACACAGAAGTTTCACATGACCAATACTCTGATAAATTGTCTGAAGCTTCTGGTGTCCAATACTGAAGTAGCCAAGAATTAGTTCATTTGCTTGAAACGTTGATAACAGTAATTTTTTATATATAATGTTTATAATTAGTTTATTAAAGTATGAAGAAAACATAATAAATTTCATCTTAATAAAAAACAAAAAAATTCCTCTACTTTTACAACCAAATATTACAATATAGTTTAAGGCACAATATAATTTTGATAAAAATTTGTTGAATTGTAAAACAAAAACCTTTACACTCTGAATCAGAGTCAGTCAGCCTATTAAAATGTTTACCAATATGGCAAAACCTTACATACCTAATAATCAATCTGTAAAAATTTAAGTCCAATTGTGTTGAGAATACACTTCTGAACAACCAAGAATTTCTATAATGAGGCATGGGTCAAATTTATTGTTATATTGTACCCTTGTATGTTGATCAGTATTATAGAACATGATATACCTTACATCAAAACTGTTTGGATCATAACTACTATTTCTATTCACATTCATGCAAAATCTCACAAAAACTTAAGATTGCTCAGTCACAAATCTGAATTCGGTTTGATGGTGAAGGTCCTGAAAACTCTCAACCTCAGTTATCTTGAGGTTAGTAAAAAAAGAATTGTTGAAGTCCTTATATGTATTTCCTTTCCTGTTTTTATAGAGTTTAACTCATAGACACATTCAATTTAATGTAAAATTAGAACCAAAGATTTATAACAATATTAAATTTAGAAAGCACAGTGGTCAGGGGTCTCAAAGTTTTGCATAGGAATTTAAATTGTCTGTAGTAGAGTATTACGAATTCCCTTTCACACACAGATCTTCTGGTGCTCTTTGACCCCATTCATACATTGAACCCTGAAAAATAATTGACAATTTAAATGCAGGTGGACCTAGTTAAAGGTAGGTAAGTACATTTAATTTCAGAACACAAATAATTATTGGCAATAGCTATATTACTGTGAGAATTTAATAAAGCTAAGAATTTTGATATTAGTCCTGAGAACATTTTTCACAGCATCTGAATATTATGTTTATGAAGAAGAAAGATTACTCACAGCATAAACTGGTATTGTCTCTTTGCCCAGCATGTTCCCAGCCATTACCAAACCACAAGCAGTTAATCCTGTTTCACACATAGCTGTTACTGGTTGTCCTAGATCTATTGAGGCTCCATCAAATACTGGAAAATCATATTTCAAATAACAATTTCCTTAAGGTTTGTATCATATTCAATGATTGCCTTTGAATCTGAAAACTCTGTGAAGAACTATGTTTACTTTTCAATTATATTTAAATGTTAATCAGATCTTTTTTTAACAAATATTACCAGTTGTAATAAAAATGTATCAAAGGTAGATTGCAAACTCAGTCTACTAATAATAACATAACAAGAAGAGATTTCCCAGTGTAAAAACTGTACTCAAAGCATTGATTATAGAATGATACATGGAGGATACTTACATAATTTCAGCTCATGTTGTGATTTATAAGTACCATCTGAGTTGAATAAAGAACTGTATGGAATATTCTTAGCTCCAGGAATGTGACCCTTCTTAGCTTCTGTTAAATACAGAAATTATAATATTATTGATAATTTAATAATAATAACAAAATATGATATCAACCATTAGGATTATGTATATGATAAATAATCACCACTGTGCTGTCGAATACAATGTAACTGCTGGATACAATGTCACTGTTGGATACAATGTCTTACAATGTCACTGTTGGATACGATTGGATACAATGTCATTGGTGGATACAATGTCAATGTTGGAAACAATGTCATTAGTGGATACAATGTCATTGGTGGATACAATGTCTTACAATGTCACTGTTGGATACAATGTCATATACAATGTTACTGTTGGATACAATGTCATATACAATTTTTCTGTTTGAAACAATGTCATACACAATATTACTGTTTGATATACACTACTGGATACAATGTCTTACAATGTCACTGTTGGATACAATGCCATATACAATGTATCTGTTGGATACAATGTCATATACAATGTTTCTGTTGGATACAATGTCATATACAATGTTTCTGTTTGAAACAATGTCATACACAATATTACTGTTGGATACAATGTCATATGTACAATGTAACTGCTGGATACAATAGCATACACTGCTGGATAGAATGTTAATGCTGGATTCAATAGCACTGCTGGATACAATGTCACTGTCAGATGTTACAGTTAGGTACAATGCTGGATACAATGTCATACATTGTCACTGCTGGATATAATGTCAATTAATATGACAGCTGGATACTATGTCATACAATGTCACTGTGGGATACAATGTCACTGCTGGATAATTTTTACGTAGCTATTCAAGAGAGTGAAAGTGATGTTTGGTGTGTATTTAAAGTAACTACCTGATGGCATGTCATCTTCACCTTGAAAACTGAGACTATTTCTAGCATCTACTACTTGTTCTTTTTTATTGACTACATTTTCACACATATCTTCATAATCTCTTATTAATGTTTTATCTAGTTTACCTTCAAAATTACCTATCTAAAAGTATCAAAAAAGGGAATTTGTATAACAATGTGATTTATCATTGAGCACTATTTCAAGTGATTATTATTATTGCCCAGTCAATATTTAATATTTAATTCTGTGGACCTCAATAGTATTCAAAATAATGGAATAAATCTATCAGAACTAAAGAATTTAACTTTTTTTGAGTTTTTGGCTAAAATACCTTATAGTTTGCACTTTCATCTGATACTTCAAAACCATCATTCAACCATTTTTTAAAACCACCATCTAATACTGATACTTTTCTATGACCATATAACTAGAATTATTAAGTGAGTGCACAATATATTGACCTCCATTTTGAAGTGCCCTCAACAATTTACAAGATTAAATACAAAAAAATATAAATTTGTAGAAATTAAGGAATTTGGACAATGCAACTATTTGATTTTTTGAATGTATCACCTTGAATGATATCTTTCTCTGCCTATACAGTCAACTTACCTAGTTATCTAGCTTATTCATAAAGTGTTAGGATCGTTGAGTAGGAAATACATATTGTCTGATATAACTGAATAATATATTTACCTACCCTCAATAACCACCATGTTCTAATAGATGATAATGAATTAGTTCTATCATATGTTATTATATGTGTATCATTATTAATTCCTAGACTTTGAGCTATATCTGTAAATTTATTTATATCTGGTACACTTCTTCGAAAATATTCACTCCTAGGGGCACAGTTGATAAAGTCAAAATATTGTGAAGTTGGTATATGACTCCTGTAAAAGAACATGATGAGACATAAAAGGACACATACATTTTTTAACTTTAATATGGAATATTATAACAATCATTCTAAAATAACAAAATATTTGCAAGAGCGATGAAGAAATAGTTAAAAAAACAGAACATGAAACATGTTGTTACTCAGAATTTCATGCTCTGTGATCTTCAGACAGCCTGAAACTTTGAGTGACAACATGTTTCAGGTTCTGTTTTAATATTTCTAACAATAAAACTATACTAAAACACATACTCACGAACTATATGTATGGCTTTCACATAAAACCATGACTTTTGATGTTTGTAGTTTCTTTTTGTTCAGTTTGTTTTAACTACAAATGAGGTAAATGCCCAATTCCAAATTTGACAAATATAAATAAAGAAATTATGTTTAAAAATTTGATATCTGTTTATTTTGCATTGTGCATTAAGCATCATTTAGGCCAAAGCTTCCTTAGGTGTCTCCCACACCCCTCTCCAAAAAACACCAGGATTTCAGTCTTATCAAAAAAGACCCTATTACAGCCCTATGGTTAGATATCATACTTACGGTAAGAAATGATGTTTATAGACATCTATTTGTGTATCTGGTGACCAAGTTGTTTCTATAACGCGTATACCACCAGTTTTAACAACTGATATAGTTTTTATATGTTCTCTAAGGACATTTGTTGATAAAATATTACCAATTCTTCCAACTGTCATCTAAATAATACAATTTTAATATATAATACATCAAATATTCTACAGATGTTTCTTCACTTACTGATATGTTACAAACAATGTTACAAGTATCTATGTCAGACATTTTTTTTTCATGATGAGTAATTTGGGATGTGCAAATTTCTGTGTTCATCATAATGTTGGTGGCAGGCAAAGATATTTTTGCTCTAAACATAAACACAATCAGTCCACTATTTTTAGGTAGCATTAAGAGTGAACAGGTGTAAGAATTTATAAAATTAATGATATATAAGTCTTGTTTTTTTAGTTTCAATGTTAATATTCTAACCAAAAATAACATTTTTAGAGGAATTGTAAACTGGGAAGTAATATCATTATTCATATAACTTAAAGAGGAAACTAAATGATATTACCATGTTATTATTAAATATCTTAGACAAACTACAACTGATACTTCACATAGCTGCTTTAAACTAGCATCTGCCCTTGTGGCCTCTCTATTTGTTTAAAATAGTGGTGGAGCCAGGTTTACGTCTGAGAGGGGAGGCAAAATATCCAAGATTGTCCGAATTTCGAACCTATTTATGAGCTTTGTGTGCGAAAAACTCTCTTTGGGATCTGCGAGGGGGGTGTGGGGGCATCTACTGCCCCTTCTGCCCCCCCACTGTGTGAAATATTCATTTTTTCATTGAAACAATGTTTTAATATAGAAAGAATACTCTTAGAAATTGCATAAAATCAAGCCCTTTGTAAAATAAAATAAAATTTCACCCCCATTCTAAAGTTCTACAGCTGCCATTGATCTACCCCACAGTAAACTATAACTATGTATACCATGACAAATAGACGGCACAGTTTTAGAAATTCACTTCATCATTACAATCTTCAGCTTACATTGCCTAGTATTTATTATAGAAATGCTTATTCATTTAGTATACAGGGTACTAGGTCAGGTATCTAGCTAGATATTGTCTGGTAATCTTCTTGTTATAAATACGAACAAACTGACATGCATTGTGATAGACTAAAAACTAACATAAACATACCTTTCAACCTTATCACAACATTAATAATGTACGTAGCTTCTCTGATACTGAATACTTGTTTTAAAACATTTTATATCTATTGGAGTATGGAGAAGACTGAAGGTGACCTTCAACTTTAGATGAACTCCAACCTCTCCTTATCTATAGACCCACTGTTGCTTAGCCATAAAGTATGAATAGGGAGGGTCAGCACGACTTAATGACTAAATTACTGCCATTAGTTTTATTGTTTTTAATTACACTCAACTTCAATGGGGATTGAAATGTTTCATTGAAGCATACATCCATAAAAGTGACAAATTTTTAAAATATGCATGTCGGGGTTTCTGTATCAATACTGAATACTATACACACATGTATGATGTAAATAATCCTTAAGCGACATTTAGGGCAAGAGATCATATTAAATAATTGTACGATTGGCATGTCTGGGATATCTAGTAAAAGAGTCACAATGGTTACCTCTGTGGCACCATGCAGTATGTTCGAGATCTTCTGCTCTTCACTCACTTGTTTACACGCTGTACGACAAGAAAATATGTGTCAAAGACTTTTAATATAATGCCTTAAGGAATTTATAAATTGCATTTAGTGCCATGACGACTCGTTTCACGGTTTGTTACTTAATACGAAATTTTATATAGTAAGGTCTGTATTAAAAGTGTTTAATAGTAGTATGTCACCAATTCAACAACTATCTCTATCAAGAATATTATCATTTATTATAAAATTTACTCGACTCCTCAAAATCAAACCCAAAATTTTCCCATTCACGTGGGTTGTGTCTTAGCCTACATAATACATTTTGCAACGACCCAAGAGATGGATCTGGAAGTTGGAAATGAACAAATGAACTGAATGTATATGGAAGAGTATCTGTGTCATTCACTCATTGTGCAACATAGCAATTGTATGAATGTAACATTGTAACATCTTTTTTCTGATACTTCACTATTCATTCACTAATGTTTGATATATAATTAAAGATAACTTCACCAAACCTTTAAATCGAAATTATTAAAACCATTTTATCATCAATTAATATGCCAAAAAATGCATTGGCCTACATGCATGTACAAGAAAATGAAAATAAGGTACGTCATGCTTCCCTGAAAGGTAACTATCTGAGATTGTTAGATTATCCAAAGTTGGTGACATCGTATTTGCCTTATGTGAATGTTTCTGGGGGTCGTCATGAGAGCTGTAATAAATCTATTAGTTCGAACGACAACGTGACTATCTACCTGTGAGACTGGTTAATCAGCTATAAAGAGTTTTTGACAGGTATAACCAAGTGTACAGTGTTTGCTCTAGTCATAATATTGAATATTGATCACTGATATGACATGGTGTTATAAACCAACTTGTATTTAATATATATACTACTGGTAACTACTGAACTCTCATTCATTTTGGATTAACAAGATTAAGCTCTATTAGGTTATTTCTCAACTATCGGTTCACATCATGCAGAGAAGATCTCACACATCTTATGACCTTTATGGAGAGTGAGTACTTTTTTTATCTCTTATAAATAATGTGTGAAAAAGTAAAGACAGTTCTTTAAAATGTCAGTCTCAAGGGTCTAATTTAAGGTGCCCACACCACAGCGATTACCGATTGCGTATAATGAAAGTGGTCATATATAGTTTGCCCATCACCTCTTATCATTATGTGCCTGACGGGAGAAACACGTCGAAACATTGCATAAAACTTAAACCAGTGATTGTTGTTCCATAAAGCTGTGTCTATATATACCACTATTATTAACAATACGTAACTGGTGCGAGGGCCCCTTTAGTGCTAGTTTCTATCAAGCAAATCTAAAAAAAACAGACTGCTGGAAACTAGTCTGCGATTATAAAAATTGAAAACCTCTTCGAGGAACCGAGGGGTATCTTTCTGATTTTAAAATGAATACTTAAACTTTGGAACTTATATCGACCGTCTTATTAAAGCTCTCTAGAAGATGTGCTCTAGACGAAAACCTTTTGTACTTTCCAGTAAGGTTTCTCGCGTTGGGCACCAAAACAAAACCACACTTAACTCATTGTATATAATTAATTTTCTAGAAGGAACAAACACTTATTTCTTTGGGGTTAAAGTGTAATAAAAAGCGGGTCTGTGTGTTGTATAGTGAAAGATAATCATATAATCATAATTCATGTATACAATAATCTTATTAAGTCTCCTACACAATACCCGTATACAAAACCTTCAATCTAATGCCCTGACTTATGACGCTTTTATTGTTGGAAATATGTTTTATCCGACCTATTTAGTCCTTATTCCTTCACCTTACAACTTTGCATGCTTTATAATGGGATTAGTATAATTATTACCCGTAAGTCGTCAGGACCTCCTGGTCACGAACTGTAAGTTAATTTGATGGGTAATTTACTAACTTTAACCGAAAGATTTAAGTTTTTTCATCCATGCCCACTTTATAGTTATCACCTTTCTTGGCAATCTTGGTTACAAATACGAACAATTTCTTTTTCGACGCATTGATCAGAATACATTTCTGTGCGGAATTCAAATCGATCATGTATTAAACTGTTTTGAAATTCTAGAATAAAGAGCACTATGAAGTATCAAGACATTCCCAATAACTTATCCTGTTACACAACATGGTATTTAAACTCTACAAATTCTTTTCGTCGCTCCCTCTTATTCTGGTAATAAAAAGGAATGGCTCGCCTACTTGAGATTAGTCTGAAGGGTTTATTTTATTGATTTTTGTTATGATTTTAATAAACATTCGACTGATAAGTAATCTGGACGTCATAGGTTGTTTAATTTGACGTTGCATGCGTAGGCGCAGACCATAGAGTTATAATAACTCTATGGCGCAGGCACATTTCTGACCTGTTAAAAACGTAGGGTAACTGCTCAAAAAACAATTATCTTTTCAGTAGTCGATTCACTCGACATTCAATATCCAGGAATAAATCAGATTCTGACAGATGCCACCAGTCACAATCACACATAACAAGGGGCATCTGTTAGTTTTTAGAATATTAAAATATTTTCTAAAGGCGTTAATAATTTTTTCACATTGAAGTTGAATTACATTATTGCATATAAACATAGTGTGGGGGCTATTTCCCCACGCGCGTTGCATAGCAAAATCATGTTCTCAAACACAGCCTGTGTGCTGTAACCACAATAACTGCACTGTGAAACAAAAATAATTATGCACTCTTCTCGGATACTGGCAACCATATCTTACACATAACTTTATTACAGACATCCTCCAGGTTCCAGTTATGGTGTCACGGCGCTTGTCTCTTGCCAGTCACCTCCTTTAAGACCACCAACTTCTGCTTCTGGTAGAATAACTCCAATGCAGAGACCGAAAACTCGACAATCTCTAATAACAGACGAAGGAAGAATAACACCAATGCAGAGACCAAAAACCAGACAATCTCTTGTGGAAGAGAACGGATTGCAGGTACAGTATATTAGAATGTAATTATATTTAATGTAACGCCATGACAATACTTGCCTTGTGAAACCAGTATCTTTTTATTTGACGAGGAATGTGTCATAGTTTCCTTAAAAAGTTTTATTACATCCGGTCAAACCTGGAAATGTAAAAGCGTTTACAAACGAATGTGAACGGACGAGCATTGGTTCAAAAAAGCAACATGTAAATTTCTAAGTATTCTCTTGGATAGATTACTTACATCATTCTGTTTTTCTTACAGACAGATCAAGATAGTCACCCATACAGTGGACCCATGGATCCTGTCACAAGACACTATTACTACAGAGAATGGTGTAGAAATCCACCAAAACCTCAAATGCCACAGTAAGTATTAAACTTTTAAATTATTTTCTGTATAGAAAGCTTATAGTCTTTTTCTTTACACTTCAACGTTCACCGAACAGTGGCTCAACAACCACAAGGACTGGTTCAACTAATTCTACGGGCCCGTAAAATGTTCTCGGGGGAGGGGCCCAAACTCGCATAAGTCCACGGGCCCCGAAGTCATGTATTTTGAGCCATTGTCGCCGACTTTATTGTACAAATCTCACGTATCCTGTATTCAGTTGTCCGCTTGTATGAAACGCTTAGTCTTGCCTTCAGTAACATATTGGTATAACAAAAACCGTTCAGTGTTGAAGAGCAAAACGTCAAAGAACAGTATACTGTAATTTTCTGGTGAAGATCGACACAAGAATACGGCTCACGCTTCATTTATGGGTGGTAGTTTAAATTGTAAACGGTGATAACGCTAGGCAAGAGTCCATGACATCGGATGGCAACTTTGTGTGTCTAAATTAAGACGTCTGACAATCGCATGGATTCAGTAGAAATTTCTTAATATATTTCAGAAATCGATCTGGTAGATTAGGTAGTAGTTGGAGACATGTTAAGACAACCCTCAATCCCAATGGCGCCAACATTGCATTTATAGATGGTAAGTTCTAAAATTTTACCAGATATGTTCAGGACACATTATCCGAATAGTGCACATACGTTTGAACATTGAAAGCCACCAAAAACAAAAACTATCCATCATACCAAGAACAGTTTTAGTAGTTGTTAACATCAATATTCAAGATATTCTCCGCCTTTTCATTTCCACCACTAATAATCTGCCAGCTAGTTTGATACACCATTCAACAGCTTTTCATGGTAGAAAATCACCATTGCAGAGATCAACATTGGATCTAGAAAGTCACATGCAAGAAATGTAAAAAAAATATTTTGTGTCACTGATACTATCTGCATTTGCTCTTTAAAATGAAATAAATTGGGTTTTACGTCCTACTTTTCTGCACCATGTGGGCTAATGAAGACATTTGCTCTTTAGCTTAAGAACATATTCAATACGTATGATCTATGATGCATTTTGATATGTGGTAGTTACTCTAGGGCTTCAGGTGTATCACATTGTTATTTTAGGTATTGTCAAAGAGGAAGAGAATTATTTCTATCCACCAGAACTAATGTATCAACCACCAGATTTCTCAAAAATAGTTCCACAGACTTACTGTAACATTTCAACAACTAGTCCTAAACAATCAAAATACCAAACATCTTTTAACAGTAAAGCTAAACAAGGTTTTAGATATTGGTATCAGGAACCTAAACCTATTAGCTGTAAGTATATGTATTATGATTTGTCAGTCTCAATTGCATTTCATTAAATTTCAGTTTTTTGACAAAGAAAATGAGACATGAATCCAATGGAATCCTTATCTTTGCAAGTTTTAAGACAAAAATTATGTCCTATTGGTTTATATTATTTACTTCTGCCTTTCCTCAAGACCATAATTTATATGGTATAAGCTCATATAACTAATATCAATTTTATTTCAGGCAAAACATTTACCTTTTAGACTAAGGTAGTTGAATGTATTTTATATAACCTGTTGCATGATGTTTTTTTCCTACTTTCTTCTAGCTTATGAATTACAAAGACAAGCTACTCTAGCCAAATTCTAAAACCTAGCGAAAAATGTGAGAATTTATTGTGTATGCATATTATATCCTAATACACATGCTAATCTTGGAATTCCTAATTATTTTGCATTAAAATATGTAGCTGATAGAACTCATCCTTTAACTATCCTGAAAGTATTTAGTCTCTAACTTTTAACCATTTTAATTATTAATACTGTTTAACTTTCCAGCAATTAATATTTAATGCTTCTTTTTGTCCATAGGCCTACACAATATATCTCTGAATTTAAAGTTATAGGTTTCTAATTCAATGCTTTGCTAACTTATGAAGCTAAGACTTAACTATCCATAACACTTTTCCCCATAGCCCTTAACACAATTGTTCATTAAATGGGAACCTTTCCTTGGGGTGAACCAATATCATCATTTTTTGCTTACACATATTTACTTGCTTATCATTTTGCCAGATACAATGAAGGCTTCGTTTGGTGCTAAATCAAGATGGAATGGAGTTGCTGGCGTCTGTCTTCCTGCTGTTTCTAAATAACATGATATCTGTTTTTATAATCTTAGAGGTGATCTAATTATTAACCATTTTATCATTAACTATGAATTTCCCACACTAATA
The DNA here is from genome assembly GCF_000327385.1 of Lottia gigantea. NCBI lineage: Eukaryota > Metazoa > Mollusca > Gastropoda > Lottiidae > Lottia > Lottia gigantea. The sequence goes on from NW_008709577.1 coordinate 969,633, forward strand.
CTCACAGCTAATGTCTCTGCCTTGATATCTGTTTCTGTTATGGACTCTTGGGGTGCACAGGACTACACAAACTCAAAAGGCATCAGATATAATTCTTTTTTTTTACCTAATTAGTCAAAAAGATGTACTCTTAACTTAAACTCTCACTTGGGAGTTATACAACCTTTGATCTACTGAAAAACTTCATTTCAACATCTTATACTTGGGTTTTACATTTCTTTCAGGGTTTCAACAGTAGAATTCACTCCTATATAAAACCAACCAGTAATGTGATGAAGATGATATTTAAGAGTCTGTAGTATTGTATTAACACTTTGTAAACTACACAATATTTATATAAAACTGACTGAGATATATACTGTACATTAATGGAATAAAGGCATTTTACAAGGAATTTGTGATTGTATATAATAAAATACATTTTGGCCAAGTCAAGCAAAGATATTTCTGCCCATTTGGATCCAATGCAAATCATAAACATGTTATTTTTGGTTAGAACCCATGGTAATTGAACTAAATCAAATGGTCCTGGATGGTTTTTTTTATACCAAAAAAAAAACAACCAGCTCTGGTTTGCTTTGATTTAAAGTGGATATACAAAAATAAAATGAATCACAATACAAGTCTGGCTTGAATATTTTCTATTACAATTTGAATGAAGACAGCAGGTAATAATGTTTTGAACTGTGCCAACCAGGACATATCTGCCTTGTTTTATAAATGAAGTAAATATATTGGACTGTTGTGTTCTTTTAAACCAAAATTCACCTCTATCATTAACAGAAGTATTGAATCAAAGCCACAGAAACTTTCATGAAGTATCAAAGCCAGACTTTTCAAATAACACAGCTGGTGTTAACTGTAATACATGCCATTTTATGACAATTCTTTCACCAATAATCATGATCAAAGATGAAAGCCATGTGAATCAGTATTTACATCAAGTATACACATGTCTGTTATGGGTATTAGAACCCCTCAAATTACACTTCACTTTGCTGTTGCCAATGGATTTCTTAACACCAGAATAACAGAGTCTCCACGTAAAAACATTTTTGATATATATCTGTCTTTATTCACAGGTTTAGATTTTTTCTTTCCTTTTCCGGTTTTGGGAACTTCGGTCCACATTTCTTTCACATTTTCTAAAACCATATTACAATGCCTATAAAATAGAATAAAAACAATTAATATCAAAGACAAATTCAAATGCATCCAGTTCTCACAGTACACAACAAAAAAGGATTTTTCACCATAGGATAGCCAAATATTAGCTCTAGTTGGCATAAAAAGAAATCTGTTGCCACATATTCTACCTGTCAAACCAATGGTCATCCATCACACCATTACCCTTCAAATTATACAAACATACCACACAAACTAAAAGATGTACGGTATAGTATAGTCAGGAAATTCATTACCACGAAACTTTCAAATAGTAATAAGAACAGGAAATTACTTCAATGGTAACTTTTTGTTCAAATAGTTCCATAAACACTTAGATAACTAATACCCCTAAAAGGGATTTAAAAGAGGTTATCTATCCTTTTTATGTGTACCAGGGACACTGATAGCATCGGTTTGCACCATTCCAATTTTCATTTTGACATCTGTGGTTCTTGCAATTCCACTAAAACTGATGCATTTTAAGATGTCACTCTTTACAATCCCTTTAAGGAAGTTGAAGCACAAAAATAAAGAAAAAAATTTGTACATGCCTATCAAAAGCCTTCACACGACACAACAATTTCTTGTTATTTCTACAATTTATGAGAACCTGTGTATTATTTTTAACAGACTGAGTAAGGACTGACAATGGACCAGTATTAAATTCTTCTTGTTCCCTTGCTGCCATATCCTCTGGCGTCATCTCACTTTTTGGTTTAGGAGCTCTGAAAAGAAAGAATAAGATTTAAATGGAAGTAATAGTAAAATTTGGAAAATGTTTGTCCTTGACATGCAATTTAGAGAATTCTACAGATATTTATCATTTGCCTGCACTTGAATAATACTAAGGCAAAAGAGTTGAACAGATCATATTGGCATCAGATAAATCTCATTGAAAAGTAACAAAAAAAGAAAACATTGATCCAGCTTTGTTTACATTCGAAATATATGTCTTTACGTCGTAATTCTATTTCCTAACATATCAAAATTACATTTCATAGTCGCTGAGTAATCTAATTAAACCTGAGCATAACTTACGCCATTATAAAATTAACAGATTGTACAGATTGCTGTGGATAATTTTCGGTGTATTTTCGTTTCTTGCCGCTATTCTGTCGATGCCGGCGGAAATATACTAATGCGCAAGTGCGTTCTGGTAGTTCCAAATTCCAATTTTTGGTAATGACAACCGAAAATATCATTTAATTTATTGTTCTAAATCAATTCCTAAAGTAGCACAATTTTATGATAAAAAACTAAAAATTGATAATTATAAAAAATACGAAGAAGACAGTGTCAAATCTTCATTAATAGTCGAGGTCCTCTTGAAATTATTTCGTTTCTTAATATTTCTATATATTTGTTTTTAATCAACCGATACCAGCTTCTTTTTGTTGACGAAAAAATGTAAGAAATACCGAAGAATACAAATGCCAATTTCTTTTATTTCTTTGCATACAATTACATTTGCCCGTCAATTTATAACATGTATCATTGACATTATCATTCACATTAATACATACCCTATTCTATGGGCGTATTTTATGTTTCATTGTCAAGTATCTGATCAAGGGAGATAACTCTTTTTATAAGCCGTCGAACCATTTTTGAGATGGTCCTACTAACACTATAACCAATGAACCAATATCATTTGCACCAAAATATTTCAATATTTGTGTCAGTTGTGTTTCATGGCCATTTGAATTAAAAGTCTTAGAATCTTAGATAAGATGAATTTGGATTGATGAAAGTGACAACCAATGAAAAGTCTGATGGAATGACAATTTTATTTCAGCTGATTAGAAATCAAAGATGAATCTATCTTGGTTTTATTATATATCAGCTGTGATTGCTGCTTCTGTTTCTGCAGTGTCTTCATCAAAAAAATTACAAATTGGTGTGAAGAAAAGACCTGAAGTTTGTAACGAAAAATCAACAAAAGGAGATGTTTTATCTATGCATTATTCTGTAAGTTTGATATTTTAGGTGGCCAGTCCATAGAGATACAATTTGAAAAAATTGAATGGATTTGATTATTGTTAAAATTGTTTTATAATATGAGCCTTTGGTACTTTGGGCACTATTTACACAGTATATAAATTTCTTGTTCCTTGATAGAATTCAGTTCATTAATCTCAAAACCTTATATTTCAGGGTAAATTAGAAGATGGAACAGAATTTGATAGCAGTTATAGTAGAAGTCAGCCGTTTACCTTTACACTTGGTTCTGGTCAAGTTATTAAAGGTTGGGATCAAGGTTTATTAAAGTAAGTTTTATTTTGCTGGTGTTGGTTTCAGATTACTATGAGATAAGAATGATACATATGTATCAATACATATTTGCTATCATTGACCAGCGTGTTTCATGAACATTTTGTGACAGAATTCAAAGATATTAGCTATTCAACAGGTTTAAATTTTTTGTTTTGAAGTATGTGTGTTGGTGAAAAAAGAAAATTAGTTATACCATCAGAACTAGCTTATGGTGCAAGAGGTGCTCCTCCAAAAATTCCACGTAAGTTTTCTTTCATACAAAGTACAAGCTCTAAAGGTTGGGGAATCTTTCTATAAATCTATTTTTGATGGATATTGAAAAAAAGTAGATCTGTCTTGAATATTTTTTGTCAAGTAGAAGATTAAACCTATTCCAATGGGTCCAGTGGCCTAGAAAGTCACTCTTTTAATAATGAATATAATGTTTATGTAGCTACAATAACGGTTAAAATAGTGTTCAATACATCCATATAGAAATGAAAAAGCTTTCCATGATAAATGCCCCAACCTCAGACTTCTCTAAACTTGTATCAGTGTGCAACACGAGAACAAGTACTTATTGTCAAAACAGGTCAGTTGTCTAAAGATCACAGATCATGACAACACATTCCTGATTTCTGTTTTAATATTTTGATTTTAAAGGTTTAGAAAAAGTTGGCAATTATTGACCTCTGTTTTTAGTTGCTTAGTCTTCAGCACATTAACAGTGGCAGAAATGATATGAAGATTTGGTTTTGTAATGTTCTAAGACTGACTAAAATCTAAGCTCTTTTTTGGTGAAAATCATTTCATGCCCCAGAATTGTTAATACTAATTTTACAAATTTTTTTCAGCTCTGGCAACATTAACATTTGAAGTAGAATTATTGAAGATTAACTCAGACAAAAAAACTGACCTATGAAAATATAAAAAAAATTCACAACTACTATCATCACTTATTTCATAAAGTATATGCAATGAAATACCATGCCATATTATTGTCTCAATAAAACTGTGAAGCACAATCTCTGTAGTTTAGAGCATGTATGTTAGATATTAGGAAGTTGGCTTAGTGCTGAAGAGAAGGAAGTAAAAAAACATCATCATTTCCTTGTCCTGTTGATAGTTTTATACGCGGTTATAGGCCCGAACAACATCTCTCTACTTGGATGTTGTTTAGAATATTTTCAGAATGCCAATCAAATGTCTTTGATTTCAAATGTGATGACAAAAAGTTTCCAGGACACTAACAGTCTGACACCTCATCAGCATGGGATTAAACATATTAGTGTGATACCACTTCCTCTCCTACCTTATTGATTCATGGCGTATGAACCAGATGTAGGAATTGGATTCTAAAGCTACCTGATATGAAAGAAGGTTCAACTACCTATTTCTGCATTTGATAGGGCCATGGAAGACGGGCAATACATAGAATGTGCATAGATGAAAATTTTACTTGGACAGCTTCATTTGTTTCTTGCGCATTTCAACTGCAAGGAGATCATTAAAGGTGTCCAGTCTGCAGCACACAGGATTTTTATATGCCCACACAAAAGATGGGCGTATATTGTAATCAACTGTCCGTCCGTTTTCATTTGGTTCGTGCTCACTCTACAGGCTACAATTCTTAACAGATTCTTTTGATTTTGATTTTGTTTGTCAATGTCATTTGGAAGATGACCCCTATCGACTTTCGTGATGATCGGATAATTTTTTACCGAAATATCGTGTCTGACTTGACATTTCACTCAATTAGCTATATTGTGCAACTCATGTTCAATCCACAGGCGACAATTCTTTTCAGGTTATTTTCATTTTGTTTGTCAATGGATGGATTAAATATTGTATAGGCAAAATTGAATACATTTCAAGAACAAGGGCAATAACACATACTCAATATTATTCAGTATGGCCCTAAAGAGTTCAAAAGAAGTGTATGACTGAAGGTTGAATATTTTATACTGGTAATTGTTACTGTACTGCCAGATATTTTTATTTAAAATCAAAGCTGCCAGTGTGCGTATATTGTCTTGCCTGGCCCATCAAAAATACTGGCCAGGAATTCTTGAAACAATCTCAGCCCTAGGATATCCTAGAAACAGTGCAAGAAGTTAAGATACTAGGACATCCTTTTGCTAAGATCGTTTCGAGAATATGCAGCATGGTCTATTTCCATGTCAACCCATCTGAGCTAGACAGACAACATTTTTAAGGCTATCATTACCACTTTGAAGCCATAAATTTTAGCCATGTGATACTATGTGAGATCATAGCAGATTAGTGGGGAAATAAAATAACTGTTCTGTTATTTGGATATAAAAGGGCTAGGCCAGAGATGGCAAATATCACACTTAATATCAACTTAACAGTTATGTCTAAGAACTCTTTATGTGCCGTCAAACTAAGTGTTTTTTGTAAGGCTTTCTGCACAAGTTTGTACAACGAAGTAGGGGGAAAAAAGGTGCTCATTATAGTACAGTTTGTCTTTATTTCTAGAATACAATTCACGTCATAAATGATGGTACCTATTTCAGAAAATATCCTGCACTATTTCAAGCAATTCCACAGCAATATTATACAATCACAAAGTGAATTATTAAAAAAAGAAACACAGAAGAAATAGTTACTTTATATTGTTATGAATTCTATACTGAAAATCAAGTTTAACTCGAATTCCAAAACAAAGGTGAAGTGCTGGAAGTTCAATTCATGACTGCAAATAAGAAAACATTGGGAATGAACTTTAAGGGATTGTAAAAAGGTTTTCTAATTTTTGCATGTGTACCAGGGACACTGTTAGCATCAATTTAAACCATTTCATTTTTCAATCAGATGTTTGTAGTAAGTGCAATTCCAAAAAAAGTAAGTGTTCGATTACTAGTCACAACATGTGCTTTATCACATCAGGCCTTATGCAAATAGTGATTAAACACTTAGTTTTAGTTTAATTTCAGGAACCACTGACGTTTGTTTGGAAATTGGAATGATGCAAATTGATGCTATCAGTGTCCCTAACACTTGTATTTTTTTTAGAAAACCTCAAAGATCCCTTCATTTCTGCCAATATTTATAGAATATCCATTATGAAATAATAAACCCATGAAAGTTTTAGTACACAATATTTTCTGATTATCCAATGCCATGGTTTATCCAATCAATATTTAGCTAGATTGCCTATTATCATTACCTCTATATATAATTTGTAACAAATTTCTTCAAATGGTGCATAAATTATAAAATTAAAATAAATAATAATTTTAAACAGTTTACCTGTCTAAATAAAATATCTATAGTAAAAGAATATTAAATAAAGGATGTGATTGGGCCTGCAAGCAAGATCATACAATTGTTGTAGAACACCAATAGTTATTCAAATGCTACTACTATAATCAAGTATTTTTACAAATAATATATCATCCACCACACATCTGATTCTTAGTGAATGCAACACAAGTTAACTTGAAGCATTTCTTATATTGCTCTTTAATTAATACAATTATAGCCTTTTTAATATGCCCTTTTAGTGTTCTAGTTCAAAATGTTTAGACTGAAGTTACCAACCCTTATTCATTGCCACCAACGAGGAACTTACTGACAAAGGTATGACCCGTTCTTATGATTCAGAAATCTTATGGTCTATATTGTGACCAGAATCAATCACAGTTTCATTAAACCCTGGAAACAATGTTGGTTATGTCAATGTAGGTATTAATTTAATAAGGATACAGTCAAGTGCATTTTCATAATATCACTAATTCACAATTTTCACTATTTTTTGTGACACGCACCCCTTGTCTTGTTTATGACACAAAAGCCATAACTGGCAATATCCAGTGGTAATGAGTGCATTACCCATGTTAATCAATACCAAATACTACCACCTGGCCAAAGGTTTCCTTTTGATCCTCCGAAACAAAAAAATTTTTTTTGCAGACATTATATACTATTTGTTTTACCTCAAAAACCGGTAGACCACTCGTATTTATGTTTTGAATGTCTTTGCTTGACTGAAAGATTTTAACGTTTGTTTGGTCAATTTTGTTTAAGCATGAAGCCCTTTGAAATTGGTACATATTGTTTATTAAAATCAATTTAACCTATATATATATACCAGCATGTTTGATTATTAAAAACCATACACCAAGACAGAAGGGGAAAATACTGTGTTTATATATCGTGTTTTTATACTATATTAAATAAACATACACAAATCCATGAAAAGGAAAAAAAAGGCTATATATATTAATATTATACATCTTCAAATAAAATCTTTGACAATCTTTTCTTGTCACATTACGGTTAAAACAATAGAAAAAAAAATATAAGAAAATCCATCTTAAAGATAAAGTCACACGCATATACTGCTAAAGTACATGAACCATGTAAAGTAGCCACAGGAACACAGGTCTAGCATACATCCATACATCAACACAAATCACTCATTAGATGAATAGCCGGGCCTATAGATCACCATAATTATTTCCCCCAGCCGATCACAATTTAAATCCCTTAGCGAACCCTTGGTAAGATATCAAGGGGAGTAACTCTGTAATAACACTGATCCTTCAAGAGGTAGATGAAAAAATTTATCATGATTTATCATAGCAACAATCCAGATATTGATACCAGGATACATTTTTTTTTAAAAGTTATTTTCCATTTTTTATTTTCCAATTCAGATATGCTACATCCATAAAAATTATTTCCGCGATTCATTGTTTGTACCCAGTATACAAAAGGTACATAGTTTATATATTTATATATTAACAAAATTGTCTATATTTCAATATCTTTGGAGGAAAATGTTTGTAAAATCATTCTATGTCCTCTTTAATGTTGGTGTTTATTTTATTAAAGTTTCCATGTTGATATTTATCAACATGATATTAAATAGTTTATTTAAATAATATCATCAAGATTTATCAGAATCGATGCGTTTTTGTGTGGTACCCAAATGTCGTGTAGGTTTAATCATCTTTAGACGAGCTGCTTGTCGACCATCTTCTTTATGATCAAATTCACAATGATGTTGTTCAGGTAATCTATGTAATGAACAAAATATCAGTCCTGAAATATACAATACAAAATAATATTTAAAATTGTTTTGGCGTTATATGACACAAAATCAAAGTGTTATGAAAATTTGCAACAAAAAGCTGACACCCTGAGAATATGTTTCTTTCCATGTCACCCTTATAGGAATATGGCCTGATTAAATATTGCCACAAAGTTATGATATACTGTCAAATTATTGCAGATAAGATCATCTACACAATATCAACTAATAACTTAATATCAAAACAGATGTCATTTCATGATATTCAAGACTGGGGTGTTTTAAAGAGATATTTATTTGTTTTCTAACTTTATATCAATATCATGTTATTGCTTAATATTGTGATATCCACTTGAACCAACTTATGGTAGCTGTCATGATATACTATCAATTTTTTGTCATCCAAGACCATCTACATAATATTAACAAGTAGGCCGAACTTAATATTTGAAACAGATGTTATTTCATGAGTTATTTTGTTTTTTTAAAAATATATATATATTTTTTTTTTTCAAAAACAATAAAAGCCATACTAAATAAATTTTATTTCAATATATACCGGTACCGGAACCTAGCCCTATCCCGAGTTCAAATCCTGTTTAGATGGTTAATCTAGAACTTTTAAAAGTCTAATTTTATTACTTTAAATTCTTATTGACTTTACTTCAAACAAGGGACTACACTATACAGACAGTGATTCATGTAAAATAAAAACAAACTTTCAAACAAAATGAAAAAAAAAAACATAATCAATGTGTTCTCTCTCTTTGTCTGCCATTGTGAATTGATGGCTTTTTCCATTCTAATTTGAAATAAATGACTTTTTCTGCACTTTTAAAGGCAATTACTTACACAATTTCTACTAAAAGGCATAATTATTGAATTGTCAATTTAAGTATAATAAATGTCACTTTGCTCTTTAAAAGGTTTCACTCCCATCAAAGGTAATATTTCACCTAGTCACTATCGCACAATCTCAGTTGTAACTGTTGAACAAATATCATAACAGAAGTTATTCATGATAAATTTTTCCATATTCTAACTATCAAATCAATAGCATTTCCACTCTATGAAACAATAAACCTAAAGAGTAATTAAAATATGTACATACCACATCTGCATCTTCCTATTTCTCTCTGAGCAAGTTCTAATTTACAGCTACACTTATAACATCGCTTTTTATTTTTCTGAACGATTTTAGTTGGCTCTTCTTCCAATACACTACAGTCCCTAAAACAAATTAACACTTAAAGCACCGTGTGGATATATAAAATACATAAAATGTTCTGATGTCAAACTTTCAGAAAAGATTCAGTTTCGTTGTCTCCTTAGGAAGCCGCAGTGGCTCAGTGAGTTAGACGCTTGCTCACTAACCTGAAGGTCCAGGGTTCGATCCCGGCATAGGTCGAGGTAATACCTTCGGATTTTTCAACCCGGTTTCCCCCTGTCAGTGATGCAGGTAAGTGGGGCTGACGTGGAAAAAGCGTCTAGTCGTTCGGATGGGACAATAAACCGAGGCCCCGTGTGCTACAGGCTGTGCACGTTACAGATCCCTCGACAGTTAGAAATCGATAAAGAGCAGGCTAATGCCGCTATCCTGGCAAAATTTCTCTCATTGCACCCTGCATGGCGTTGCCCGTCTTCATTAGCCCACATGGTGCAGAAAACTAGGACGTAAAACTCCATTCATTTCATTTTGTCTCCTTAAATGATTTTCTCATGATTATATTCAAAAATAATTTGGCCACTCTTTCTGTAATTGAGATAATGGACTGTATTTGACCTGCAACCCATTATTATTATTGTAAAGTAAATTGATGTACTTATTACAAACACCATTAAAACTTATATAACGAGTATATGAGGGTTTTATCTGAAATAATGGATAAATGTACCACAGCATTCAATGGGTTTTTTACTTTTTAGACAAATTGAAAATTTCTCCATAGAGAACATGAGTGCATTTTTATGCAGACTGTCCTTTTCATTCAATTACGAGCATGGTAATGGACAGAGTTGAAGTTATAAGTGGTGAAATAAAAAGATAAGATAAAGAGAGAAAGAGATAAAAGATATCAGAGCTGATACCTCATAGACAGTAATCGATTCAAATGTCACGTTTTTACCTTTTGGCTCCTCTTTCACCATTCTTGCCATCTTTATCATCACCTAACACTGAAGACAGGGCACTGGCACCATCAACTTCACATGACTCTGGTGAGGGGTCAGTAGATCCTGATAATTGGGAATTGTCTTTACGAGGAAGGGAATCTGAAGGTTGTTCTAATGCCGAACATAAAGCACTGTTTTTAGTATCACTAGACACAAGTAAGGTATCACTGTTGTCTCGATTTAAACCACGATCCTTATTAAGTGAACTTGGAAGTTTTGAAGGATCAGAACGTGCCCCTTGGGAATCCATGGATGAAGCTTTAGATGAACTTCCTTGTCCAGATTTATTTCTCACTATTTCTGAAAGAAAAAGGTTTGTAAAAGTTACTTTTCACTATCCATTTAATGGTCAAAATAACTTGCATCAATATCAGATCAATTTTGTATTTCAGTGTATGTTACACAAGAATCAAATGTAAATAAAATTACTCATCCTAGCTCCACTCACCTGCATCTCTTGCATTTTTAGCCTTTTCACGATCTAAAATCAAACAAAACAAAGTTTATGGTGTATTTCAGTAACAGTTTTGTTATCTTTGGAGATAAACATGAAATAATAAATAAGGCATGACTCATGACTTAAGTAATATTCTAGGATTCTTGACAACAAATAAGTTGTATTTCATGTATAGCCAGCTTAATACATGACTAAACTTTCAATAAATATCATTGAAATTGACTTAGTTGGCATTCTCCACAAAAAAAAAAGTTAGTGCAGTGGGCAAAAAGATTTGCTGAACCTGATAAGTTGAAAAAGATATGGAATGAAAAACTAAATAATAGAAGTAACATAGCAGCCACTTTCAAAGATAGACACGAAATTTGATAGTACAGTGAACAGCTTCACATTATTACACACTTGCTGGCTGTGCCACGCCATATGTATTAATGTAAGTGTGCCAAGTTTTGTCAGTTTATTATAAACCTTATCATGTAAAGTGTATACTCTCGCTCTGTACCAATTAAGTACAAAGACAATGGTCTGTTAACAACCATAAACTTTGTCCAGACTTAAAGTTCTGATCCAAAAAAGATTTAAAACTTTTCTATGAGCCTAGCCTATTAGAACACTGAATGTTGAATACAAAGAATCCTGTTTATTTCATCTATCTTTACAACTTGATAATATTCACTAATTAAGCCTTCTGAATGTAGACCTATAAGCTTATTGAGAAAATCTGTTAGTTAGTTCTTTCTTTACTCAGATTACCCATCTAATGAATTTATTGCACATACAAAACAATAAGTTGAGTAAACTTTTATAAATAGGAATGCTATTGAAAAAACTTACCTTGGTAACATTTCGAACATAATCCGAGTGTTTTGGCAGAGCTGAAATGAACAAAATAGTGTACAATTTATTAAACAACTTCTTTCTGACAGAAAAATGATATGCTGTCCTGATTTCCCACATTACAATCTCCTTCCGGAGTAGTCTTGATTGAGATGGAAACCACTGGAATCAAAATAAAAAAGAGGGGGAAAACCACTTCATGTTGTCCTGAAACTACCAAATGATTACCGGTGTACGTTTCTGTTTGAAATCAAATCCTAAAGAAACACATAACTCTGAATAGTGTGACAAGCTTGACACGAAATTAGATTTTAATGAAAAAGTAATCAGGTTTTTGCACCCTATAGAAATATAATTGATATAGAATTGAGATCATATATGCATTTCACACTTAATCAAAACATTTTGTTATAGAAATTGAAAACTGCACTCAGTTCATGTCTTCACAAGAACATTGATTATAGATTTAAGGGACTATTTCAAAATAACTAAATGTTCAAGTCTATAGCCTATAGTTTCTGAATGTACCTGTCAAACGTAACCCTTACTTTCTATGAACTTTTTCAGGATCTTTTTCTACCCATTAATCATAATGATAAAAATAAATCAGTCTTACATTGAACATAAAACCCAATTAATATAACAAAGAGATATGACATCAACAATCACAAACTCAAATAAATACTACATCATCTATCACACCTTTATTCTTTGGGAATGACTAAAACTTAATTTTTAACAATATAATGTAAGACTTAATACCAAGGCAAATCAATGAAAATGATCAAGCTTTCTGTCAAATAAGTACCCATCTACATGGATCTGGACATAATCTGTTTCGACAAGACATAAGAGTTCTTGTTACTGATACTGATTTAGATGCTTTTCGCTATTCTGGAGCATCAAGAATATTGTTTAAGCCTCAGGACAAAAGTCTAGAAATTTCAATATAAAAATTTTGTGGAACAATCCTATATATCGGAATAACTCAGTTTCAAGGATATTGTAAACTAATCCTGGACTTAAACCAAAATCCTCAACATATTACAATCAATTTCACAAGCATTCTTCAATTCATACAATATTTCTTATGAAAAGGTTTGGTTTAGTATTTAAACTAAGAAAAACCCATTTTACCAATAATATAGAACCTCTACTGTCTCGAGTCTATTTATTAATTTTCTGAATATTTGCTGAATTTCAGGAAGTAAAATAAGAAATTCCCCATGTCTTCAAAAATTAAAACTGAAAGTAGGTTAACTGAATGCATTTTAAATTGTAATCGAGATCTGACTCAATTGTTTTTTTCAAACGAAAATTACTTGGAAAATAAATTGATCTCTTACAAAATCTCTTCTTTTGGTGAAAGATGGAGAAAGAAAACATAGTTTTATGAATTGGCCCTCCCTCAGGCCTCAACTCTACTAACACTGTCTTGTGTTCAATAATACAGTTTTACAGGCCTTATCTTATTAAGTATTGGAAGACACAGAAAGAGAGACAAAAAGTTATATATATATCAAGAGATATATCAAAAAAACTGTATCTATATTACGAAAATGAACATAGGCAGATTGGCCTCAGCACGCCCGTCTGTTACGCACTAATAAGCCTTTCAATCGCAATACGGCCATTATTGCTACGTCAATCCTCTGATAGGCTAGTCATCAACACATTCACCTTTCTTTGGTTCAACACGCTTAGTCATTCAAAATCACAAATTTCAGTCATAAATCCCTTCACGTACAACCCCAAATTAAACCGTTAAGATTCAAAAATATCTTAGAAAAAACTTGCTAGAAGTAAACGCCCTTTATCCTAACCCATAGCAACAAACCAAAGTCATAGAAATACTTGATTCACCACGCACACAACGGACGACAAAGCAACCATTTTAGAAATGGGTAGACCAAATATCGGTCAATATTTTCCTTTCAATTTCATCAATTTAATAAGGATCTGAATAAAAATCTTACCCCCAAAAGCCACACGGACAACGTGGCGGTTGACTACTATTCGATTCTTCCATCAGCGAGGCCACAAACGCCTGATTTTGGCAATTTTGAGGCAGCTGGACGACTATTGCGAAGGAATGACACTCGATCCAGCTGGTTTATTTTGCAACTGAGATCGAGGCTTGATTGTGATGATATCCGGGTTAAAGTTCATAGGTCACGCAAGGGTACATTTTCATTTATGACGTCAGCTTGCATAACGGGATTTCCTTTTGTCACGTGTTATTTTGTTTACATTTAGCACGTCATTTTTTAAGGGGTTGTCTCGGGGTCTATTTTGGGCGTGTATAATTTCAACGGGAAGAAGTCACAGTCCACATTCCGGGCCATATCCTCATATCCTCTTGAGCCCATAACCATATTGGGCCTAATAAACAGCTTGCTATCCAATAAAATGAGCAAAAGAAAATAATATGAGATAGGATGATATGGTTTCATTGGGTTGGTAGCTTTATTGTGGCTGAGACTGTGCACGTTAAAGATCCCTCGACAGTTGGAAATCGAAAAAGAGCAGGTTAATGCCGCTGTCCCGGCAAAATTTCCCTCATGGCACCCTGCATGGCGTTGCCCGTCTTCATTAGCCCACACAGTGCAGAAAAGTAGTACGTAAAACTCCATTGATTTCATTTCATTTTATTGTTTCTGAGAAGGCCATGCACACGATATAGTTAGTCATTTCTTTGGAAATATTTTGATTTTCTTTTGCTGAGGCAGACAATTATGGGCTAAGTTTTGCAATATTTAGTCTACTGGTGTATTTGAACAAAAACCCCTTATTATGCCATGGTATTAGGTATTAGGCCTATTTAATATTTTTCTCATTGCTTAAAGGCCTAGGACTGAATGGATTTGGAAGATAAACAAATCTTTGGCGGCCTCTAAAAGTTAATTGAATGGACAAGGTTCAACGAGTAGGCTAAAATATTATATTAATTGTACTTTTAATTAGTCAGCAGACTAATAGAATAATCAAGTGCCTTGTCTACAGACATGCTTTCACATGAAGTAAATCATTAATACATATTGGTTATTAGCTTGTTATTAATTATGCCACTCATTAAGTCACCATATAAGAACTGTCTATAGTCTATTTCATAAGGCAATTACGTAACAATATAATTTCCTATTGTTATAATCCACTTTTACCCACGTGTGTTGGCCTTCTTGACAACGTCACTTCTACCTTAGAGATTTGTAAGTACAGAAGATCGATTTAGTTGGTTATTCATTACACTTGTCGGTCACCCGTAAACAGTTTTGAAAATGGCTTCAGAATGTATTGGTTCATACGCCGGATATAAATATAGCTACAACAGACAAACTAATGGCGAAAAAACAAATCCCCTTGAAAAGAAGAACCAGGATTCATCGTTGGTATGGGTTACAAAGAGATATATTCCAACTGACCTGAGGGTCTCTGCACCAGTTCCTAGACGCAAAATTGTTACATCAGAGTTGCCACCTTTAGACAGAAATTGGAAAATTGCTAGTGACCAATCTTTGAGGTCTTTTGAAAGAAGAGATGACAGAGTTTATCTATCTCATCCAAGCACCAGAAGTGAAGAATGGTCAACATTGAGACAATCCTTGCCGTCCCGTGGCACCATGTTTAAACCAAACCCACCCAACTGGGGATCCGGATACAGTGGGACATCATCATTTTCTGGGAACAGGCCGAAGAGGTTTCCTTTAGTCAACAGTCCAATGACCAGGTAGGTTTGAGCATCTATCAACATATACCTTTTTGATATTGTCCTAGTCCTAATGTCGACATACGATGAAATTGGTAATACACATTTATTTCTAATTTGGTTAATCTTCTTAAAAAAAACAATAGACCTACATGGCCCGATTCTCGAACTATTTTCCTGCTATTTGACAGGGACTATTTTTGCAAACTTTGCAAAGATGCACGCGGTTACTCTTCTTAGACTTGTATCACCTCGACCTCAGGGTTTCATCTTAAAACCGTACGCATTCGATATTGGTGTTAATGGTGTATATACCATATATACCATATGTGTCTCCTCACTTATTCATAATTTTACTATGTCGCCAACTACTCTATGGACATACATTATATTATGAAAATTGATCTGTTTCAGATATGTAGATGATATGCATAAAACCAACCCATTGTTTACGCTTTATTGATTGTAATGGATATGGAGAATGAAATCATGAGCAGCCTTTAAATTCATTATTAGTAGACCAGTTATCATGACCACATATTTGTATGGTCTTAAATCGCTATAACCATACCAAGAGGGTTCTGGATTATGAAATAACACGACTTTCCAATAGGCTATCATATGTTTCATATTAACTTTGTTATGTTGTACATGTATTTTCACGTTGCTGTTTTTAATTTAATGTTCTATTTTATCATGAGTTTAATGTTGCATTGCGGGATTTGCATATACTTCATATATTGATTTTTAGCTGATTTTAGATCTTAAATTGTATTCAAAATGTTATGTAGAAAGAGATGTCAAATCTCCTCTTTGCCATTTATTTTCTGACCTGATATGTTACCATTACCAATATACGACGTACGCCTGTTGAGTTGTTTAGCATTTTGCAAGGTTTATATTCTGTAATTACGTTCTTTAAAGTTTATTTATTTCGCTGAATAATCTCAGTGGTTTATCAAGATTTCAAATGATTATTTATTGTGGAAACAATGTTCATGATCACGAACTTGGTCCCTGTTTGACTTCAAGTAGGATTATTAGCCCTCTATTATTAGTATGTTCTAATAACCATTGTAGATAATCTGTTAACCCGATTATTAATTGACCTTTGTTATATTAACATATATCTTTATATCAAGTTTCAAGTACCGTATAATTTCTCTGTATATCTAGAATCTTCAATAATTATGCTGTATCAATTTTATCACGTAAATATTAAACACGATTATTAGTGATGGTGGTCGAATGATAAAACTTTACAAGTAGCCTCGTGATCGTGATAAAAATTAATATTGTCTGAAAGCTTACATTCAGTATTATCTTTATATTAGATTATTTTTTAATTTTATGTATTTTAAAGTGAATACCATATGAAAGGATTTGAGTGTGTGTGTGGAAAGGGGGGTGGGGGTGGGGGGTGGTTATTGTTAAATTGTTGATTATCAATCAAGTCATTGTGATTATTATACATGTAGTTTGTTTAAATCACCATTCCTTACAGTGTTTTTGTATATTTTGTTTAATACATTGAAGCTTGATTGAAATTGTGTCTTTTTTGGAGATATAATTTTTTTTTCTGTCTAACCCCTGTAAAATATATTAATCTAGCCTTGCAGCCAGAATTTATTTTGTTTGTATAGGCCTTGGCTATTGGTTCCTGAAAGAAGTTTTCAAGAGCATATGTAGTGGTCTTTCTTACCAGTTGCGATATGGATACTCAATAAAGGAAAGATACTGTTAGATATGAATGGGACATTGCGTGGACAATACAAGTGTGCCTTTAATCATAAATATTAGTTGTGATACCGTGAAAGATTACAGTATCGTCACTTATACGGAATTAAATTAACATTCACATGGACACTTATTGCCGATATCATGCTGCCATGGGATATAATTACTCATGGTTTTTAACACTTCCAAAGTGGTGATCCGACAAGGGATTTTAAAGAGGTATAGCCTATTCTAAAATTTTATCGGTGACACTGACAGCATTTATGTGCACCATGCCAATTTTTAATCAGATGTCTGTGGTTCCTGCTATTCCAGTAAAACTAAGTGCTTGATGATGTCAAATTGAAAATCCCCCCCCCCCCCTCTCAGGTTTTCCATGTGGGAGAATAAAGCGTGACTGAAAAAGACGATTCGATATATTTTTTAATGTTAATTTAGAAACCCCTGATTTAGACGAGTGTACTACTTTAAATTTAACTCTGTATAATGGTTAAGAGATTTTGGGAAAGGACACACGTTGTGTTGTTGTGTCAACTATCTATAGTCATTCGACAATCCTCAGCAGTTTCCATAAAGGGAGTAAAGCTGAATCTGAATATGTTGCAAAGCGCTATCGTAACTTTCACGGACGTAGACCGTTTGCTATCTAGTGTAAAAACTCATTTTATTAGCTGATGCAATATAAGACGGAAATTACTCTATAGAAATATAATAATCATAACTATATTAATATACAATGTAATAAACAAAATGATTACGACACTACTATAATGATGACGTTGTGATACAAACAAACTATTTGTCCACCTTCGCATTATTTGTCCGCTTTTCAGTGAATAAAAATTTTAAAATTAAAACTTGTCCGAATCCTGTAGAAACAACAATGATAGTCTGAAAAATTGACCAATATAACACTCCAGTACTGAGATTTTCAGCAAGATGGCGACCGATTGCTTCTTTCAGTCGATACACTCTTTGGAAATCGTAAACTGTGTTCATATATTCATTAATAGTATCGAAGGAGGTTTCTGTTGCAGACTTGACTGTTGGAATTTTAATTCCTAATTGGCCAGACAGAGATTTCACATTTTTAGGTCTGATACTGAAAAACACTACTTTATGACTAATGGTGGAAAACTCGTTACTGAAGCAAAATTTAAATTCTCCATTTTGTGGCTCCAATTCATACGTGTCTGCTTGCCTTTGTTTTTGTTTATACAGAATTTTACCATTTGGAGACACAACTTTAGCATCAACGTCCATTTTTCCTCCTCGAATCACCCTATATTCAAATATAATCAGCTCAGATTCATCGTATATTTCAGAAAAACACGTCTTGGCATTGTCTTCAAGTTCAAATGTAAAATCATATCCAAAACCACAAGAAAATGGAAGTATATTCAATAGAATAAATAGATGGTATATTAATACGTAAGGTCTTGTAATTGCCATCTTATGAAAATATTACTGCAAACAAAAACAACCGCAAAAGTTCACTAACCAGTTTTTTTTTTTTAGCTTGATTCCACCATTAAAATTGAACACGTATCAAGTCTCCAAGTCAAAATTGATTTGTTAAGAAATTATTTTCTGGTATTTTTGTAAAGATTTTGTGGTAAATTGATAATTCATGTGTGATAATGGCCAATGAAATGCTTCAGAAATGTTGTATTTCGATCTGCCGACAACAGCTTGTCCTTCTGTAAAGGTATAATACTCTACTGTAATCTTATAGTGCTTTGACCATTGCAATAATCAATTTGTATAAAATCTATTGAATATAATGCACTGTGTCTTGAAGAAAGAGTGAATCCAAGCCTGTCGTATAATATAATCTGTATCCAGCCCAAAGATTATTAAATTAAAGCATCTGTAATCAAGACTATAATAGTCATTCTTGAAGGATGTCTCCCAGGTTACAACTTACAATTTCTGTGTATTCCTCAGGAAAATTCTACATATATGTTGGGTATGTAATGAGCATAATAATAAGACTATCTGTTTTTCTGGTAAACGAGTAAAAGAAACTGAAAGGTACAAAAGGTTGAAATGGATGTCCCATCGAATCTCTTATAATAAGTATACATTTGCATTCGATTTGGAAAGTTTTTGAAGAAGCTAGAAAAAACCAGAACACATAATTTGGATGGTATGACGAACTTTTTGACCATATACTGATCTGCCAATTGTTTGACCATTCCATAAAGTTATTGGGGTCCTGCTGGATTCTGTTTCTGTCTTCTATTCTGGTACACAAGGTTAGTGTAATCTGCAAATAACACAATCATGGATTTAACACCACTTGGCATATGTCATTGACGTAGACCAGAAACAAAATAGGTCCAAGCACACTGTCTTGTTTGGGTTGAGTTTATCAAATTTGTTGGTTATACTCTCTGTAATGTCAATCCACTCTAATTGGGCAGTCTGGGACGTGTAAATATTCGGTATGCTGTTGATATCTTCCTTTGTAAAACTCTACCAAAGAAGGGAAGAAGGGGTTGAACTCTATGGCTTTATCAAGGTTCTCTGCTATGGTTCTACCATCTTCTGTTATTAGGTTCTTGATTGGGTTTTTGGAGCCTACATACGTCCAGAATCCTTTTGGATTATCTTTGATGTCCTTAGCAATTTTCTTTTCATAATCTTTGGGGGCATGTTGTTGGACCTTGCTGTCTTGGTTTCTGGACATCCTGTGTCTTTCGTAGTTTTGGGCGGCTTCGAATAGGGTGGTAGTATGGTCTGGTTGGTAATTAGGTTCTCTTCTTGGGTTAAAACTGTAGATCTAGAGTTGATGGTTGATCTGACAGTCGAAATCTGGTAGTCTCTGTGATATGCTGTATCAAGAAGTTGTCTTGAACACATTTGACAGAGTTGTGAGTATTAGAACAGGGTTATATGTTGGTAGATTCTGTTGTCAATTCTATTTCTTAGTATGTTATTGAATTTGGTACATTCTTTTGTAATTATACTATTCAGTGCTGCTGATATATTAATATCTCTTTACCAAAATGTTTTGATGAAATATCGGTCATGTTTTGTCCGATCTTAGTGTGTGGATTAGGTATAGGTTATGTCGGGATGTGGAAGTCTTCTCATGTTTAAATCATAAATCATGTGCACACAAAACTGTTTTCACATATAAATTATAAACCTGTGAATATGTCATCTCTATCACTTACCACAGTGTATAAAATCTCATGTTTTCTTGAACATTATGTGGCTAGTTTTCAATACGTAGACGGTATAGCCCTAACGAAAATAGTCATTATCAATGGATGGGAGACAACTCTGTTTTGCCTATACCTTTTTACTACAACAAAGATAGAGAGGTCGATCTTGTTTTTCGCATTTTGACCTGCATGATATTGACGCCGTTAATGTTATATACATATTCAGGTAAATGATCCCCCAACAACATAACATTTGTAAAATCTAAAGGCTTATATTGTAAGTAATCCTAAGACAAATCTTTTCCCATAATTTATTGAGATTATTATGAGAATTAGTAGGTCACCTGACTATCATAATACAAGTTTTGATCTCGAGCATTTACACAGTCTTTAGTATAATATGATGTCATTAAGAATGTTAATGATAAGTAGGCTAATTATATTCACGCCATTCTTGAATAATTGTCAACTGGACGGGTCAGTTCTGACCGACCATAATTCACACCCCTGGCTATACAATGGACTAATCCTGTGAAGTGTATCGTGATTTACCAGACGTATTTTTTATGTAAAATTGTTTGGACATGAATTATGATCGAGACTAATTGACAGTACAGGTTCATAATGAAAAGGTTGACATAGGAATGTGTATTATTGAGTTGTAGGCGTGGAACGACCCGGCTTATATCACTGATATCCACCACCATTTACAACTAAACACATTTAACTCAGGTATTTGGGATCAGTGCACCCGAAATTCATCATGAATTTCTTTTCTAAGGCAACTAAGACAGTGAAGTCATTTGTTTCTGATGGAATCAATGATGCAAGAAGTGAAACTAAAACCTATTCTTCTGGAGACGGGGATGACAGCATACAACAATCTCATTCATCCAAACTTCACACGTTTGGCAGTTCCACTGGTCCCAACATTGGGTTTGGCTCTGATGGAACCTTTAACTTAGGATTTGGATCCAAATTTATGGGTTTTAAGATTGGTGGAGGAGATGCTTTCAAGTTCACTGGATTTGGTAGCAAGGGTGCCTTTGGAAGTGGCAGAAAGAGCATAGGCGGAAGACCCTCCAAAGCAGCTCGGAGCAATCCTTTTGCTGGTGTAGTTAACCAAAGTTATGATGATACCAAGAAGAGATGTCTTGAAGAAGGAATTTTGTTTGAAGATCCAGAATTTCTTGCAGAAGACGAGTCCATATTTTTCAGTCGCAGTCCACCCAGATCTTTTGAATGGTTACGCCCTGGGGTAAGTAACCTACTTATTCCACAACCAACGGGTCATGCATCAGCCTCAAGACTCATCAGAAACATTTATTTTTTATAATGGGGGGTATACAGCCTCTCTATACTCAGAGAATACACACATAATATATAATTTTTTAAGTAGTTAAAAGTACAACACTGTGTCATATTATTAACACACTGTGTAACATTATACAGGACATAATAAGTATTTATTATCAAGATAACAACACTGAATGATTCAGTGTGGAGGTGTGGTTATTACCTAATCAAAATATTCACACCTCAAATAGCATACTATCTTGTTTAAACTTATTTTTAAAATAGGCAGAAACATTTTAATATTTCAAGAGATTTTGTATCATATTTATTGTGTATTGAGGTCCCTCAAATCTTGCATCAGCACAATATCGATTTCCAGCCA
This sequence comes from Lottia gigantea, assembly GCF_000327385.1. Lineage (NCBI taxonomy): Eukaryota > Metazoa > Mollusca > Gastropoda > Lottiidae > Lottia > Lottia gigantea. Next base: position 991,872 of record NW_008709577.1, read on the forward strand.
GGCTTTCCAGTAATAGTAATTATGAGAAATTTGACCAGATCATTGTCTTTTACTATGCAAGCAAATGTTATTTGTGATAGTGACATCATAATCTGATTAAGTCTATCCCGAACTACCGAAGGAAACCTTTTGAGATCAAAATAAAAATTGTAATGGTGCAAAAAGAAGCTATTTAGCTTTTTGCCACATATAAACAAGCTTGCAAAAGGTTGTTGAATTTCTGTAAGAAATTACACCAGAACTTTTAATTAGGTTAATCATCAATCAGTATAGTATATAGTATTAGTATGATTTAGTGGTAAATAAAAACACATGATGTAGGTGAATTTTTTCATATATTAGTAGTTCTCAAGTTCTTGTACTAGTTCTAGATTAGGTCAGTCTAATTATATTGTTAAGACTTTATTTGATACTGGTAGGTTAATTTTTTTAGCATATTAGCATAAGATATAAATGGTGCTATTTGGTGCAAAAAATGATGAGATACACACACTACAATCACTTATCTCTAAATAGAAGCTAATTGCATTGCTAAATTGATATGCTTGTTAAAGCAGACACTAGCCCTCCATGTCTTTTACAATCAATATATTATCATTGTTCAAAACAATGTGAATTAAATGCTTATACTGCACTTATAAAATAAACAATAAAAGTTGAGAGGATAATAGTCTGATTTGTCTAATGTGTCCTTCACACAGTTACTCATAATTACCATACAAATTAAGTTGATAGAGAAATTAATGTTTTATGTGGAATGAAACATATTTCCTTTAATAGGGACATAACCATTAAAATTCAAGTCACCCAACTATGAACACATGAGATGACCTTTATTGTCACCTCTTATATTTCAGAATAAACCATATTTGTCTTAAAATATAATCATTGAAAGATCAGATAAAACTTTTCAAGAGATATATATAAAAGAGCTCATTAATTTGACAAGGATTTTGTCTTGTCAATATTGTCAAGTAATATTTTGAATATTCATTGATCTATGATATAAAAGTTGTATTGATAGTTATCAGAGTAGTTAGTGTTATGAAAGTTCCAGCTCACTGAATATTCAGGTTAACAGCTCAGTCAAATGATCATTTTATAAAATTAAGTTTATTTTCATAGAGTAAAGGTGCATTTTCCTTGTTTCCTTTTCTCATATTTCCCATCAATAGCTCAAACAGAAAGTTGTTATGGTGTTTTAAATGAATTATGAAAATTTATCAGGATGATTATTTGAATATTTTCATAGACAAACCATAGTTGAAATTGCATAAAATGAACCTTGTAAAGTTATGTGAAAATATCAAAACACATATCTGAAAATGATACAATAATGTCAATAGTACATCTGCGACCTTGAGATCACTAAAAATTCAAAACAAATCCCTTAGAGAAGGCTTTCTGCTGTTGAAGATTTACACTATTAGTAGAATCATTGCCTCACATATATAAATATAAAAGCTATGTTATTATTTGCAAATTAAGCAAATTGAAAAATTAATGTTTCTGAAATGGAGGTAATCATTAATAGACATTTCATTATAAGAGGGTTGTAAGTATCTAAACTCATTAGTTTTTCAATGTTTTAATGGAACAATGATTTTTATATACCCAATCTTCAGTTTTGCTGTGTTTTGATAGTTAGGAAAATATAAATAGTTTTTTTTATAGATACAATCAGAATGTTTAAACAATTTATATTATTTGTAATTAAACTTATCCTGAAAGTATTTGCGAAAAATATGGTTGACTACTTTTTATTTGATAAGTGCAAAATATTACAAAGAAATATACCTAGATATTAGTTATTATTGCTTATTACATAACTTAAACAGTTGTATGTGATAAGTATAATTATGTAATATCACTGTTTTCTCACCTAGTATGGTTTAAGACAAATTATCATAGTATTATATACCTCAATTATTACATTTACTTACATAATATACTACATAATACTAAAGAGTACTAATTTGGATCCCCTTGACAAATACAAACTTGTTAAAGTCACAAACATTAAGGAAAGTTTTGAGAACGGCTTAGTTTTGTTTGAAATTTCAATTATTACTTTACTAAGATCTGCTCTTTGGTTAGTCAACCAGCAAAATTCATGTGCTACTGTATCATAAACATATTCCAGGCTTTGAAGTATTGATATATGCCACTATGCAAAATCTCTTTCATGAATTCACAAGTAAACACCATAACATTCTGACAAAGTTCGTGCACCCCTTCATAAAATAAAAGAGACAATATTTAATAGTTCTATTGACATTCAGTGTGACAAAGTAAAGTAGTGAAGCTTGGAGAGGGACTTCACTTGACCCTTATGAATTTTATATCCCTTTTATATTGACTATTATTTTGAATGATTTTTATGTATGAAAACTTTCCAGACTTAATATATCTGTGATCAAAGATAAATATATAACTTATATATTTGTAGCCAGAGGCTAGAAATATAAATGACTGATAGAAGACAAACATATCTAGGCCTGTAGGTGGATTTCATTTTGTGAACAGTGTTAGACATAAACAAGCTTAATAATGTACCTTTCTCAAACGAAGGAAAATATTATGTGTGAGAATGGGTCCATTGGGGGTATTGAACATTTTATCCATGTTAGATTTACTTTAAACCCTTTTAAATGACCTCAATTCAGGTACACTCTTTTTTTGTCCTTTTGAGTCATATTGTTTTCTTCCATTATTACAAAGACAATATTATGCATGACTTCCCTTTAGGTATGTGACTGTCAGGTTAGAAAATAAAAGATTTCTCTTTGAATACATTATAGAACATGTCTTTGGGTTGTTATTGGATATAAGTAAATTATTAATTTTCATGGAGGTTTTGAATTATGACAAAATCTTGTCTCTCAATGACCAATTGTAATTAATATTGTGAAGCATTGTATCCAAACCCTGTCCTCATTGAGACCGTAGTAATACAAGTGAGAAACTATCCGTATCTAAATATGGTCCAATCAAAATTGGCCCTGATGTCTTTCCAGGAAATCTCAGCCAATCAAATCAAATTACTCATTATGTTGTATGTGCATAAACAAAACGAAAGCAGCGTGCCATTACATATTTTCATGAATATGTACAGTACAGAATTTAGTAAGATTTTTGTTAAAGAATTGAAGGCAAGAGAAAATGAAACCTTACTTTGGAATATTTATTTGGAAAGAATGTGTCTTTATCTTACAAAATGTTGCATGCTTATAAACAAACCCGTATTCGTGATACAATTATTGTGAAGTAACTTTTGTTTTTGCATTGATTGAATCCTTGTTTTATAAACCTCATAAAGTTGTAACTTTCTCCAAAACAGTTCAATTTTTACCTTTAGCCCTATACTCAACTCTTCATTATGATTTTGATTGAATTAGTTCAAAGTATATCATGTAGTCACTTTGAATTGGCCATATGTAATTGACCTTGACTTCGCAATTGCTGGCAGAAGATAAAAGAAGGTAGCTGTTAATGTTGAATTACTTTCCCTGGGTTATTAAAGCTAGCAACAGAGCATCAATAGAATCTCAATAAACCTGGTTTCCTCTGATAGCTACTCTGATTCAATGTTTATGACCATATAACTTGTTTTGTGAATAGTGCTGAATCAGCTTTGGCATGATTAAAATACTTAATTCTACTGCAGATATTTTCCTGAAACTGAACACTAAAACAAGATATTCAAACTCGTTTAATGAAAATACTGCAGTAATCATGACTTGTTTTTCTCCAAAAAACCATTTTCTTTTTCATTTGTTTGGCACAACATTAAACTTTTTACCAAATAAAGACTGTGAGTGCAAACTCACTAGACACTATTGTTTGAAAAAGTGGCAGAAGCATTTGAAATTTTGATGATTGTAAACATAAGTATTGATCAAGTGAATTCATCATACCTAGGTCATGTTCTTTATAGTCTACACCACAATAATCTAGAATATCAGGCCAATAAGTGAATGTTAACCATCTGCAATGATCTAAGCTGTTGGTCTGTGTTAAACATTTAAAATCATTGAAAGTCAGTAATAAACTGTTTGTAGCAGTGCAAACATTCTCCATTACATTCTTTAATATTGCAACTATGAATGAAGAAGATATCATATTTCAATAATTTACAAGTTGTACAATATATGTATATTATTCTTTTGACAAACAAGATAAATAAAATTGACTTTACCTATTTGTAATAAATGTAGGTAATAGGATATTACTGTAACAGCTGTTTATTATTAATATTATAACTTCATGGAGGAATGCATTCCATTGCTGTCTGCTGCGACTGTATTATAACACTTTATTAATTATCATTACCCATCATCTTACCTCTTCTATTCATCTATTGGTTAATAACTTTCAGCCATTTTGCTGCCAATGAATCTGCCATTCTTGAAGTTGTTAAACATCTGATAAGAGGTATTATCATAGTATTTCGACCTTCCTTTCCTGTTATAGCAACCTTCTGTTCAACGTTAGCCAGTGATAGTGAGTGAAACTCTCCAACCCTGGTGTGTAGATAAGGTGTGAATTCCATTTCTACTAGGATACCAGGTGCTTATTGATATTGTCTATATATCTGACAAGGCCAGGGTGAAAGTTCACTTTTCTCTACTAATTTCAACAGTGTAGAGGTATTTTTAGCCAAGTTGGATGGTACTTGATTTTAGTTTCACCAAGGTGTGGAGGTTATTGGTTTTTTTCTGCTGAAAAGATTCCAGTTTTGAAACATTTTAAACTTTGTGTTTTGGATTTAATTTTTTGTTTTGTGGAGGAACAGAACAAAAAATAAACAGGAACATTGTAACAAATTATCAAAATGTTCTCTGTTAATTTACCATCTGCTTTCGGGGGAGGATCTCACTCATTTGGAAGTAATTTTGATGATTTCTTGAGAGATACAGGATTTGGATCCAGTTCAGGAGGAGGAGGAGGTAGCCATATTGTAATCAATAGAAGTGGAGATTGGTCCTCAGATGGAGATAACTCATTTGGAGGTATGGGTGGATTTGGAAGTGGTTTCGGAACTAGATTTTCTTCAGGCGGAGGAGGAGGAAAACCCAAGCCCCCAGCAAGAAAACCTTACACTATTCGTACTCCAGATCCCTATTCTAATAAAGATAAAGGAATAGGTGGTAGATCATGTAACAGCTCAAGAAAAGATCCTTTTAGTCAAGTCTACCATCAAAGTTATGCTGAAATTAAAGCTGAATGTCTGAAACGAGGAGCATTATTTGAGGATAGTGAATTTCTAGCTATTGATTCTAATATATATTTTAGTCAACCTACTAGAAGATTTGATTGGTTAAGACCTCATGTAAGTTTTTATGTTGTTGTTATAGAGAAAAAGTCCTTAGTCAGCCAGCAGATCATTAAGATGGCTGAAACTGGTGCCAAGTACTGGTTCTGGTACTATTTATGTAACACAATCTGATAAATAGCTATAATGTGGAATTATTGTTCTCTAACTTACCCATGTTATTCTCATTATGATAGATACAAACATCAAGATGATGCACTTAGAGGCTTGCATTAAGACAGAGCAAAAAGTAAAACATCATCATAATATACAAACAACACATCCTTATCCAACCCATAGAATAAATGGATAAAAGAGATGACTAAAGTAATATTATGAACTTAGTTCATAGAGCTAGAGATATTAAAGCAGAAACTGAATTACTTCTGGCATATTTTTTATTCTCACTTAATTTTAACAGGTAGAAATTGTTTTCTTGGCTGGAATTTGAAAAATAAGTGTGATCTGTTCCAGGTTTGGTCCAATGATTAATCTGTAAAGACCATAATGCAGTTGTTTTGATAAGTCAATATGAATATTCAAATTAAAATATAATTTATTCTGGTACAATCATGAGGTTTTAACATTAATTGAATGTTATTGATCTAGTATATTATAATGAGTATATATATATTTATGATAAGCATTGAAATAGAATATTTTTAGAAAACAGGACAACAATTTACTTTTTTTGTAAAAAGGCTGTCAGCAACCATTATTTTTCGTTCATATTTTGAATCTGATGCATATTTAATACAGTAAGGTTAGGAGAATATCTTGGATTGCAAAAGGTTTGGAATCGGACCTTTAATCTTTGACCAGATCACTACATTGATACTTGCCTGTGTTAAAGGAACAGATTCACCATTTTAGGGAGTTGATTTGGGTCTTGAATATTCATAGAAGTACTAGAAATGTAAAAAAAATCACACAATTCCTTCAAAAATACCTCAAACTGGGAATTTCATTTTCTATTTCTATATACACGTATGTCTTTTCTATATATGGCTCAAGAAATGACGAGTCGCCATTTTAACATTCAAACGCCAGTAATTCATCTAAACATGGATTTGACATTATAAATACTGATTAGCTTAGCTTAAATATTCTCGTTTTTGATACTACAGTACTATTGGACAAATGAATGATGATCCTGTGCCTTTAAATTAATACAGATACAGGTATTGATATTAAGACTGTATACTGGCCGGTGATGACCATGTTGAAATGAGCTGATTCAGGTAGTGACAGTAAATTAAGTATAGACCATATATATCATGACAAATGACATTGTTTACCTTTTTACTTCTAATCAAATAAACCTATACTTGTTGAGTGTAATGATTGGTCATTGAGTACAAGGTTTTATTCACAAATAATCTGTTAATATCCAATTGTTAATCTTAATCTCAATAGGATTTTAAATCATACTTTTCCTAAAATTTCTTATTTACCTGTTGATATATAGTAGCTAGGATTAATAACAATATCATTAGGGCGATGGGAATTCAAAATCTAGTCGTGAATATGTAATTTCAAATTCACCATGTCATAGATTGTGTCTTGTTGCATCTCTTACCTCTGAACTGAAAACTGCAATAAATATATTGATACTACCAAGGAACATTAATTCTTTTGACATCATGACTCATTTATCAACAAATGGCTGACAAGCAAATTGTGCAAAATGCTGACTAATCAATATTGATTATTGAATAGATCATTCTTATCTGTTGCACTGCAATAAATATATTGATACTACCAAGGAACATGACTCATTTATCAACAAATGGCTGACAAGCAAATTGTGCAAAATGCTGACTAATCAATATTGATTATTGAATAGATCATTCTTATCTGTTGCAAAGAATAGATGACTGAAATGTAATGTTATATTAAGCCAGATATAGTTCATTTATTTTGTTCAAATGAAAGCCCCCTTCTATAAATTAGACTACATGTTTTGACCTGAATTTTGAAGATAGAGCAATGGAACTAGAAATTCAGTAAATTTGCCACTTAAATCAAAAAACTTCTGTCACTCTTTCATTTCATCTGACAGAGGATATTCTTGCTGTATAAATGGGAGGAACTTTTTTGAATATCATGAAAGTTCTTGCACCAATAAGTAAAAAAATGTAGTCTATTTTCTGGAAGTCTACAATACTGGTAAAGTATTTCAAGGTTTAATATAGCTCAACACACTTTGATTGCCTTCATAATTGGCACCATTCCAGCAAGTTTCTCTCTGTAGAACTATTTGACTGAAATATAAGCCAGAACTATGTTGTAGAGTTTAGACATTGAACACAAGGTGGCCATTTTTATTTGCCAAAACAAAGATGAATGGCTTTTGATGAAATGATGGTGTATGTGTTATTCTGCCTGTTGAAATCATCTTCCTGTTTACTTCCAAGACCGGAAGAATGCACTACATCAGGAATTCAAAAGATCTGTAGACATCTGCTACTACCCCTTAGGATGACCTAAAAATTTAGATTTTTAATCAGAAATTGGTCCAACTGTTCCTTGGACCTGACATATGGAGGGGATATCAGCACGTTTAGAGCCAGACATAAACTGTCACTTTTTATGGAAGTTGTGTCTGCATGCATGAGAATATTTCTTGTCAATAAAATGATTAAGGTCTACTCCATCTCTTGACAACTCTGGGTTGTAAGGATTGGATTAAATCAGCAGAGATTTTTCAAATTAAGTCAGCTTGAAGAAGTATGATTGAAGTATTAGTCAGGCTATTAGGTCTGATAATATTAGAATAATCTGGTTGCCAAGATAAATCTACAAGGTTTATGACTCTTTACATTTCAGTGTAATTGTATTCTTATATCAATATAAATCCTGTAAACCACCATAAACAAATCATACCATTTATAAACATAATGAAATCTAAGATAAAAGACTATTCCAATATTGATGATTAAATTTCAGGGTTTGAAATATGAAACTTTATGAATGTGTCTCTTATCAAAAATACACATAGATGATAAGATATGTGTATATGATGGTTAAATTTCAAAAAAGTTACTAGCTATAAACTGCTGAAAATATTGTAAGATTTTAGAAATTATAACTCACTTGGCATAAAAGTTAATAAAACAATGGTTGCCAAGTTTGTCTGTTTAACATAAACACAGAAAACTTGAGCTAGAGATTGAGATAAGCTTGTCCTCATATTGTGCTAATTGAACGAGGCCTTTGAATGATCAAAACAGACTATAAAGTTATTGATAAAAAAAGTTGTAAAATATAATTTTAATCTAGGAATTCTATGTATTTGTAAATACTGAAGGTGTATGTATTGTATAGCCAAGTCATACTCCTTCTCACTTGATATAAAAAGTTAAAATATGTCCTACTTTCAACTATTTTATAATGTACTATCACCCACATTATAATATCTTATTTGTTCTTCAGTAGGAGGAAGTCAAATGTTAGGTAAATAAATAGAACAAAAACCTAACAGTTTTACTATCAGATAAGATATATATATATATATAAGACGGGTAAAGATTTGGATACCATGTAGCCTCATCATTAGAACTATATGCACTTTAGTATCTTCAATCATATTACTATGTACTATAGTTATTCAAACTATTTTCTGAATTTGACAAAATTCAAAATAATATTTGGAATACATTTCATTTATTATTAGAAATACATGCTTTGATTATTCTTCATTTGAATCAAAAACAACTTCTCACTGCAAGAAATTACCCTTGAAAATTCTTATCTGAAAAAATTTTACAATTAAATCATATATTTTCACTGAAGCTTTGATTTCATTTCTTTGATAAGACGCCAGTGTATAAGATTTTTAGAAATTGTTATTAAGATATCTCTTGGTTCTGGAATGTATGCTCTTAATAAAACATCAGCCAATCATCCAAATTGGAATAGTTACACAGATATATATGAATAATATTTGCAGAAAAAATAACTTTGAGAAAACAATCAAACCTTTTCTCTCTTCACTACCTGCTCCATGAAACACTTTCTTATATTTAATTTTTGATACTTTCAGGAAATCTGTGATGACCCACAATGGATTACTGAAGGTGCCAGTAGATTTGATGTCCGACAGGGTGAATTAGGTAAGTGTTTCTAGTTCTTATAGAAATAATGAGTGATATGTTTAGTAGCAATGCGTACTTAAGCTTAATTGACTTGGCAAACAAAGTTAATTAACAATTCTCTTATTAATAAATAAACACTTTGATACAGAGTTACTGAAAATTATGCTATATATAAGTCATTCGGACCTATTTGCAATAACTAGAGCAATACAACAAGCCAAGAAATAAAGAGAATTTATTTTAAATTTATTAATCTATGTTGTCGGTCAAGAAGGATTTTATTTAAAGATTTACATGAGAATTAAAAATCTATGGTTGCTTCATCTTATTAATTCTTCCTAATTTTGCGTCTGGAAAAAAAAACAAGCAGTTCTGTTCTAGATGTTACTCTTGTGGCCTAAGATTATATATAGTTAGAAAACTCTTATAGGCTATGTTTAGAAATATTAAAAATGTCAGCATGGTCCTTAAGCTATTTCAGACGGTTTACTCATACCAGATGTTGAAAATATTAAATTAACATTTTATTTACATTGCTTTGTGGTTTGTCATATGAGGTTAAATTAAAGTTTAGTTTTATGCATCATAATGATTACAGTGGGATTCAGTCAAATTAAAGTTTTTTGGTTTCCTACTGCAATTTGACCAATTATGTTTCAATTTAAAATGAACTATATATTCTAGTAAGAGAACCTCTCCAACAAGACTGTCAACTGCTATTAATTCAGCCTTTCATTTTCAATAATAGTCAATTTCCATAAGGGATTGTATTGCATTATGTTTATCAATGATATCATGGACAAGTTTCATATTTCTTAATCTTGACATATTTGGGGATGCACCGTTCTCATGCATTAATATGAAAAATGAAAGATCAAATATTTCCTAGTCATTTAATCTTAAATAGTCTCTATTCAAAAACGATTTAGGCTTAGATTCCCTTGTATTTGACATTGATCATGTTATAGATATATAGTTCTAATTAAAATCAGATTATCACAACTTTTTTCAAGAAATTTAAATTCTGCGTATTATTTTTACCTGCGTTATAAATTTACATATCATTTACATATCTTTTTTCTATGAATAATACAACATGTTAGGAGTGAAACATTTAGATAAAACATATTGCCTGTATAACTGTTGAAAATTTGCACATAAAATGTCCTTATCAGCAATTTCTAGAGGTTACTACTAATACGATCAATCAATACAAACAAATCATGTTGTTTATCAATGTAGGTCACATGACTAGCACTATCATTAGATTAATTAATCAATATTCATAACTAGGCATTCTCATTTGAATAATGGCCAGTTATCCAGTTCTCAAGGTCAATGTATGAATTTCATAGCCATAATAAATATTATTCACATTGAAATACCAAACAACCTAAATAACATATTGATATTCTGATGTTGTATTCAATGCTCTAGGCGATTGTATTATCTATCAAATATATTGTATTAATATGAGCTTGACCATGACATTCTGTATAATATTCTATTGTACCTAAAGAAACCTAGGACTTAGGAAATCTAGTCAATCTATACCTACTCTGTGAAAGTTTGAAGGTATATTATATAATATAAAATGATGACTGTGTTGTTTTAAATTTACTTTTTCATATGATGCACTTCATGGTCTTCTTTTACAAAACAGTTGCATCATGACCTAAACTCCATGTGCTTTCCTCTGCCCCTTTCTGATGAAACTGAAACCTTTAAACGGTGACAGTGGCTTAATGGAATACAGCTTCAAACTAAATATAATAGACATTCTATGCATTCTCTATTATCTTATCATGTATTCTTCTCTTAAATCATTTTCTCTTGCCAATTACCTTAAGAAGATTTTGATAAGAAACGGCTTAAAAAAAGGAGCTAATGATATTACATAATGGTACACGTATAATTAAAATGAATCTATACAGAAAATTGACTAATATTTATAATCTAGAATTTATCTTCAGTTCTTAAACAAGTTTGTCTTATGAATCTTTTAAAAAATGAAATTAATTCACATGAACTTCTACCCAAATCTGACTTTCCAGATTTTAAATGCATTAACTATCAGCATTATGTCCTATTAACCATATTGGACTATGGAAAACAACTAATATCATACAAAGCATTTAGAGAAAAAATACAATGCCTCTAATGTTTGATCCCTCTTGATCTGTATCACTGATTAGGGCAGCCTTAAGGTGCGAATAGGTACAGTGTCTGGTGTGGATTATTGATATAGTAGAAAATAGAGGAAACGAATGTTATCCGCACTGTGTCAGGACATGTACCTCATGTGTTCACTTCTTCTATTTTCGTTTGTATTGATTATTCCGTACCTCATCTATTCGCAGCTTAAACCAGATATATGCAGCCATGGTGACTCAGTGAGTTAGACGCTTGTTGCGTCCAGGGTTCAATCCCGGCATATGTTGAGGTAATACCTTCGGATTTTTCAACCCTGTTTCCTCCTGCCAGTGATGGAGGTAAGAGGGGCTGACATGGAAAAAGAGTCTAGCTGTTGGAATAGGACAAGCTGAGCATGTTAAAGATCCCTAGACAATTGGAAAATTATAAAGAGCAGCTGTTCTGGCAAAATTTCCCTCATTGCACCTTGCATGGCGTTGCACATCTTTATTAGCTCACATGGTGGAGAAAAGTAGGACGTAAAACTCCATTCATTTCATTTCATATAAACCAGATTTAGAATAGAACTATTGTGATAAATGCCGAAATCGAACTCTGGGATAGCATGCCCAGAGTGTCACAAAGTCATGACATCAAATAGATAGCCCAGGACTCAATTCTTACATTGAGTCAAGGTTAAAGTTAGTTTCAGCTTGTAGAATGATTCATTGAGAAACTATTTATAGATCAATATAGTTGTCCTACTTTACAGTTATTGATGTAGAACTTTATTATAGTTAACAAGTCAAATTTACCATCATATTGAACTTGAACTTATATATCAACAATTTAAAATAGATATACAATGATGATCAAAAGGTCAAAGCACATAGAGAAAATCATTTCCTAATATTACGCCAATGTCAAAGCTAGCTTGCTTGTGATGTTCAGTTTCCCATTTTCTGTATTTTCCTGTCATTGAATTTTGACTAAAAACTCCATGAGTGCTGAAAGCATAGCCGAATACAAAGTTTTTCAGTTTAATTTACCTTCTTTCATGGATCTGAGAAAATAAATACTGAATTTTTTTTAAGCTTATGCATATCTTAATCTGATAAAATCATAATAGTATACTCCTGTGGAATAGTTAATGTGGTGTGTATTTGATAAGACTCTGTGACAGATAGCATCCTAACTGATATAAATGATGATATTTATTGTTATATATATTGGAAGACAATACCTAAGAATGTATGATGGTAAATTAGTAAAAGAGACCTATATAAGGCAATCCTTTATAATAAATTTTTATTTTTCACAATTTCAATATATTTTCCAGGTGATTGTTGGTTGTTGGCTGCTGTGGCCTCCCTGACATGCAATGAGAAATTATTTGCTAAAGTGGTATCACCGGAACAAAATTTCTCTGATGAATACTGTGGACTGTTTAAATTTAACTTCTGGCATCAAGGAGAATGGGTTGAAGTGGTTGTGGATGACAGATTACCAACTTATAATGGACAGCTTGTTTTTATGCATTCAACAGAAAAGAATGAGTTCTGGAGTGCTCTTCTGGAAAAGGCTTATGCCAAGTAAGTGATCCATTTTGTTAGCTCGTTTTTAATTTACAATACTTTAAATAGTGATGTTATGAAGCCTACATTTACAGATATGTAAAAGATGTATGTCCTTGGCCAGTGTTTCTCTAGGAGAGTATCTTCTATAAAACACAATACCATATGATGTGAAATGATTTATAAAGCCTTGGCATTTTCACTTAATTTGTGACTCTCAGTGATGATGATGATCGCTTCCCATCAACAAAATAAACCCTAATCTCTATGTTAAAATTACAGGTTAAGTGGATCATATGAATCTCTAAAAGGAGGAAGTACATCTGAAGCTATGGAAGATTTCACTGGTGGTGTTACTGAAATGTTTGATTTACGTAAAGCACCTGGAAATTTGTTAACAATCATGTTGAAGGCTGTAGAGAGAAATTCTCTAATGGGTTGTTCTATTGATGTAAGTCCTGAACCAGTTTTAACAAAGGTTAACAATGGACCTAGAATAGGTTGGAGCTTAATGAGAATGTATGAGAAAATCTTGTCTTGTTGTTCTAGTTGACTGTACATGAGTAAAGAAAGCATAGATGTTTTGACTAGAGAATTTTACCTGATGTTTGGTCAAACTGATATTCTGATTCTATTGTTGTTATTTTCAGGCTGACCCCAACCAACTGGAAGCTGAATTGGCTAATGGACTGATTATGGGTCATGCATACAGTGTTACCTCAGTTAAAATGGTGAGAATCACATTTTCTTATTAAATAACTTTGTTAGAAATATTTTACAAGCTGTAGTAAAACTAGCTCAGATATTAAAAATTTTCTGCTGTTCTAATGCCCTCTTCAATTAAAATTTAGAGTTTATAACTTTGTTACTTTTAGATTGATATTGAGACCCCAAGAACATCTGGTAAAATAGGAATGGTGAGAGTTCGTAATCCCTGGGGTAATGAAGCTGAATGGAAGGGAGCTTGGAGTGATTCGTAAGATTATTTATTTTCAAATTGTCATCTTTATTACTTATAAACAATGGAGGAAATGCAGAGCTTTTTTCTATGTTCTGTTTATGATATTTCTACACATGTCTCCAGTTATTCAATATTTAGGAAGTTTTCTTTGGCACATAGGAATTTATGATGTTAAACCTGAGATATTGCTCACAGCAAAATATGTCTTGTTATGGAAATGTTATAAAACCTGAATAAATAATTGTCATTTCCTTTGACAGATTGGATTTTTTGACGTTACTAAAAAAGACTTAGTATTTGACAAAAAGTGAATACAAAATATATATCTGTGCATGTTCAAGTATCTTACAATTGATTATTTTTCTGTGTTTATTATGTAGATCTGAGGAATGGTCCTTGATTGGTGATGATGCTAGAACAGAAATTGGATTAACATTTAATGATGATGGTGAATTCTGGTAAATTTCATTAAATTTCTAAATATTACAATGAATGAATGATCCAGTTGCTCTTAAATCATTATCAAATTCGCATGTGTTCTCTTGTCGAATGGCTTATCAGAATAAGAATTTCAGTATACACATTTGACAAAATTTCCAATAGTTCTATTGATTAAGATGTATTATTCTTTTTAAATGAGCTAAAAGTTGTGGATTTGACTCATATTTCCAACAAAGAATTAAAAACCCACTTGTGTCCTGTTAGAAATAGGGTCTCACAAATAGTGTAAATTATCCATACCGGTATATATTTTTTTAATATTATTAATTATTGTTTGTTTAGTAACTCTAATACCATTTTTTCAGGATGTCATTTAAAGATTTTATTAGTAACTTTGAGAAATTAGAAATTTGTAATTTGGGACCTGATTCAATGGTTGGAGAAGGTGGGGAAGATGAACAGAAATGTTTTAGTGCTATATCTGAACATGGTGGCTGGAGTCGAAGAGTCAATGCTGGTGGCTGTAGAAATTATTTAGGTAATTGTTTACAAATTAAAACAAATAGAAAAATAAATCAGCCACTATGGTTTTAATAATCAGGGGAATTTGTACTAAATAACTGTTTTTCTGATCAATTCTGAGACAAAATGTGCATTCATTCTAGTTGATGCAGGATCTTTGAATAATCAAACTGTAAATAGACAAAGTATAGTATCCTGTACTAGATAATTGATACAAAGGTGAATACACACGTTTGTTTTTGCCATTTTCTACTGTATTGATAATCCTGCAACGAACACTTCACGGGACACCATTCCTTGTCTATTTCCACCTTCATTCAGATAAATATAGTATTTTTGTGTAAATGAATTTTAAGTTGGAAAAGCTTTTGATTGTTAAAATTTTTAGATACTTTCTGGACAAATCCTCAATTCCGTGTAACATTGACTGATCCTGATGAGGATGATGAAGACAATAACTGTACCATGATTGTGGCTCTCTTACAAAAAGATCGTAGAAAGAAAAGAAAGGAAGGATTAGATCTATTAACTATTGGTTATGTCATCTATAATGTAAGTTATCCTTTGCAATATAAAGAGCGAAATAGATGATTTGTCTGCAACAGAAGTAGACTGCTAAAGTAAAGCAACAAACATATTTTTGACAAATCTGGCAATTCTATTTACGTGACTTAAGTTATTGGAGTAAAGTTACTGTAGTATTTGCTAGCAATATTAACAATTTTATAGTGCAAGAAGTAATATTGAAATCTGTTTGTTTTCAGTTGAAGGAAGGTCAATCTGCAGGACCATTAGATGTTAATTTCTTCAAATACAATGCATCATGTGCTAAATCTCCATCATTTATTAACCTACGTGAGATGTGTGGACGTCATAAATTACCACCAGGATCATATGTTATTGTACCATCAACTTTCGAACCTCAAGAAGAAGGAAACTTCTTGTTACGTATCTTCACAGAGAAACAGTTTGAAGGAGGGTAAGTAGATTATATATTTAATTCAAGTATAAAGGAGACAACTGAAAATGATCTATTTCACCAATAGGTGTATGTTAATGTATATGTTTTGTAATTCATAAAGAAGAGGCATCCTTGCCCTTGAATTATTGTGATCCGATCTAATTTGAATGAAATGTTAGTTTAGTTTTTTGGCATTGAGTAGAATTGGTCGTCCCAATCAAGGAAATTGCTCTACAAAAAGCTGTCATGAATTTTTTGAGGTTGCTATATTTGAGTATAACCTTTCGGGTGACTACTGGTTTTGTCAGTTGTCTTTGCATGCTGTTAATATTTTGGATACATTTGCAGTGGTTTGATATTCTATGATTTTTTTTTCAGGGAAATGGATGAACAGACGTCTTATTCTGATGAACAGGTACGAAGATTATTATTATATTTCTATATTTTTCTTTCATTTGGGTGAAATCTTTTTATAAAAATGTTTTTGGCAAGGTAATTTTGAAATCTTAACCTTTAATCATTTACACAACCTACAAATATATTTAATTATATTGATTAATTGGGAATAAAAAGGTTGATTAAATTTGCTAACAGGTTGAAAGTTTTTTGTATGATTGATATGAATGATGATGTATATTATGGCTGACTATATATTTTATAGTTGTATATATTCTTCTGTACAGTAACATTAACATCTACAACCTCAGAAATGGCATAAATTTCAACCAGTATTGCATATCAGTCATTAGAAATCAGAAAAAAATTATAGTTGAAAATATTGTTGTATTTCTTACAAAGAATACTATATCTTCAACTTATTAGAAAAGAAACCACATGTGTATTGGCCATTGTCATCTAGAATAATTATTTGCTATGAATGAGTAGGTGGATATGAAAAAAATAATAATGTAGATCTAGTAGCATCCAAACAAGAAAGAAAAAGCTGCACTTTTCTGTTTATAGAAAGTAGATATATATTCTGGATTATGCACTCTTATTTCAATGGTTATTTCATCACCATTCCAAGCTTTTGTTCTTTCTTTTTAACACCATTTTTCACCTGAATAAAAATCTAGCGTATAAGAAGACCTGAACCAGTTCCAGTTATTCAACCAATAGTAAGTCGTCTGTCGATTGGTTGATTGCTGTGCATGACACTTTTCACGTTTAATGGAAATTACAAGATCATTTGTTGTATACGACCAATGAGTGACAACACAAATTGCACAACCATTACCATTCAATGACTTGCTGTGAACTGTTGACCACTGATTTGACCACATCATTACCTCTTTCACTGTTTGCACCCTTCTTTTCTGCTATGATTTTGTTTTTTCGTGTTTCCTATTTGATTTTCATGTATTTTTGTTGACATGACACAGACAAATCATTTTCTCTTAATTTTCTTTATTTGCTTAAAATTGAGTTAAAATAAGAGTTCATATTTTGATTTAATTTTATTTGATCTTTCTGAATTATTTGACCTGACTTAGACAATTGGCATTTAAGTTGATCCGCAATTAATAAAAAAATAATGCTCTGTTGGCTTAAAAAATAAACACAACTCACATCATATTTACAGCCCAACTTGATTTGAAGTTTGTCTTTCAGAATATAAGAGTTTTTTCAGGTTTCAATAGTTTTGATAACTAGTTATATTTTATGTGATGAAGTTAAGATTATACTAATGAAGTTATAGCATAATATCTTAAATCACTTGACCTTGAATATTAAATAAAAACCCGTTTCCATAGCAACCCATTAATCAATAAATAAAAACATCAAATAACATATTGCATGATAAGCATTTAACTTTCAATTTGCATGAATGTTTGTCAATAGATAAGATATATACAACAAAATATCTATTTTTTTAATTCTTCTTTAAAATAGTAGTACTCTGTAGTGTACAAAATTTCTTGTAAATCTTTGTAGTCTCTTTGTAAAACTTTATTCTGATATTCTTTAAAATATCTTGAAATTGATATTAAATTTCTCTTTCAACTTGTTTCTATATGTATAGCTTGTTTCTATTTTCTATTGATAATACATGGTTATGATCACGGTCAGTGGCTCCATAACGATATTGTTCAACCTACCCATGTTGCACCTGTAGCGTCAGCTCTGCCACATTATTATAGACCACAGGTATGATCTATTCAAACCTTGAGAATGATGCCTTCTTTGGTGAACATGTTCTCTCTGAAATAAGACTGAACCACTACTAATAACTTAAGACCATACTTTCTGAATTAATCTGACAAATTTAAAGTCTAAACTGACTGCATGAACTATCTCTTTGAGAACTTCTTAAGATGAAACTAGGAAGTCTGACTTTAGCTATCTCCTAATATTTTGAATGCCTACAGTTCTACATTTTCTCATTTCAAAACTTTTCATATTCTTCTTCGTAATTTTTGTTTAAAATAATAAGTGTCTACTTTTGCCTTATCACTGACTATCTGAGGAAAGATACAGGCCATTTTTTATCCTTCGATCTTATTTCTTTAAAATGAATGCAGTTTGAAATTGTAGTTTTGAATATAATCTCAACTCCCTTTAACTGATATCTCTTTTATATTTATAAACTATAAGATAAATGTTGTCAAATCACTAAAATCACTACTAACACAATATAATAATAAAAACACATATAAAACACACTCATTTTCTTTTTTCACAATATTAGCCAGGAAAGGCAGGTCGAGTAAGTTAGATGTAGTTTGTATTGAGTTTGAAAATTTTACTTTACTTCGTTTTACAATTGAAGTGTGAATGAAAGTGAGCATTTGTGCATTAAAACAAAGGAATGATATGCAGTTTACATTACTCTTGCATATCTTTTCTGAAAAATTCAACTTATTTCCAATCTTTACCAAAATAATAAAATAATGTTATTTTCTTTCTCTTTGGGTATATTTGGTACATTTTGTAATTATTGCACCCTATTTGTGATATCTTTGCATGGTGTTAGTGAATTCTGTATTATTTTCCCTGCATGTTGATATTGTTTATTTATTCTAATGCTTATTGCACAGGATTTTGATCAGCCTGAAGAAAATGGAGATAATGAGGATGAAGAGGTTTTTTGTTTATTTTATTAGAGTTTTTGTTTCTTGTTTTCATTTTTTTAGCTTTTGCCACATTATTTTTATCTTATCAGCAGTTTTATTGAAAAAAAACCTTTCGGTACTCCATAAGTAAATAAAATATAAAGCTCACATTATTGTGTGGTGTTGTATGCAATAGTTTTTACATTGTAGAAAAAAACATTTTGTAACATGATTGTTAAATAGATATTGGTGAAGAGATAGAAATGATTCAAAGCATGCTTTATGTTCTTTTGCAACATGTTTTTCTATTTTAAATACACCATAATTTAGTTTTTAAATTTTAATATATCAAGTATGATAATTTTATTTTTCTCATTCAGTTATACATATCAATCAATTATTTTATGCTTTTATGTCTATGTCTAGCAAGCTAGCTATTATATTATATATCATTGTCTTGCAGCTTGCTCCTATAATGTTACAACAGTAACATTTAGCACAAATTACATTTTAACTTGCTTCTAGAACAATTCTTTGACTTTTTGAAAGAAATACTTGAAATATTTGCAAAAATCATTTGAAATTTTTTTTAATAAATACTTGAAAGAATATTTGAAATTTGAAATAAAAAAAAATAACACTTGATTATACTCCAGCTGTTAAAATACTTCTTGTTGAAAAATAACAAATTTTTATTTTGATTAATCCATTAGTTTGTTATGCATTAACTATAACAAACTTTCAATAACAAATGTTAGAAAATTCGATATTTCTCAATATTGATGTTATTAGTAATATTGTGGATTAATATTCGGTCATGTTTATAGAAAATGATATCATAACCAAAATGTAATAAAACTTGCACCATATCTAGAGGCAAATTGCTATTTATTGTATATATATTTATTGGCATGAAGATGAGCACAAGCTTAACATAGAAAACACTGTAAACTCTATATCATAGATTTAGTATAACACCTTTCTGTTGGCTTATTTCATTGTATTGTATAGAAATTATTATAAATCCTGATCTTTCACATGGACAGTTTGTATTTTGTAGCCTGACAAAGAACCACCAAGTGCTGAAGAACAGGAACAAGAAGATGCCTTGAAGAGTACCTTTAGAAGAATAGCTGGAGATGATATGGAAATTGATGCTTATGAATTAAGAGATATTTTAAATTCTGTATTTACGAAAGGTAAGATAGAGTGTATGAGTTAAAAATAATAATTATGTGATTTAATGAAGATATAATTACAGTGTGGATTGTTGTTGATTGGTAAATGTTGTTTAATTTAATGGCATGTTGAATAACATACATAAAGGAATTGTTTCCTCTACAGGCTTAATTCGGATTTTGGCTTTTCTGAGATATGCAGTAAAAAATTGTCTTTGTATGACATGTAATAATAGTTCAAATTCTTGGAAAGATTTTTCTTAATCATGTCAAATCCACAGATTCAATTTTCTAAGTTTTATGTGAGAAACGATCCCTTTATGATATCAACAATAACAATAATTACCATACAGTGCATGAATTATAATTTTTAAACCAATTTGAGTCTAATGCAACTTGTGCTATCGGATCAGCATGGAAATGAACTGTTTTCTGGAATGTTTTAAGATGTGTTTTTGGGGAACAATGCTTTCTGATCTGCAACACAATGATATAAGAGATACTGCTTATGATGTGTGCTGTGAAATAACCTACCATCACTGCCAACTCATTTCTTGCTCGCTGTAACTGGTCAAAGTTGAACAATCCAATGAAACCAGTTAACTGTGTATTCTTGTCACACTAATGGAAAATGTTATATACTATTATTAATTTGTGATTTGATATTAATGAGAAGCATGTTTTTAATTGATTTTTGTCGTATTTGTTTCCTAGACGGCTGTTTTGGTAAGGAACTTGATATGAAATATGAATAATTAACTTTATATTTTTTATTGCACTCACAATAACCCTTGAATAGTTGTTAGATTTAGCTTATTATTGTTTAGTTAGTTAACGAGGGAGAAATTAATTACTGCTTTAATAATACCCTGTATTAAAATCATATCAGAAATAATATGACCTATATGTTGAGATATTGAACCACAAAAAACAAGACAAATGATATTCAAGCTCTCAAACTCTAGGCATGATATTTAACTTCAGTAATAAGATACATGATACTTAAGCTCTCAAACTAGACATTTGACAATTTGGAACCTGAAATAGAATATTTAAGCTGTCAAACTGAAGACATGATATTTAAGCTCTACAACACGAGACCTGATATTTAAGCTCTAAAACACAGAACATTTTTAAGCTATCCAACTCTAGATATAATATTTAAGTTGTTATATGTTTCAGTTGTAAGCATAGTTGAGGAAAAAAATGAATTTAGATTTGTATACAGGGTATAAAGCATTAATTCTCAAATTTAGAATTTGCATGTGACTGTCCAGTAGAATTTTTACTCCCAACTAACAGGTGTGGCATAGTTTATGTGCAGGCTTTGTTAACCTAAATCTGTTTTGTACTAAAAGATTTAGATATGGGGTAAAAATCTTTTTTTAGGGAATTGTTAGAATGTATAACTCTTTGTAGAGTAACTTTTAAAATTTACTTTTCCTTTTCTAATTCTTTAAGCTCTCAGCAAAATCTGTATATATATTATCATATATGAACAGAAATTACCTTGAGTTTCGGGGTTCCTGAAATCGGGGTGTCCTGATACTGATCTTTGACTATTGCATGATAAGCTTCTATGAGTACTGTTGTTTCAAATTTTTACCACTTCTGGTATTTATGCTAGAGCCAAATGAGATATTTTGTTCTTGCAAACCACCAGTCAGACATGACTGGCAAAATCAACAGCTTTGTTTTCTTATTTATTCAATTTAATACTTTCTTCTAGATATTGGTTACTGACACAAGTCAAGCTTTCAATCTAATTATTTCCTTTCTTTAAATAGAAATAATTTCTCAGACTTAAAAATTTAGAGGAAAACAAGTATGCTGCATTTAATTTGGTGCAATATCAAGTGTTTCCGTATTTTCACACTTTTGATACAGATTTGTTATTGTTTGTTTTATTGAAATTCTGTAGCCTAAAGAAATATTTTAAGTTTTGTCCCAGCAAAACTGAACAAAAAATTTCTAAAACCACATATTTTTATCTACCAAAACTTGCTTCCAAACCACATGGAAAAGCGTCTAGTTGTTTGGATGGGACAATAAACCGAGGCTACTCGACAGTTGGAAATCGAAAAAGAGCAGGCTTATGCTGCTGTCCTGGCAAAATTTCCTTCATTGCACCCTGCATGGCATTGCCCGTCTTCATGAGCCCACAAGGTGCTGAAAACTCCATTCATTTCATTTATTTTGCTTCAAAACCACTTCTATTTTAATATGCTTACGTATAGTTTATTTCAGATGGCTGAACCTTTATATCGTTTTGTTGATCACATCATTTAAACTAGCACATCATTTAAACTAGCTCATCATTTAAACTAGCTCATCATTTAAACTAGCTCATCATTTAAACTAGCATGTCATTTAAACTAGCTCATCATTTAAACTAGCTCATCATTTAAACTAGCTCATCATTTAAACTAGCACATCATTTAAACTAGCTCATCATTTAAACTAGCTCATCATTTAAACTAGCTCATCATTTAAACTAGCTCATCATTTAAACTAGCACATCATTTAAACTAGCGCATCATTTAAACTAGCACGTCATTTAAACTAGCACATCATTTAGACTAGCTCATCATTTGAACTAGCACATCATTTAAACTAGCACATAATTTAAACTAGTACATCATTTAAACTAGCTCATCATTTAAACTAGCTCATCATTTAAACTAGCATGTCATTTAAAGATGGAGTCTTTCATTTTTGTTTCTAATCCATTGCTGTGTGTCAAACACTTATATAAATCGATTGGCTGGTTATCCTAACGACTTCCGAGTACAAGACTTAATCTGTGCGGTCCCTAATTAACTCGTAATTAGCTAATTACCGAGGGAATCCCGTGTTTACATTTCCAATAGTCCCGATTTCCAATGTTTAATTTGATTGGCTATTATTTTTAACAGAATGCGCGCATGCACATCAAAAAAGTCGATCATAACAAAGAAAATTCTGTCACTTACAACATTGGTGGCACGAAGAATACAGTTCTAGCAATTATATTTGGGTATTCGGTTTTCTATCTCTAATGCCAGTGCAAAATATATTTCCATTTGTTCAAGATGAATAATTGTAATCATTTTAAGTATATTCCTTCTTATCATATTGCTTTTCTCATCTGCTGGACTAAATATTTCGAATTATGAAAATGTGGATAAACTCTTCAATATAAAAAATGAAATTATCATGTCACGTGGTCTATAGCTATGACGCCATTACCACATTCCTGAACGTAAATATACCAAGGGCTTCCCCGAACTTGGTGAAGCCTTTATGTGTTTGATTGACAAACTAATGTTTGGATTAACCACTAGAAAGGCCAATTAATCTATGGATAAGCTCTTTTAATCTCTTTTGGACTACTTTTAATCAAGAAAACCCATCTTTAAACTAGCACATCATTTAAACTAGCTCATCATTTTAACTAGCTCATCATCTATGCTTAATGATTTTTAAGTAGAACTGTGCTGATGAATTAATGCCAAAATATTATGTAGTTTGACTGCTTCTGTCAATATAAAGCAGTTAGCTGATGCTATTGTATAGATGTGACTAATTTACAATCAAATTCCATCTTATCTTGGCACATTATAATAATCAATACAATAGTTATATTTTAATACTTACTAGAAAGTGCACCTAGCTGATGAATTTATAGTTTCATTGTATCCACTATAAAATTTGGCAATGTTCAACATATAGTTCTGACTAAACATATTTCAACAGAACTCTCAGGTTCAAGAACATACTATTCATTCCAGAGATGCAAATAGTTCTTGTGCCATTGACATAATTTATTAGTAGTTTAGGATAAGAATTTGTAGTCTTATGTGGACGTCATTGTTTTATTACAAATTAAGGGAATAATACTTTATAACCCCACCTCCTTCCCCTCCTAACAATAATGAATGTTTTAGGTTGGAAAGGTTTTTTTTGAATTTTCCCCTTAATACAATATAGCCTACTATTTTATAAAGCAACATGTTAAATTGTTTGTATAATGAACAAAATTTTATTCAAGCAAGTATTTTTAATTCCATTTAATCGATTTTTAACGTCCGGTATGTATTATAAAGTTAACTTTGCTCATTTTTTTTACAGAGTTTCAGTTTGAAGGATTTGGAACTGATATTTGCCGTAGTATGGTAGCAATGAATGATGTATCCTTTTAAATGAAATATTGCTTAAATTAGATAACTGTTTTTAAAACCAGTAATAATTGTTTGTTGAGTAACATAATGTGTAACACCTTGTTAAGAACTGGGTTGTTTCAAAGTAGATATTTACAGAACATGTGTCAAACACCCAACCTACTGCTGACTGGGAAACTTTTTATTTTGATTGTCAGAATATTTAGTAGATAATGTTAAATGCAGTTTAATTATTGACCTGTTTTTTGGATGTCTTTTCTACTGTTTTCAACTAAATTCTTTAACTGATGTTAAGGGTGATTTGTCTGGTAAACTTGGTTATGAAGAATTTAAAGATTTATGGAAAGATTTGAGAAGATGGAAGGTAAGAAAAGGTTTAATGTTACACTGGGATGTAGCTACAAGAAACTGATTGGTGATGCAAAATGCCATCTTATGACTAGATTAATGGTTTAAATGAACACACATGTCAAATATGTTATACTCTTGCAAAGACATCAGGACAGAATTTTTTTGTTTTTTAATTGTAGAAAGTATTCAAGACCTATGATCATGATACAAGTGGTAATTTGAATTCTTATGAACTCAGAAGCGCTCTCCATTCAGTTGGTAAGTTTTCATGTTTCCTTATTACCAATCAGAATGTTGGTCTAAGGAAATCTTAGTGGTGAGATTTATTTTGGAATAATCGATTTCGAAAAGAAAATAGGAAACATCACCACAGACTTTTATCAAAAGTAGCAGAAAGCCAATCAAGTTTAAATCTGCTTATTGTTGCTTTTCTTTCAAATGTTTTAAATGAAGCTAAGCTTGAATGCAAGTTGATTTTTGGAAATGTGGACGTATATTGCCGTTGCCCCTGTCCGTCGGTCCGTCCGTTCACATTTCTTGTAGGCGCAATAGAGGTTTCAGTTTTTATCCAATCTTGATGAAACTTGGTATTCATGTATATATTGATGAGATCTCGGTCAAGTTTGAAATTGGTAATAATCAGATGAACGGTTTTAGAGATATTGCCCTTGACTTAGTAAAAATGTGTCAAATTTGCCTTGTAAGCTTGATAGAGACTACAGTTTTCATCCGATCTTGATGAAACTTGGTTTGCATGTACATATTGATAAGATCTCGGTCAAGTTCCAAATTGGTAATAATCGGATGAAGGGTTTTAGAGTTATTGCCTTTGACTTAGTAAAACGCGTCAAATTTTCCTTGTAGGCACGATAGAGACTACAGTTTTTATCCGATCTTGATGAAACTTGGTATGCATGTATATATTGATGAGATCTCGGTCAATTTCGAAATTGGTAATTATCGGATGAACTGTTTCAGAGTTAGTGCCTTTGACTTAGTAAAATCGAATCAAATTTCGATTGTAGGCACAATAGAAACTACAGTTTTTATCCAACCTAGATGAAACTAGGTATGCATGTATATATTGATGAAATCTCACTCGAGTTCGTAATTGGTAACAATCGGATGAAGGGTTTCAGAGTTATGGCCCTTGACTTAATATAAACTTGTCAAATTCGGCTTGCAGGCACGATAAAGACTACAGTTTTTATCCAATCTTGATGAAACATGATGAGATCTCGGTCAAGTTAGAAATTGGTAATAATTGAATCAACAGTTTCCGAGTGTACAGCAATGAGACATTGTTCATGTTTGAATTTGATGATAACTTGATGAACTGTTTCAGGTTTTTGCCTTGACTTATGGATGATTTTAAGATTATTTGAAAATATATAGTGGGCGTATGTTACCTTGCCTGGCAAGCTATCTTGATATAATGACTAAGTATTTGTTGTTCATTTCAGGATTCAAATTAAGTAATGGAACTTTCCATTCAGTTGTAATGAGATACAGTAATAGAGAAGGTTTAATTGATTTTGGTGATTTTGTCGTTTGTGCCATCAGATTGAAGACTATGCTCAGTAAGTGTTTTTGTACAGGCATTGTATAAGTGTGGTGGTTTTAAAAAAAACCTTCAGGTTCAATCAAGGGGGAGATAATAAAAAATTGTTAACCAAAAAAAGATTCTTGAGGTACAAATATATTCAGAATGGAAATAATGCATAATAAGGTTAACGCTCTATCAGTCGATATAATTTCATATATTTATTTTTCTAGCATCTTTCAAGATGGCTGATCATGAAGGTAAAGGGGTAGCCATGTTTGATGTTGACGGAGTAAGTATATTTCTATAATTTCTTAATATTTTGTTTCAGACAATATGATAAATGTAATATTGATATTTTCATTGATATTTTACCACAGTAAACTTTATATGATGGTAACTATAGTGCTATGCAGTAGATAAATTCTAATGAAAACTTACATTATATTTTTCAGTTCATACAGACAACTATGTATTCTTAGAGATACATCTTAGTATTTGGACGAACAAACCACATCAAAATTGGTCGACAGACACCAGAAAAAACTCAAAATCATCTCTTTTTTACTGGTTCTATTATACAATCTATTTCATTCTTTGTAATTTTTCACTTATTTCTTATGATGCCTTCCATTGGTCATTTTTGATAACAAATATATAATAATATATTTATATAATTTATTGTGGAACACAGATGCCTATTGGTTTGAAATTGAAACACTGTCTATGCATCGCTGTTTATATTTATCCTAAATACATCTCTACACAACTGCTGTCTACCTGCCATATGCTTAATTAGTTATAGAATCTCATTGTCATTGGTTGTAACTTGCCATAGATCTAAACTGTATATATAACTATTGTAAAGCATTATCTACATTTCTCTGGTATATTTTGAACTCTTGTTGAATTTATGTTATATTATATTATAAAAGGTTATCTGCAGTCAGGAATGACATGACTTGAAGAAATGCACTATTTTCTGTCTTCTTTATACTAGATGTTGTAGTAAATAAGTTGTTGTCTTGCCTATATAATAGTCTCCCAATGGAATGAATTGCAAATTATGTTTCTGTTAATAAAGGGAAAGAACTTTTGCAGTCATTTAATATTAAGGATTTCAACTTTGGTGCACATGGAACAGTAGTTGCTTTCATGCTGACAATGTAAATCAGTATGGATGTTACACATTATCAAGAAGTTTGTACAAGTTCTATTTGAGATTAATATTATTATTATAACTCTATTACTTTGCAATATTCAAGATTTAATATATTCATATATTTATTCATTATTACTTGTGTTGTCATTTATGTTAATATATTAGTTTTTTGTAGAGAATTTTAATTTTTAGAAACCTTGTATTGTAATTGTTTATAATTATCTTATTTAACCAGAAAAAGGGCTATTTTGGTTTCATTCATTGTTACGGCACAAATCTTGGGAATTAAGGTTTTGGGAATTGTTTCTCAGTAACAATGTGTATATGAATGGAACCTCAAGTCAGTTAGGGATATGATGCAACTAATTTGTAGTTTTTGTCATAATTTCTATACTAATGTTATATTCCTGCTTTTGCAGAGACTGTTTGAGGAATTTTTCTCAAATTTCAAACTCAGTTTAATTGAATAAACTTAAATGTTATATCTTTTGTTCTTTTTGTAGGATTGTCAAATATTGGATTAATTATGGACATACTGTCTAGCTCTTCAAAACACTACTAAATTTGAGTATATTTAGTGTGGCAATGACCATAGATCTACTATTGTTGACTTCTCTGTATACAGCATATGTGTGAAATTATAAAACATCCTATGAACTCACCCCAAAGGTGTTCCATTAGCCTCAATCGCAAAAAGCATGAGGAGGACATTGCAATTGTGACTGAAATACAAGCCTACCCATCAAGATTGCATTTAGATCACAACCCACTCATGAGGAATTCATGATTATTTATTAAGTGTTTTTTTTATTAGATTCCAAAATAAGATCAGAAAAATAAAGACATTGTTTTCCAGTTCAGACACTCTTTTAATAAAAACCACTATTCCAATATAACAGGTTCTTGGAGTAGTGTCTTAAAAGTTAAAAGTATCTCTGTTGAAGAATTTTTTAGGTGAGACAGACCATTCTAGGACAATATTGGGGTTGGTATCTAACTCTCGACAGTAATGACCAACTATTGAGGGTAATTCACCATTACTATCTTTCCAATCTACGTGTTGACTCTTTTCAGCAGGATAAAGATTCAATAAAAACTCTCCACCTGAAGCGAATAAAATTTTAATCTAAAACATCAATCAATCACACATTAAAACGGATCCTCTGTAAACCGGCATATTATTTTAAAGTTCCGCTCGAATCACTACATTTCTGTAATTTTTAGAAGAAAATCCTTTAAACGAGCACCCTAAACCGCAAATGAAATAAAAAAAAAAAAAGAAATAAGGTGCTTAATCTAATATTTAAGTGAAATAAACTTTAATGTATTATGTGGTTATGGTCTAGCTGTTCAGGTGATGTTGGAAAGAGGAATAGTTTACAAGTTAACGCAATTGATCTGCAGCTGCCTAGCTGCTCTACTTTAAAAATGGACATATTTCCATGCTTACAATATTACCAAATTTACAGAAGAAAAAATTAGTTCTGCTGTACTCTTTTGGACGGTTTTTGCACTTACCAGATACCATAATACTTGGGTGAAGGTGATCCAACATCAACAGTTTAACGTACATCTTCCTGAGTCGAGATGGGGATGTGTTTTTTCTCCTACCATGACTTTCCTCTATAAATACTTGAATTCTTTGATCCGCTGTTTGTTTGAAATGAACTTTCACGTATTTAATATTCCTCATTAGATACGATATTTCTGGATATGTATTCATGTATTCGGGTTTGGCATTGGTACACCTCAGTTTCATATGGAGATGAAAATCTTTATTCAAAAACTTATCCAGAAAACATGGGAAATGTTTTATTCCCGGTTCCCTCGGATCATAACTGCCGTTAGTTTTAAAGATGGGCTCCTTGGTATCAGAGTGTTCAAAGGGACTTATCCAGAATTGCTCAGCATCTTTGTGAACTCGCGGTCGCTTTACTTTTGGAAATATATCCTTCATCAAAACTTGCCTTCGTGGATGTCTCTTCTGTGATTTACTAGAAGGATCAACACAACAAAGTGCAATGATATTTTCATCCAGTACCGGTGCTCTGTTTGGATGAGAGATGATAAAAGCAGTGAGTTCTTCAAGGTCATCTTCCGAATCAATAGCATGTGCAGCCGGTCCAGTTCTTCTCATATTAGCATCATCTGCATCATCTGCCCCGTTATCGGTACGATGAGTGTCAACACCAACGCTATTCCCCATTTGATGAAATTGTTGCAACAAGGACTTTCAGTATGTACAAGACATACTTTGAGAGCATCTATAATTATGATCCTGCAGCTGATTGTTGAAAGACAGCAACGCTTTATGACGTAAATTAATTATGGAAACTGCAGAATTGAAGTGTCTCATAGAACTGGGGATACAAATAGAGGACAACTGTCTGTGTTTCAGAATCTAAAAGCTGAAAAGCTGCGTAACCTTATACCATATCTAGTGATGAGGCAAAAATGTTGAAAACATATTTTGAGACAAAAACGTTTGGATATTATGTCTTCAAATTTCTTTCAAATGGGGGTACAAACTAATTTTTTGGGAGGGGACTTACAACTTTCCCCCGTATGCCCACTGGCATTGCCACTGCTTAAGACTGTTACAAATACCGGAGATATGGTGGTGCAATTGCCCAAGCCCAATGAACTAGGGAATAAAATGCTGATCTTTGTTGACTTCAGAGAGGGTGAATCCGCCCCATTAGAATTGGTTTGTGCCACCATGAAAAAAAGGATCATTCCAATAAATAAACTTTTCTCAAGAGCAGCCTTTCATTTATTTCAATTTTACGTTGGGGTCAAATAAAAGGAGTTCATCATTGGTTTTGACAGTTAAGTAGCCTATTAATATTGACCTATATACATGTTGTTATGTAGAATTACGCTTTCAACTTTCTCCAAAATGCGGTTGTACATTTCGTTCCGTTTTACGGTTCGGATACTTAGTACATGGTTCATTTATTTATTTTTTTTTCAAACGATCATTGAAAAACTAAGGACAACTTATATATTTCGATTTTTTGCTAAATGCAACCTTATAGGAACAGATTCACCATCCGTTTGACAAATCGCACCTTATTTTGAGGAATATTTGAAGGGATAATGCGATTTTTGTGCAGACCCAAATCAACCCCCGAATATGGCCAACCGTGGCCTTTAACTTATTTCTTATATTCCCTAATGATTTAAAAGAAATAAATGCGTTCTGTAATGCCTAACAAATAACTTGACGTCGATTTCCCTTTAAAGCAACTTTAAAAAGGGGGAATAACTCGGTAGGAGGTTATACTATTTTTTGATGGCCAAATTTTAGTTCAGTCATTATAGGTGGATGAGGTAAAAGTGATTATTTTCCAAATTTGTTAGATACAAAAACAGTTATTATCAGCACAGCAGAAAAACTCTTTTTTGTGAATATCTTTTTATTTTAATAGATTGGAAATATGCAGACAGGCACTTCCGCTTTAGTGACGTCACAGAGAACCTGTCATGGCTGACGTTGTGGAAGTTGGTTAATGTTTATGTATAATATTTGTTAATAGTTTGTTCAAGTTTTCAATTTTGTTCATCATAATGTCGTGTCAGCTCTCTATTTTGTCGGGGTTTCAAGATATCAAAGCCGTTAAGTCGTACCTGTTTCCATCTCTGAGAGAAACCACACCAGAAGTTGAAATAAATGCTGGCTCAACAAATGACGACGAAGGTTTGTTGTTAATCGCTAAACTTCAAAATGATGTATACATTGAAGCAAAATATTATCCGCCTAATCAGTACCCCAGGCGCAATCATTGAAATGTGTTAAGTAATTGTGCTACAAAGACTAATCATTACCTTACAATGTACATGGCTGTGGCCTTGGT
Source organism: Lottia gigantea (assembly GCF_000327385.1). Classification (NCBI taxonomy): domain Eukaryota; kingdom Metazoa; phylum Mollusca; class Gastropoda; family Lottiidae; genus Lottia; species Lottia gigantea. Next base: position 1,023,179 of record NW_008709577.1, read on the forward strand.
ATGTAGTCACTGTCAGGGTCATTGAACAAATTGCCAAGACATGAAGTTGTGCAGGTACTCGCCTTCTTTCCATTAAGGCCTTTAAGAGCATATGAAGGATTTTTGCCAGATACTAGAATGATTCAAACTGTCCGACTCATATGAGTTAGCTTAATGCTAATGAACAAATGAATATCTATAATTTATTTAGATGATTGGAATAATGACTGGGGATGGACAGAAGATGAACAAGCTGTACAGGCTGCTGTAGGATCTTTAGAAGGAAATGATGATGTAGAAGATAATAGTAAATTGAAATGGTTACAAGATTGTTTGATTTCGTTATCACCAGCAAATGACATGATAACTATTGCTAATGAAAGCAGAATGGTGGTTCTCACTCGTATGTATTATCTTTTGATTTGAATTAGACGTTACCCGGTATGAGATAACATTATTCGTGTATGGTTTTGAAATTAAGGAGAGTGGAGCCCATTTTTGAGAAATTCATTCAGCTTGAAATCTTTCAACAGGTATGCCCTTTATTTGATAACTTATCATTGAAGATAATTTGACTTTCAGAAAAATGGGACCCTAAGAATAACGGTGAAGAGATGGAATCTAGATATTCTGTTGCTTGGCAATCAACAGCTTCTACTACAGAACTTATTACTGCCATATTATGTCTGCCACTAGCTTCACAGAAAAGGTAAGATACCAAACAGAACCCCTGTCTTTAACCTCACATAATGTTGAGTGGACACTGCTTAGGTCCTCAATCTTAGCCATTTCTGATAAAACTAATACATGTATGGAAATGGTATTGAAATTTCCTGTTTTAAAGAAATTAAATTTATTTATTTTAGAAGTACTCATGGTGCTCCAGATTGGACCTGTGTTATTGTTGGTTATTCTACTGGTTATGTTAAGATGTTTACTGAGGTTTGTAACTTGGACAATGGATATCTTAAAAACTTGCTAACTATTGCATGCATGGTGCATTGGTGCATACATAATATTAGTAGCTGTTTTTTCGAGTTGATTAATCTCAGAAAGGTTAAAGCCAGTTAATTATGTGTGTAAATACATAGATTTAATATTATGTATCTTTAAGATGCCATATGATAGAATTTTCTCTCTAGGCAAATATATTCTAAAAAAGAAAAATAGTGCTATTGCAATATAAACTCGAACTTAAAATGGCTGTTATATTTATTATCTTCCACAGAAAGGAGTATTGTTACTGTCACAGTTGTTACATACAGAACCTATTCAGAAGATAAAAGCACAAACTTATGAACCAGCTAGATATTTAGGGATGGCTGAACAGGTGTGTAGTAGCAATTTTTTATGTGGCTGTCTATTCTATTTTGTGGATTATTTGAAAGCCATCATTAAGGTTTGTTGACCAAATGGCAGACATGCAATTAAGGGCAATGTCATGTTTTCAATGCAGACTTGCATTATGCTTATTTGCACAGCTTTTCTCCATTATATTTATGTGATTTTAAATGACATTTTAACTTGAAAATCTCTGTTGATTTAGCATGAAGAATTAGTGATATTATACAGAAAAGCAGTCATATCTATAGATGGTTTTAGTTTAATGCAGTCATTAAGAGCTTGTAGGAATCAAGTAGCAAGAGGTAGACTTTTTTTCAAAGAAGATGATAATGTTCTGTAATGAAGTAACATTCTAATGTGAACTACAGAGTCACGATAATTTTTAAAAAGATATTTCTTAATTCTGTGATCAATCATTTTCTTACAAAATTCTTTAATGCCAATGGTTTGGTATTAGATTTAGGGAATATTTTTCAGAAATTCGTTATGATGTTAAAAATCTTTGAAGCCCTAACTGAAGATCTTTGGCTATTCTACCTTTAATTGTCTTGAAATTCACTATGTCACAAAATATAATACAATTTATATGTGTTGTTATGTATTATAGCTACAGCCAGTGGAGGAGAAGCCAATCTACAAGTACCACCATTAGCCTATAAAAAATGGGGTTTACAAGATCAAGATATTATTAATGATCATGTTAGTTGTGGTAGGTCCTTATAACTTATTTCTAGAAGGCATCTTTGTTGAATCAGGTTGTTGGTTTGAACTATAATTATTTTTATTTTGAAAATCGATGATTCCGACAAAAATATAACCAGCAAAGATTACTTGATTTGATTTTATAATTAGCGAAATTGGCAATGAAGCAAAGTTTGACATAATATAATGAATAATAGAAGCAAGATTTTGTAAAGAATGACAACTTATCTGTTACAGGAATCCAGTCATCTAATCCCTTTGATCAGATGAAAACAGCGTCATTATTAGGAGGTTATCAAGCTAGTGTTAAAACCAGTCCACCAGCTGCTAGTCTTTATCTTACATCAGGTGTAGGGCCTTATGTTGGTTTCTTCTATGCAATTGAGGTATGTTTTATTTCTAAAATCGTATGATGATTGAAAATTTGGTGTCACAAATTGTATTTTGTTCTCTTTGAATATTTTGTTATTTCAAATAATACAAAGTCATCATTATTACCATGTATTATAATAAATATATCTGTATAGTTTCTAGTATTCCACTATTTGTCTAACGGAAGATTATTTTTGAACCATTTTAACCATCATGATTTTACGAAGATAATCAACCATTAATACATAAATATATTTTCTTTATATAGGGAAGTGCTCCACCAATTTTATCTGAGGTAGCTATGGCAATGGCTCATAAGATAAAAAGTGCCTTAATGTCTGCTGCTAGGTAAGTAACTACATCAACCAATTAACTACATTTTGGGTAATTTTTTTTACATAATTATTGTTATAAACTCTATCTTACATGCTTAGATATTCATAGTTGTGGAAGTTTAGTTTTGTGTAGAAATGCTAGCAATTTTACCAAATACTAATTGATATTTCAGTGGATGGTTAGGCTTCGGAGGTAAAGCAAAAGATGAAGCTAAAGATAAAGCTCCAAAAATAGAACAAGCAACTCCTCTTCCTCTCAGGTAGATATGTCCTGTCAAATTGTCTCATTTGATGTAATTTTGTTATCCTCAACAAAGAATATTTATTCATCTTCTGATGTGTTATTTATATATTTCATGTGGGCGTATCACCCATGTATAGCTGTGTGTCCATCATATTTAGTATGAGTTATCGCCCTTGTTCTTGAAATTAGACAAATTTTAGTGAAATTGTTTATTATTACCCAAGGATGAACACTATTGTAAATCAGAAAAATCCAAAATTATTTTATATGAGTTATTGACTTTGTTCTGGAAAACACTTTGAATTTTTAGTTCTTAAAATATTTTATTTAGATCAAAGTATATCATCTTACCTTGCCTCCAGTTCAACTTGCCAAACTTTATGTTTTTTACTTTGTTGTGTGTTTGCTTATTGTAGTCAACTAATGTTAAGTTGTATATGATAGGTTTAGTTTACCTGATAGAAGAAGAACAGGACAGAAGATAGTATTATCACCTAATAATCATTATGCTGCTGTAACAGGAAGTTTTGGTCGTGTTATATTACTAGATGTTGAAAGAGGTGTTGCTGTTAGAATATGGAAAGGTAATTTATCATTCCTTTGAGCATTTCAGCTGCTTTGCCTTATACAAATTTGGGCATGTGTATTATTGTGACCCAAGCTTAATGTAGCATTTAAAGTTAAGGATATTGATATTTAATGATCATCTAGACATGTAATAGATTTTTCTCATAGTTCAGAAGGTAATACATATTCAAGACCTTTAGTTTCATTTTTAAAGTAATGTTAAAAGTTAAACTGGATCAATGTGTAATTCTGTGCCGCAAGTCATTAAAAATTTTGTAAATAACTTAAAATGTTTAGGTTATAGAGATGCTCAAGTTGGATGGATACAGATAAGAGAAGATGATGGCCATGGTGGGAGAAATCCAGAACATTCTAGAGTAGCACAATTCCTTATTATCTATGCACCAAGACGAGGTATTTTAGAGGTAGGTTCATACTGTTGTATATGAAGTGCTCATAACACTGTGATATAAAAACTTTGTATTAACATGCTTTTCAAATTGGGATATTATTATTATATTGTTATATCTGCCTGGAATAATAATGTTGTGAAAACATGGCCATGTCTGTGGGTAGCTGAAATTAAAATAAACAATTGTTAAATAGCATATTTTGAGGACTTGATCCCAATAAAACATGTCCTTGATGCTATTCATAATTCATATTTGACTTCACATTAATCAATCATGCTGGGTTGATGTTGATTGATATGTTATTTCACAAGGTATGGACAGCAGCTAATGGACCCCGTGTAGCAGCCTTCAATGTTAGTAAATGGTGTAAGTTAGTGTGTCCATCATATGGTGTAATGGGTTTAAATAATGTGACGTGTCAAAGTACCAAACATAAAGCATTTCAATGTGCTTTAATAGATACAGATGGTATTATCAAAATTATTGATATACCTTTTCATCTTGCTTTAAGGTATGTTCTGTATCACTGTTACAATGTTGATTTTTATCTTCTTTTCCATTATGTATCCAATCATGTGTATTAGAATTTACATTAAAAGATAGCTGCTAAAATGACATGAATGTCCCAGTTATTGACTAATTTTCACCAGCCATTATCCACTGTAAATTAGGCTTTTCTATTTGAGAACTATCGTTGCTTTTATAATATTTTTTAAAAACTGAATTTTTTGTTTGTTAGTGTAAACAATGACCCAAAAAATACGACTTTTATCTTTCAGTGATAAGAGTAGTAAAAGAGCTAGAGATTTACATTTACTAAAGAAATTGAAGTCATTATTAAAAGAAAATACAGAAGAGTCAGGTATTTCTATTATTATGATATATGTCAAATATTAGGATCTTCTTGTGTGCAAACATTGAAAAATTGCCATTTAAATATATATAAAAAAAATCTTGTTAAGTACCAAACATTGATGATAAAACCCAAAAGATATGTTGATTTATTTCCTGAAAGCTATCTTAAAATCTATAAGCATTTGATTGTTAACCATGTAATGAATTATTTTGGTTTTCATTTAAACATTACATGATTATGATGTGTAACATAAAGAGATTTGCTTTTTGTTTACTTACAGAAAGTGTTTGTGAATCTATATCAGAGATAATATTAGATATTAAAATACCAAATATTGCTAAACAGGTAAATATTCACCTTTATTATAGATTTAAACATTCGGGCTATGGAAAACTACCATTGTATGGTTGTTTGAATCCTTCAGAATATGTTTTGGTATTAAATTGTAGTAGAATTTGTCTATTATGAAGGTTGTACAGCTATACATCCTCCTATATAGTCTTCCTATATTTTTGTTGCAGCATGTCAATATGTTTTAGCTATTGAGACATGTTAGTATAAGTTGATATAGAATATCTTTATGATTGTTAACATTATAACCCTTTTATTTAAGGGTATTGAAAGAATACTAGTTACCAAGTATTTATCATGTAAATTTATGAAGTCTGTTGTAAAAGCCTGTATAAAGAAAATAAGTGCCAAAGGTAATTGCCCTTCGTTGTTGTTATATCATTATTTATTTGTATAGCCGGATAGAGTCTAAAAATCCACAATCTGATAAAAGTACAGCTTGAAAATATCATTCTGTGGGCTACTTTACTTATGTATTCAGTTGATTTTGAAAAACACTCTTTGAGAACACTCTAATATGATTTCTTGCCGTTGTACTATATATATCTTGTAAGCATTATTAAGTTAACAACATTCTGTGATGCTAACTTGTCAATTGATATTGACTTCTACATTACATTTTACAAATGAGATCCATAAATTAGATTGATAATGGCAAACAACACAACTGTAAAAAAATATAAATGTGTTTATAGCAACTTGCGTGAGGTGATTTTTTTAGATTCTGTATGGTTTTGTTAATTTTTATTGATATTTCAGCTGATATTGATCAAGATATAGATAGCCGCTTAGTTTTAAAATATTGTCAAGCACAAGATTGTTTATTACAAAGTTATGATCAAATAGATTGCTTAACATCAGATGAAAATATACAGCATGTTGATACATCACCAGAGGTAAGATCTCTTTTTATCTTGAATTACCTGGTGGATGTTATGGGTAAATATAATCCAACCATGATCTGAACTATTTTTCCAATCAATATAAAAAGCCACTTGACTATGAGTTAAAATAAGTTATGTTTTGGTGTTTTTTCAGTTTTTATGTCGACTACTAGGAGTATCTCCATCTGAATTAGAAGCTATCCAATCTAGTCTCCAAGATTCCACCAAGAAACTGGTAAAAGACACCACAGGAAAACATGTTCAGTTTGAAGAAAGTCAATCCTTTCCTGTCACCTCATATTTACGATGTTTTGAATGTCTGATACATGCTACTGATCATGAAATAAATAAATCATTTAATTTATCAGTTAATAAAAACTTGTCTTCAGATAAAAAATTAGCATTAGGTAAGAACCAAGAACCATTTAATATAGGCAGAATAATTGGAGCAAAGATATGAATTTACTTTCAAATAGTGCAAGCATGATATATATATATAAAAGAAGATATTTTAATAGATATTAAGATGATATGTTAATATAGAATAAACAATGTTTGTTTTTAAACCCAACTGTATGATTATACTTGTAGGTAATTTTATGTTTGCTGGTTGTATTTGTGATAATATTTCTGCTAGTGATTTAAGTATTATATTACAAGATAGTAACTTACCACCAAAACATATCATGGTAAGTAACTACCATTTCATTTATTACTACAATTCCTGACTGGTGATTTTACATTTAACCAAATTTCCATCACAATGAAGAGTATGCTTCGATCAAAATCTAATATACTATCTAATTGAAAATAAATCATATCTTTCAATCAAAATTATCCATATGTTTTTGAAATGTCAAAATTAATCACAGTTAACTACCCAATCAGCTATAACTTAAAGTAATATTTACATAGTCAAATATCTTATACTTAAGTTATGCTTTAATTGTAGAATTTATTATTAATGTATTGGTTATCAAGTAATGATAGATGTTTGTCTTCAATACCTAATCTACACCATATAGTTAAATCTATATCAGCTATGACAGGTACTTGAAACCAATATTTTTTTATCTTACTGTGAGTTTGCTGACTCCCTAATCAACATCAAAATTGGCCAATTAGAAACATGTCACTTTTTTAACTCATTTTTTTTCATTTTTGTGCATGGATTTAGAAGGGCTGAGAAAAGAACATGTTTTTCATTCCCATATAGGACATCAATCCATACATAGCTTGAATATTTAGAAAAGAGTGAACAAGTTATCACCACTCCATGTCTTATATACTTCTACATTATATTTCTCATTAGAGAATTCTAATATGACTTAAATTATTTGTAGATAAAAGTGAAGAATTAGTAGATAATACGGCTATATCAACATGGTGGCAATCAATACGAGACCAATGTAGTCAGTCAGAAAATATCCTATCAGCTTATCTAGCAGCTTTAACATGTCGAGGTGTAGCTGTTGAATTACTGGGCAATCAGACTAAAGCTAAGGTTGGTCTTCATAATGGTGTATAAAAATAATACTGTATATTTATTTGCTAAGAACAATGTAGTCAGTTGCTGTGTTGATGAAATTTGCAGTTTGAAATGATGTAGAAATTGCTTCATACTTATCATGATCAGCAATAAGATTTGACAGTGTTATTTTCTAGATTAGGGTCATAACTTACTCAATTTGAGTGAAGGATTATGTTTCCTAAAAACGCCTTATTTACAATTATCTGATCGGCTTCTTTTGTGAGTTCTATTCCTGTTTTGCATGGCAAAAATCTTAATCTTTTTTCAAGTTATAAAATTTTTGATTATTTTTACAGGACCCTGATGCTGATACAGCCAGTGTAAATTCTGATAAGAATGATTCTTCTGGTGATTGGGAAACGGTTACAGTTGATATAGAACATTGGAATGTCTTAGTTAAACAGTTAGATGATGTCCTAGCTATTAATCATTTATTACAATTACAATTATCAACCAATCATAAACAAGATAACAAAACATACCTAGAACCAATCACTGTCTCTGTTACTAAATTATTAGAGGGTGGTAGAGGTAAGAAAAATTATTGTATTTATAGATGGCTTATAATAAACCTTAGATCAACTTAAGGTCAACTTAAAGGGACATGTTCGCCATCTGTTTGACCAATCGTACTAATATTTGGATAAATTAGTCAGTAATAAAGTTCACAGCTCAATTTGGAATGATATCACTTTTAGAATTATATTTTATTAATAAAAAAACAGAAGAAGGTGAACAAAATTCTAACGATGTTTATTTCTAGCAGCTATATATGAAGATAGTTCATGAAATTCTTCTGTTTGTTTTATGGAGCTACAACTTATTTTTAGGAGCTATATCTGTAGAAATTTAATGAAATTCTGTTTATTATAGGAGCTATATCTGTAGAAATTTGATGAAATTCTGTTTATTTTAGGAGCTATATCTGTAGAAATTTAATGAAATTCTGTTTATTTTAGGAGCTATATCTGTAGAAATTTAATGAAATTCTGTTTATTTTTAGGAGCTATATCTGTAGAAATTTAATGAAATTCTGTTTATTTTAGGAGCTATATCTGTAGAAATTTAATGAAATTCGGTTTATTTTAGTAGCTATATCTGTAGAAATTTAATGAAATTCTGTTTATTTTAGGAGCTATATCTGTAGAAATTTAATGAAATTCTGTTTATTTTAGGAGCTATATCTGTAGAAATTTAATGAAATTCTGTTTATTCTAGGAGCTATATCTGTAGAAATTTAATGAAATTCTGTTTATTTTAGGAGCTATATCTGTAGAAATTTAATGAAATTCTGTTTATTTTAGGAGCTATATCTGTAGAAATTTAATGAAATTCTGTTTATTTTAGGAGCTATATCTGAAGAAATTTAATGAAATTCTGTTTATTTTTAGGAGCTATATCTGTAGAAATTTAATGAAATTCTGTTTATTCTAGGAGCTATATCTCTGTAGAAATTTAATGAAATTCTTTTTATTGTAGGAGCTATATCTGTAGAAATTTAATGAAATTCTGTTTATTTTAGGAGCTATATCTGTAGAAATTTAATGAAATTCTGTTTATTTTAGGAGCTATATCTGAGATAGTAGCAAGATATGTTATGAGATTAGAGTTAAAACCTCAATCACTCTTTAGTAAATCATCATTTATGGAACAACCAGAAGATAATGATGTTTTAGAGACGTGTATAGATGACCCTGAAGATGAACCTAAAACACCATTAGAAATTATACAAGGTATTTACTAGCTTATTGCCAGATTTAAAAGAATCAAGCAAGGATGCAAAACATTTAAATGGAATATAGAAAATGTAAATCATATCTTTGAACCTTGTTACTTAGAAAGTCCTATATGATTATCAAAGCTAAAACTTTGTCTTAGAAACTACATTTTTTCTTCTGCAACAAAACAGTCAACTTTGCTCTTCTTTAATTGCTTAATGAAACCGAATTCATATGGTTGTTATTCACAGATCAGTTACAACTGTTACGATTAAGATTTCCACACAGTTTAGAGAATGATATATTGTTATCTAATTGTTGTTGGGAGTATGCTGCTTATTGGAATAGAGAACCTGAGGTTAGTAACCTACATAAACTTTACATTATATCCACTATACTACCTGTATTAATCTTAAACATATAACTCTCTATTCTCCATTCAAATCAAAATGTGTAGCGTACAATCAGTTGCTTACTGACAATGATGAATTTTTGGGGTAGCAAAATCAGTTTTACTCTAGGTTTTGCTGTCTCACAATAAAAGCTATCAAGAAATGGGTATAAGTATATAACTTCTGCTAACAATCAAATATAAAATAGATTTTTCCATCATTTTAAAGTAATTGTTTGTATCATTATGTATAAAAAGCCAAGTAATAAAAAAGGCTATGTGATTTTCAGCATGTAAATAAACTAGAGTTATCAGTAGAATACTTGAAATTGGTACAGAATGCACTACTTAGACAAGGTATGTTTTCATTTCATAATTATGTTATTTGTTATGAAATGGTCTGATTTAAGCATTATTAATGGAAGCTAAGACATGATTTTAAAACATTCAAACATCTAATGACCTGTCATTATTCTATTCCAGTGCATTTAAATGATTCAATTTCTTCTTTTTTCGTATATATTGTTTGATAATATATTATTTTATTTTCACTTGTCCCAGTTATAAATATACCTTTAGCAGGAAATATATGTCCTTGATCATATCTGTTGTGTAATATCTGACCTATATTTCAGGTGTTTGTAGTATGTTATGGCATATGTTTATTTTAAAACGTTTCTCAGCTGCAGCACACCTGATGGATAAGGTAGTTATACATGTATATTAATTTTTGTAAAAAAATTTAATTTTCTTTTTTGGATGATATGATTGTTCAAACTTAAACTGATGAACAAACGCATAATCTTTCATAGGCTTGTATCTCCTAATGATCTTCTCAGAAGTTTTTTATTTTATTTTACAGGTTGGAAAACCTCCTAAAGATAGACTCTGTAGAAAGGTAATTTTCTATTGATCTAAATTTATTTAGTATTCAGTACAACATTCCTCTGTTCATACCAGATATTAGATATTAAGCCATCTATTCCAGACCTAAATAATATAGTGACCATTTTAGATAAGATTTTAAATGGTTGCTGGCTGATACTGGCAAAGATATTCTTACAATATGTAGCAGACTTGATGTTTATAATAACAGTTGATAGTTGTTATTGATTAAATATTGTATATATTACAGGAAGTTGGTATGGGAGAAAATGATATATTATTATTTATAAGCTGTACTGCTGATATTATACAAATCACTATGGAGGTATTTCATATTATTCTATCATGTTATTTGTTAAGACATTTGATGATAAAGATAATTACAGATAACAATTGCCCTATTCTGCCAATCAAATACAAAGATGTCAGTGTATATGATGTATAACTTCAATATTCTATATGCTAGAATATAGAGGACTTCAGTGTAATACAATATAACATTACAAGCTGGAAGCTCTAGGTTACATAATGATATCTGCTTGATTAAGTTTATTTTTGTATCCCATTCTATAGGCTAATGCAGAATGTTTAATAGAATTTACAAATATACCAGCCAGACGACGCTCTATTCCTGTAAGATTTGTCATGTCAAGTGTTGTTTGAGAAGCATGAAAGACTATAGTCCACAACTCGCTGTTTCTAACTGATTCATATTTTTGACAGATGTAGCCTTGGAGAGAATTAAGAAAGACTTTATGAGATTTTCCAAATCCGAATCAAAAGGTTTTGGGTTTCTGCCTACCACACATTTGTACAAGATGTCCATCAGAAAACAAGGCAGTATGGGAAAAATATCCTGAAATAAGCTTGCTTTTTTCTGACTACTCCAGGCAACATCTGTCAAATGTTACAAGTAGCTATCATAGGTTATAATAGCCAGTGAGTTATGAACTAGAATTTCTGAGAACACGAATCTTCCAATCTCCCTGTTAATTGTTGATTGTTTGAAATTAATGTTTGATTTTCTATGTTGAAACATTTTTCAAAACTGTTGAATTGAGCATGTAAATTGTGTATTTGGATTAACATGAGTTTGTTCTTCTGTTGTTTGTAATTAACAGTTATTTTGGATACCATTTCTTATGTAAGAAATATGAATCATATTTTTATAGAATAACCAGAGTGTTGGAAATTAACATTGTAGAATTATGATAGTAGCAGTCACTGGAATGTTTTCATGAATTTTATTGAAAAAAGCAGTTTGAAAATGGAATTGTTCATTAAATGCATAATGTTTAATCATTTCTGAAAATTGAACTTGTTTCAGAATATTATAGGTACATGTATGTACTATTTTCAGGCTAATTGTGAAGCAAATGAAGTGCCAGTGTTTAATCTAGAGATATTATGGCAGTTAGCTAGAGGACCATCATCTCTATCAGAACTAGCTGTTGATCAGAAATCTACTAATTATGGTTTATTAAAACATCATTTACATTTAGCACGTATAATGCAGGCTGTATTAGTTTTTAATATGAAATCTATTAAAGTGTTATCTTTGTTTGATTCTAAGGTAGGTATCTAGTATTATATTGAAATCTGTTTTTGTAGAATTTCTTTTCTGTATTTTGTGTAATATATTAACCTATTGAAATTAGAATGGCAAGATGTAAAACTTTACTTGTATTGATATTGAATTCTATCATTTTGTACGAACTGAAGAAATAGCTTAGGGCTTTATGTCATTACATCTTTTTAAATTTTTAAAATGGAAATATTGTTTTAGGGTAAAAATGCATTTTTTAAAGATTTACATACTCATCCCTTGTTACCTAACCAAAATGTTGATTCTACATTATCACAGAATAGAATGGAGGTAAATAAATATGTTTTCAATACTCAATTACCAATTGGCTTAGTTATAGTCTAATAATATAAGTTGGCACGAAACAATACGTAAAAACAACTTTTTGTCAATATGAGTTGTTTAACTATACTAGAAAGTGAATATTACCATTATTTTACAACCAACTTTAAATCTCAAGTTTTATATCAAGAACATGTATTTTTCCATTGTACAATTATAGAATGTATTCTTTTTGTAGTTTTTTTGTCGAGTGATATCACAAGCTGTAAAGACATTAGAATTAACTGGCAATGTACCATCTTCTCCTACCAAGAGACAGAAAACAGCTGCTATCAGATGGCCTAATATGGTCATAGAAATAGGCAAAGACTTTGGTCTGGATATTGATCAATTAAAACAACATCATGTTGTTGAATTATATTCTGGTGGCCATGATAAACTAGCAGAAGAGGTAAGTTTACCACACTATTTTTAACAGAAGCCTATAACCTCATAAGCAATTCTTTACTTAAAATACCAAAAGGAGAAAGGCAAATAGAGTTGTTCGCAGTATCCAGTGCCCTTTATTATGTGTATATCATGGCCTGTTTATACATCAATTTTTACCCTTGGTATATATATCAGCAGTCTCCTAGTTGAGACCAACCCCATCAGGTTTTATAAGAATATAAAAGGGAGATTAACTTAACTATCCACTGCATCAATTGTGTTGTTAATAGACTTCAATATCAAACAGAATATAGGTTTTTTTTCAGTGCATACTATTGAATAAGATATGGCTATTACTTCCTAAAATGCATTATACTTTATGAATGTTTATTATCATACAGATTCTACCATGTGTAAACAACCATGAGAGAATAGGATATGAGTTACTTACACTAGCTGGACAGAGAATGGCTTATCATTTATTTCAAGTTAATCCACCAGATGCTGTAAAATTATTATCAGATTTATCAACATCTCTATCAACTTGGTTGAAATCCATGGTAATTATATATTTTATAATTTAGGATTTTAGGCAACATGAGTGAAGAATTCTGTGCAAAGACTACATGAAAGTTAAAAGCATTGCTTTAACAATGTTGTAACAAATCAAATTTCACTTGTTAGTGATGAAAAAAGCTGACTGTCTCATGCAATAAATAGATTTCATATGTATTAGATGGTTACTAATTGATTTAAAAAAAACTCATGTCATATTTAATCTGTAGGATTCAACTGAGATTAGAAAAGCAGATGTACCATTATCTGATACAGCTACATTAATAGGTCATGTGACTGGAAATCTCCCTGAAGGTAGTACAGAATATGATAGAGCTATATCATTAGTAGAACTAATACATGCTTTACAGTAATCTTCCATTACATTATACTTATTTTATTATTATTCATGACTTACTACCAATGAAACCACAATGTTAAATGACAAACAACTTAAACAAAGAGCATGTTCATTTTAACTGGTAATATCAAAATTGGCTGTAATTTTAGACCTAAAAGACATTTTGAATTATAAACCCTGTTATTGTGTATCATGACATCATTTTGTCAATATGTGTGAACAGCCCTGCATTTATAATTAGCATGTTTTCTTGATATATTAAACTAGGCTTTAATGTAATATGATTTAAATACTCCTTCATATAATTCTATTTGCTTGTCTTATATATATTAAAATTATTAATTAAATATTGATATTCTAAATAGATCTCTTGATGTGATATATATTATTATAAAACTAGTCCTCATTAATGCATCTAATACCAAGTCAAAGTTTGTGTAATTATCTATTTGAATTAAGAAAAACATTAATAACCTGTTTGTGCAATAGGAAATTCAAAGTTTAATAGCAAAATGTAACAATTATGATAATGTTGATAAATATATGAGTCTTTCTACCATTTAATGCTTTAATTTGTTGTATGTAATATGATTCATTCCCATTTTAAATATATTTTGTTTCTTTGTTAATATGAAATAGTTAATTAGTTTTAATTTGGTTGTTTTTATAGAATATTTGGTGTATCATGTTATATCCTGTTATTTTAAGATATACATTAGAATGTGAATCAAGCCTTATAAATTATTTCAGTACATATGATTTTATGTGTTTATAGACTTTTGGATGTAAGAAATTTAAAACATTGAAATGTCTAATTACTGTATATTTTAGTGCAAAAGTTTCGGGAAGTAGAAATCCATTTTTAAGCCAATCGTATTTTCATCTAAGGTTTTTTTCATTATATTACTGATATTTTGCTGAAGATTGAAGTTTAAACCTTCTGTAATATAGAATTAGGTCAGTTGGCAAATCCTTTTGATGATGTTTTGTATATTAATTTTTGCAAATTTTGCCTTAATGTTTTTCTTTCATATTTAGTCTTTCAATTTAGGTGTTGTAAAGAGACAAACAATTCTGCATTGATGCTTGCACAAAAAAGAAGGCAAGCCCAAATTAGAGCACAAGAGTAATCCTGCCCAAACTTTATGGGGGTAAATGCAATGTGAAAAACCTTGCAGTACATAATGGTCAATGATATGCTGCCAATGATGTCTGTATATTATTGTAAATTGAATGTGAAATGCATGCTTGTGTTAGTGTACATGCTATATAGTGTACTCTGTGATCTGACATCTCTACTGGGTACTGTGTAGAATGTTATACTGAATACTGAAGCCAGTGATTAAATGACCATGTATGAAAAAAAAAAGCATATCCAAATCCCCTTGTATTATTATGATAAAGAAATGATTATGTAGTTGTATAATGAGAGTTTTTTATCCTGATAATTGAAACAGTTTAGAAAGAGAAGTTAAAACTGTATATAATGTTATATTATTTATTAAACATGAAATAAACTTAAGCTTCTACTTGATAATAAAACATGTATTTTTATTTATCAGTTAGCCAAACAAAATAATATATGATTAATACTTTTTCAAACTCACTCACTTTACAACATGTATATAAAAATATTCTCTTTAACAAACATAACTCACACAACAAAACATAACAATTACTAAACTTTTCTATAGGCACATAATGTTTAAATAACATCTTAGAAACACAAAGCAAAATAAAAAGACTTGTTCCTATCCGAAAAAACAACCTTTAAAGAATGATGGTTTTGGACTTGGAAACAGAAAGTATGCTTTAACATTCTTGCCTTCTATAACACTGGAAACAATTCAATTTAAAAATTATAAACTCAAATAAGATCAGATCACTCAGCCCAGTCATGAGCGAGAACAGTGAGACACCTCTCACATGGTGTAGAACTATGATCAGCTGTATATCTTCTACATCTCTCACAAATATTCTTCATAGCTGGCATAATAATTATTTTAAAATGCTGAGGAACTTTCATACCTACAAATACAATGTGTACAGTAATCTTATAGAGAATAGCCATAATTTCTTAGTATATGCTTACAAAGTCATAACACATTTCAATTAATTTATATCTCCTACGGTCAATTCATATGCAATATTTGATAAATTAGATAAGATAGCTTTTTTTGGAATGCTTTATAATTTGGGTCATGATTCAAAGCAAGTCATTGTGTAATAAGAACAGTATTGCCAATCGTACTTTTCTAGCTCAGTTACCAACTGTCAGAGAATCTTTAACAGGCTGCCCATGTGTCAATTTTCTGCAAATGACATCGCTGTCAGAATATAAGCCCATGTTATCAAAAAAAGCATTTTATCTCAACTGCTTTACTATTTTGGAGTAAATAGTCCATTATGATAAACAACATACCATTTTGAAGAACAGTAGAAAGACCGTCTACTAGTTGAGAATCATCAGGTATAATAGCAGGTGGTTCTGATAGTAAACTAGTATGTGATGTATGTAACATTTCATTTAATGGTGAAGAACTGGATGTAACTTCATCTGGTTGAAATAACTGAAAAAACAGACATTCACTTTTAAAAATTACCAATAGACTAAATTTATAACCTATACTGACACAAAATCAGATTTCTTGTGAGCTTTACATTTCTGTCTGCATGTGTCTGTCTTTCATAAATATCTACATGGAAGAAACAGGGAGAGACACAGGTCAATTACTTTCCTTACCATTGTTTAAACTGTTTCAATTTAAGGAAGTTTAGCCATTTCTCTTTTACCTGGATTTTACAATAATATGATCCTGTATTATAAGACTAACTGATTGAGGATACATCATTTTAGCTTTAACTCATGTGTCCACAATTAAATACTATTTGTACTGTTTAGAATATAGTAGGTACCTTCAATATTTCAAACAAGGAATGACTAGCATAAATAACTACATCGTATTCCATAGAATCTTCTGTTACCAGAACACTCTGTACATCACTCTGTATATCAAATACAGGTTTAATAATATTCTGTAAACTTGTATTATTCCATTCATCATGTAATTCAAACCAACTTGTTTTAAATATACTACTTTCAGCTGAAATTGATCAAGGTTAAATAATAATTATAAATAAATCATTACTGTAATTTTCTTTAATATACATCAAAACTTGATAACTTGTCTCTTTGCATTAGAAAATATTGTTGTTTGATTTACTGAGTATTTTTTATCCAATTCATGGATCATTCTAAAACACACTGTAACAATCATGACTGATTCTGAAGTTAACTGAAAAGATTGCCAATTAACATAATTTCAAACAATAATTCTGTTTTGATATTTTTATCAACTTTTTCTCAACAGAAGAAAACACAAATCATTTTTAAATTAATCAAGCCTTGTTTGAGTCAGTATAGAAAATAAACAATGCTATAAACTTTTTAGTATAAAGACTAGTTTACCAGGTGAATGTTTAGGTAGATGTTGATAAATCTCTTCAGCTAAATGAGGTACAATAGGAGCTAGTGATCTAATTAATATATCAGCCATATAGTACTGTACTGTTAAACTGGATAGTCTTTTAATACTAGATTTCTCTTCACAATAACATCTACAAATGATATTTTACTTCATATGAAATAGATGCAAAATGCAATGAGAGAAAACAGTGATAGCAAACCTACTGATACTCTTTATAAACAATTGAACTGGATCTTGATCAGATTGTCTGTTAATGTGATAAGATTATCATATATTCATCATTTGCTTTATAAAAGAAAGAAAAGATCATTACCTATCTTTGATAATGCTTGAATAAAATGAAAAATGTACATTTACAAATTTGATGGTTTCCAGTAAGACTTTATTGAATTCACTTTCTTCATAATATCTTGTAATCTGAAAACGTAAAATGCCTCAATTCAACATCAAGAAATAGTCATTTCAAAATTACAACAGGTCTTATGAAACAAATTACTCCCATAATAATATCATAAGAGTACCCATTGTCATTTACCAACTAAACTCTACACTAAAAAACCTCTTGATAATAATTGATCATACCATTGAGTATGGAAACATCCATATGAATTAGTATAGATTTCATTAATTACTAAAATATCTTCTAGATTCTAAATACCTGTAGATTAGAGGAATTTATATAAACTGTTGTGTACTTACATTTTGACCATATTGATACAACTGTAGTAACATATACTGATCTTGTGGTAATAATAAGGAATATTCTATACATTGTGTTGAAGGATCAAATGTAGATAAATTTCTTAATAAAAATCCAAAACATTTGCGCACCTGAAAATAATTTTTTAGAATTGATATTAATTAATGATGAAATTAATATTAATTACTCAATGTCTACTCTAATTATGTGTCGGAGGAAAAACTCAGTAGGTAAAGAGTTGTATTGTCGTCTGCTAGGTTATACGGTACTATGATTTTGAATCCTCCTGAAGGAAAAATTCTGATGCCAAGGCCAGTCTTTCTGAGAGTTTGCCATACTGTGTTAGCTTTCACCACGTCAGTTTGTATTCAATAGTATTCCTTCCCTTGTAATTTTATATTTTCACTGAGGTCTGGTTCAATTTTCCTTAAAACTTACTAAGACATTCATTATTAATTTACACTCGGCATTTCATTTAATAACAAAGCATTCTATATTTTTAATTCATGTGTCATCTACGAATTCTAACTTTGAACCAACCTATTACCACTCAATATGATAAATAAGACAATTATATGGATGGATACTCCTAGAATTTTTATTACTTTCAATGTGGTTCTCACATAGTCTTCAGGAATATAAATGTTAATATATATTATATTCCTGATAGCGATGTGAGAACCACATTGAACCGTTGAATGTAACCTATATGCATGTGCTTCTAATATGATATTGAAGGATTACTTAATATTATAGTTTATGCATAAGGCCAGATTTTATTTGTCAGGACAGAGTGCATATTATCTATCATGAGAGATTTTACCAAATTACAGAAGTACTTACAGGGAATACACATTCATTAGTTATTCTATTTAATATATTCTTTCCTATCATTATATTAGTTTTAGCTTGAGATTGAGCTGCCCACCATCTAAGAATATCCACACCATAGGACGGATTTTCATTCTTATCCTGAAAAAGTTCAGTGGCAAATATCAAATTTCATTTCATATCTATCTATCTGTTGAAAGGACATTTTGTTTGAAATGTTTGAAATTGAGAACCAAATTATTGTATCCATCATGTACATTTTATTCTTTTTATTTGACAAACTTTGGTAATTTCAGTTTGAATTGTCAATTTTATTCCAGTTCCCTCTGCCAACATGATTAGATTATTAACTATCAACGGTAAAACATCACTGACCTTTCCACCATGTACCACTATTTCTGGATCTACAACATTTCCAATGGATTTTGACATTTTTTTACCTGCTTCATCAGTTGCAAAACCATGTATCATCACCTTCCTGTATAAAAAATATTCAAAACAGGTTTTGAGATAAAAATATTCAATTTTTACTTACCTTTTCTGATTTCTACAAAAGCATCCTATCACATGTTCAGACATCAGAATATTATCTTCACTACTATCCACCCACAATGTTTACAACATCAAACTTTGTTAATCATTATAATATTAATAGAAATAACAACTCCAAATTACATCTGCAAGTCTTTGGGTTGATGAAATGTCAACCAATGGAAAAAGGATTTCTTAGAATTTTAGTAGTTTCTTTATATACATCAAACAAATATCTTCACATATTGCCATTTTATGATAAACTTACTTGTATGGTGGTTTACTATTTACAGCTATACTTGTTAATAATGATGTTAAAAACCATCCTCTACATTGATCTATACCTTCATAATATACATCAGCTTCATAGTTATTATCTGTAACATAACACTAGTATAAATATACTTCTCTTCAACAAATTCAAACTTCTTTTTAATAACTGTAGGTATGTATCACCAGTTGGTAACTAAATTCAACAATCATTAGCTACTGGCAATATGATCTCAAAATCTTGCCAATATCCTGCAAACCTATCAGGACAATACCTAAATGACAAGTACATGTATTTCAAGCACAACCACTCAGAAATAAGAATGAACAAGTTAATAAAAATCATTTGTAAAATACTGGCCAAAGTCACTCTATCACAATACCTTTTGATGTTTCATACAATGTAGTTTTTCTTTTTGGGATCTGACCTAATTGCTGTCCTTTTCAGAAAACATAACCTCTTGATATACCCAATGACTATTCAAAATCCTTACATAATAAATACCTTTTAAAACAGAAGCCCAAGATGTACCACTATCAAACCATATATCTAATATATCTGTACCTTTTATTAATTCACTGCCAAACTGTCAATATATAAGTTTACAATTCAGTTTATGTATGATCAAACTAATGTATGAATTAAATCTATTTCACATGTTTCACAAATTGTTTTCAATAAACAATTAAAAATAGCTTGCCAGGTAAAGTAATATACGCCCACTGGCACCTTTGAATTTAAACACAAATATTTGGCAGTACATTAACAATTACTAGTATGAAATATTTAAGGAATATATATCGATGTATAAACAGAAAAAACCTGTGTACACTTACGTATAAACTGCTAGGTGGATTTATACAGCGTACACAGGTGTTTTCTGTTTATACATTGATAAACTGAAAAAATGTTCAGGTCATTCCTTATAATTAAATCAACTCGAAAACGTGTTTAAATATTTATCTAAAATAGCAACAAACTAAGGCACAAAATTGGCGCATAAATACATAAGATTTTAACATAACGTTAATGAACTGATACTAACAATAGAGACGTCCTAGAGAACAGCCAATCAGCAATAAGTAGGTCACCTATTTATAGTCTACTGTCTACTGCTTGAAAGTTAACGGAGGGGCCACATTTAAAGTTCAATTATTGAAAGACAAGTTTGAAATAAGTCAAAAAACTTAATTCATCTATTATTTATCCTTTTTTACACTTAGAACATAATAAAACCTACATTACCTTATCTAGTAAAGAATGGTGAGCTAATTGTTCTACTGGTAACTTCCACCATATATCACTACCATTATTTCTCACTAGTTCACATATATATTTAATACTTTCTCTATCAAAACATAAACAAACATTGCATTTACAAAGATTTAAGGTAACCTAGAGCTTCTCTAGATATAAGATGCCTAGCAGCTTCTCTAGTAAGAACATAAACAAACATGGCATTTACAAAGATTTAAGGTAACCTAGAGCCTTTCTAGATATAAGATGCCTAGCAGCTTCTCTAGTAAGAAGGCGTCTTAGAACTTCTCTAGATATAAGGTTTCAAAGATCTTCTCTAGATATAAAGTGTCTAAGATCTTCTCTAGATATAAGATGTCTAAGAACTTCTCTAGATATTAAGAGTCTAAGAACTTCTCTAGATATAAAGTGTCTAAGATCTTCTCTAGATATAAGGTGACTTAGAGCCTTTCTAGATATAAGATGCCAGCAGCTTCTAAAGTAAGAAGGCATCTTAGAACTTTTCAAGATATAAGGTTTCAAAGATCTTCTCTAGATATAAAGTGTCTAAGATCTTCTCTAGATATAAGGTGTCTAATAAATTCTCTAGATATAAGGTGTCTAAGCACTTCTCTAGATATAAAGTGTCTAAGATCTTCTCTAGATATAAGGTGTCTAAGATCTTCTCTAGATATAAGGTGTCTAAGAGCTTCTCAAGATATAAGGTGTTTAAGAGCTTCTCTAGATATTAGGTGACAAACAGCTTCTATAGATATAAGGTGTCCTAGAGCTTCTCTAGATATTATCATTAGGTGACAAAAAGCTTCTCTAGATATAAAGTGTTTAAGAGCTTCTCTAGATATAAGGTGTTTAAGAGCTTCTCTAGATATTAGGTCTCAAACAGCTTCTCTAGATCTAAGGTGTTTAAGACCTTCTCTAGATATAAGGTGTTTAAGAGCTTCTCTAGATATAAGGTGTCTAAGAGCTTCTCTAGATATAAAGTGACTAACAGCTTCTCTAGATATAATGTTGCTTAGTGCTAAAAGAGTTTCTCTAAATATAAGGTGATATACCGCTTCTCTAAATATAAGGTAACTGAGAGCTTCTCTAACTGCAATGTACAGTTTCGACTCAAAAGTTTAGAGACAATTATTGTTAAACTTTGAATTGAACAAAAAGTAAAATTCTTACTGTGTAACAATAGGTTGATCAGTTTTGTTATCATAAAAGACTGGAATCGGAACACCCCATACTCTCTGTCTAGATATACACCAATATGTCTGACTTTCTATGTTATTTCTTAGATTATTTTTAAATAAACTTGGTATTACATCTATCTTCTCTATCCATTCCTATATAATAACAAATATTTACTATCTATATCATATTGAACAACACTAATATCAAGAACAACACATCAATTAGCAAATTATTACTAAATTTCAACTTGCCCTAAATACTGAAACTAATTATTTATATTTCTTATATTCATGTTATCCTTATAAGGTACTTCTGGTTAAACAGACCAAACTTGTCATGACACATTTTGTATTAGTAAATGCAACTTACTAGAGCCTGGTCTTTGAGTAGTTTATTATTAACAAACCATTGTTTACTAGCTCGTATTATAACAGGTTTATTAGTTCTCCAATCATATGGATAACTATGTATATAATCTTCTATCTTTATTATATTATTCTTCACTAGATTCACCACTGAAACAATTATATTACTTTTAGATCTCCCTCTTATTAAGGTCAGATGAATGTGTTTGTTGTACAAACCTATTCTATAAGAGATTTGGAACTGGTAAATTTTAGGGGGGTTTAATCTTGAACAGTAATATACAACAACTTCAAGTTAAAGGGAAAGATGCGCCATTTTGGTGGGTTGATTTTGGTCTTGAATATATGTAAATAGTCTACAGAAATACCAGAAATGTATGATCTTAAAAAAAATACTTCAAACTAGGAGCTTTACTCTTGAGTCGTCATTTTAACATGCAAACACGGATAATTCTGGACACTCATAGAAGGCTCAAATTTTGACGGTGAGCTATTACTGATTGGTTTCACAAAAAAAATTACAGTTTATAAAACTAAAATATGATTGATTCAAAAAATGGCGCAATTGTCCCCTTAATGACAATTATAACATTGCTTGATTAATAAATGAAATTACTAACTCACCAGTTGTTTCTGCATCAACTCCTATTGTTTTTCCTTTTAACTCTGGTCCTGTTTCTTTCAAATATTTTCCTTCTTCATCTACATAACATTCCTACAATAAGTAACAAGTAACATGAAAATAGATAACATCTTAAATCAATTATCATTTCCCATTTGTTTATCATCACCTCAAACCCTTGAAACAATGGTCTGTAAAACTTGCTAGCTTAGGAACTAGTATATGGAGCAATAATCAAGACAAATGCATCATGTCGACGGAGTGAAGTTTAATTATGGCTCAGTGTATGTCATAGATAGACACTATCAACCAGTCCTCAGTTATGATTTCCACTGAATTCTGGGAGAATAGGGATTAAAAATAGGGATTAAAATCTTTGAAAGGAGTGTACGTACAATAGGTAAATCATACTGTCGAGCCATTTCAAAGTCATCATGGCCATGTGCTGGTGCTGTATGAACTAATCCTGTACCTTTACCACTGCTCACATGATCACCATGTAAGAATGGACATACTTCATTAGTTATAGGCTGGAGATACTTTGTTCCTTTTAAGTTATCACCTACATCAGGAAAACAAGATATTATTATCTTTTTATACCTATTAACTGAGAAATGGGACAGAATTAATTTTAGTTTGTGTACCAAGAGTTTATCAATGTTCTTATATCTTTTCCTATTGAGTAATAATCAACACCCATGAGAAATGTAAGTCACAAACCCAGATTTACCTGAAAATGAACAAATAACTTTTAATTGACATCCCAGTAAAGTTGATAATTTAACACTGAAACTTTCTTCACACAGATAAACATCACCATTATTATGATTTTCTAACAGCTGATATCTACCATCAAATACAGAAAATAAATATTAACACTGTTTATATATAATACTGATATTACACTCCCCTGTGGTTTTTCAATCCCAAAATGGGATTTAAAATTGCATCCAAACTAGCCCACCATCATATATTTTCTAATATATCACCAAATTGAGTGGTTAAAAAAATAGTAAAAAGTAACTAACTGTATATTACTATGATAAGAAACAAGTTGATTAAATGGTATGGTCCAGGCTGTTGTTGTCCAAATAACAGCTTTTATTCTTTTATCTGGAAAATAAATTAATTTCATTGGTAAGAAATGATAGCTTCTTTATCCACATATATGTATGTAACAACAGTATAATACAGGTCTCTACTGAATTACAGAAACAAAATTTGTTTTAGTTACCACTCAAATATATCTTGTAAGGTTGATTTTTAAGACGCTTTCTAAATAAAATTCTGGAAATGAACAGAAATGTAAAAGACAGGAAAAACTAAGAAATAATTGTATCTTCCTTGAGTGGCATTTAGTAATTGATGATATTAACACGATTCTTTCGTCTTTATCAAGCAATGCATCATTGCTTGATAAAGACGAAAGAATCATCGTCGAAACGTCGCAAGTTATTTATTAAAGTAATTGTTATCCATATAATTGTGTTCGTGTTAAATAATTGTATGTAGATCTATATTTACCTGTTAATGATCTGATAGAGTCAGATATCTCTGTGACATCTAATGTTAAATAAACTGATTTACTGCAATGTTTTTCATTATATTCTAATTCAGCTTCAGCTAAGGCTGTCCTAAGTCAAAATAAAGATAATCAACTTTTAGGTTTGCTGTGCTCACACATATATTTTTGGAAAATTTGGCAATGGACAGAAATGGATATTTAGATATTTTTTAGGGGGTTTAGCTGTGCTGTTTCTCTTTACATCATAAGTAAATATATATAGAAATGAGAAATAATCACCTTGAAGAGGGAGACCAATATACAGGCAAAAATTCTCTATATACCAAACCCTGAAAAAGTATTAGTTAAAATAGCTAATATTAGTAGTATGTTAACAGCAGAAAAAGGGCCTATATTCTACAAGAGCATCTATGATACACTGCAAATAATATGCATAATAAAACACTTAGACAGAATATGAATTTCTCGCTGTATAAAGAATCACTTATACCTTATCATATATCTTAAAAAATACTTCTAACTGATTTGCTTCATACGAAAAATCAGTGGTTAAATATCCTTCACTCCAATCAGCCATCACTCCCCATTGCTGAAATGATTTACGCTGTACTTCTATAGCCTTCTTGGCAAATTTAAGTGCTGTAATATAAAGGAAGGGATTAGAAGAAATCAAATGCAATATATCAATAAACTTTGACTTCTTATGGGCTTCAACGATTTTCATGCATATCACTCTAAAAATATTTCTCAAAATCTATATATATTCAGATTATACTTTTAAACTACTTAAAGCAGAAGAAAACATGATTAACCCTACCTCTATTCCTAATATCCAAGGGCTTTAATGTCCTTTCATCTATTTTTCCATCTTTTAAAGCTTTCATTTCTATAGGAAGACCATGACAATCCCAGCCAGGCACATAGTGAATCTTGTAACCCCTCAATAACTTGTAGCGATTTGTAACATCTTTTAGAATCTATAACACATAACAGCTTAAGAGAGAGTTTTGGATGGACAATTATATTTTTAGAAAAACAATCTTAAAAACAAGGTGAACCATGAATGCAGATAAAACAGCTTTTTAAGAATACCAGTATAGTATTAGTCAATAAATAAATGCATGTACCAATACCTTGTTAATTGCATGACCCACATGGGTTGCTCCATTTGCATAAGGTGGTCCATCATGTAAAACAAACTCTTTGTTGCGATCTGTTTGTCTTTGCCATGAATATAATTTATTGAAGCTGCATGCCTACAAACAAATAAGGTATTTTGATACATTCATTACCATTATAGTGACAGTGGGTATCAATTGATAGACAAAAGATACTACTATTGATACCTTCTGAATATTTAATTCTCTTTTAATTGCTGCTCCATCTCTCAGAGTAGAATTGAATTTGGACTTTGGTAAAATAAGTGTTTTTGAGTATCTTTTACTCTTGTGTTCACTTGATTTCCATCTGGCACAATAATGTTTTTGAAAGTGAGATGTCAGTTTATAATTTCCATTCCAAAGATACCCTCTCATTTTTAGCTAATGACAATTCCAACTTGCAAATCCACACAGATATCTAAAACTACACTTGGTTTGGAATCTTTTTCTTCATTTTAACTTTGTTTATCTTCATGGAGGCTGACATATTTGAAGTTCAGCAGAAAACAGAGGAAGTGTTCTGAAGAAAAAAGAATTAAATACAAAAGTAAATTTCTGATCAATGAGTATTAGTTTTTCCTTGTAATAAATGAATAGCAAGAATATTCAGAAGTAAACCTAAGTTTATTAGCAACTGAAAAATAAATAGTGAATTTCATTATCAATGTCAAGGCCAATTTATGCAGGTCAAAGTTCACATGGGAGGACCGTCGATGTTGCGCAGCTGATCACAGGATACTGGATGAATGACAGACTAGGGAAAACATAAAATATCCGAAAATTATGTTAAAATAACAATGAATTAAGTGGTCGGTATGTCGATGAACAATTCAAGCTCTGGAATACTCAATCTGTTGGCAAATGTCGGCAATGTCATACCAGAACAGTCGGATCCTGATGGAAGGATAATCACCAAAGATATTCCAGTTTTTCCAAGTCCAGTGAATAGAGCTTTATCTCCCAGTGTGGAACTGAGTCTGACTATTGCCTATATTGTATTATATGGGCTACTGTTTTTGTTGGTTTATTGTCAGTTGTGGATGATATGGTATTATCGACATAAACGTTTCAGTTATCAGACTGTGTTTTTATTTCTGTGTTTATTGTGGTCAGGATTAAGAACAACTTTGTTTTCCTTTTACTTTAATGATTGTGATGAAGCTAACAATTTACCTGGTGTAATATATTGGTTGTTATATTGTTTACCTGTTTGTTTACAATTTGTTATCCTTTGTTTATTGGTTTTATTTTTTGCACAGGTTTGTATATTTATATTTTCTCAATAGCTGTCTGCTATAATTGTCACATAGACCTGTTCATTGAGCATATCTTAATGGGTTTAAATGTCCTATAACTATGGAATATTGAAGATCAATAGGCTTTAGTCTACAAATTGAACCATAACCAAGAATCCGTTGATGTAAACTGTAACAAGATATTGGTGTAGGTCAACTAATATTTTACTAGTTCTATTAAATAATTGATCTGTATGAAGGGGAGCTATTGTTATAAAAGATTAATTAATTATAAAACGCAGTAGACGATATTCATCTTCAATCAATACCTATCATAGACACTATTTATAGTAACAGCCAATATATATTATTATAATGTAGATCAAGTATTAATTTCAATGTTTTATTATCAAACAAAGGACATTTAGGATAAGTAGTGAGAGTCATGATGACTTTCAAAAACAAAAACCACCAGAAATATTGGCATAATATCAAGATTTAGAATAGAATGAATCAATTTCTTTTAGAAAACTTAAATCACAACATTCCAGTCATGGCTGATATAGATTGTTATATTAAAATATCTGTAAAAAAAAGTTGATGTGAAAATTTAGATTTTTTAGTGATGTCATGGGTGGACTGTTAAGGAGATACTTTGTTATAAGTTATAAGAAAATCTTGACATCCTTCCCTGTTTTAATTTGAAGAACAGCTCTACAAAGCAGGAATAGAAATATTAGCCAATCAAGTTTGACACCCCTTCAACACTACTTTGAAGTCCAATGATTGAACTCTTCAAACCATTTGTTTTATATTCAGAAGAAAAGCTCATTAACAAAATTACTGATAATCTTTGAATGACATTTAAAAGTAGAACATACTTGGATGAATAAAGGAAAGAGTAGTAGTATCCATAATAGTATTGTTTTTTTTTATCTTAAATGTTTGTTTTTCATGTATTCTATTAAAAGTTTAATACATAGTTTCTCTGACCACAACTGTCTCTGAAAAATATTAAAAACTTTTTTAACTAAGGTTGAAATATTTAAAACTTGATTATTAGTCTAGATGGAAGTACATGTATTTTGATATCTTGTATGGAGAAGTTGGTGGAAACTTATTAATTTTTATATAGAATGCTCTTGTTCTAGAGTAAGACTGAGATATACTAGTACCATAAGAAAAAGTTGAATAATCTTGCCTTAATGTTAAAATAGAGATATATTAGTAATACTACTTGACTGTAGGAAATAACTTATTTGTAAACTATTAACACATGCTAAGATTATAAGGAAATGATATTGTAATACATGCTTTTAATATTTTATTTTTTAAAATTTCATATGAATTGAAATTTGATAGATCATGAATAATTTAGTGAATTTTGATGTGAAATTGATATATTATGATGTGTACCTTTGTAACTAATAGGTAATTTCTGAGAATATATGCCAACTTACAGATTCAGCTGCAAATCACTAATAAGATGTACATATATCACTTATGAAATGTTCCCTCAAAGTACTCAAGCAAAAATTAAAAGAAATGTATTTTTTTGACTCATGACACCTGAATCAGTGGATATTTTGAAATTTCCTTGATGTATAATTATTGTTTTTATTGTTGGATGCAGATTTATTAAATATTTGATAGATGATTTATATATACAGTATATATTTTATAGGATATTATTTTGGATTTACTGACAATGTTGATATTGGATGGTTTCTTAAAGCTTATGTTTTTTTTGACAGATTTGATCTTAGGGCAAATGTTTGAAATAGAAAATGAGTCAGTGTGTCAATGGTTGTCGTCTGCCTCAATGATAAATACCTTCAAGAAGAACAATTTCTGTGTTAGGATGCATGGTTTGTCAGGCCAAAATATTATATAATGAAGTATAATACTGTTTTCTTACATTATCAATAATAATATTTATTAATATTGGCTTTATCATATCACCAGTGAATGAGTTGGTTTTTAAAGATAAGCTAACCTATTATCAGTGATTATACCATCAGTGATTATACCGGTATCACTTATTATTATTATGATAATTATTATTATTGTTAAACCTGGATACATAGTCTGAAAATATCATCTTCTCTACTTTACCGCTAAAGTTCTCAAATTTCAGTATATTATTATGTTATGAGCAATTTTGTTTCAAGTAATTGCCAACAATAATGATATAATAACCACCATGTCTTAGCTAATCTTAGTATCTTGACCTAAATTTTATGTATTAAAAAAAAACCAACTTTTTTTTAACTTTAGATTTTTAAGATATAGTTATGATTCTCAACTTAAAATCACCAAATCTTGTAGCTGATAACTATAATTATTAAGCCCAATTGCACCATAGACCATTCAGTTATAGAATTATATCTTGCATACCATGGCTTAAGATAATACATTTTAATTTTTGTTTATAATTTGTGTATTTTAGGTAGTTTTTAAAGCAAGAGCAAAATATGAACCAAGTAAATATAAGTAAGTTTTATATTTTATTTGAAATTAATTGGTAAAGTAGCTGATGTTTTCTTTCTTTCGTCAATAAATAAAATGTAATGAATAATTTGGCATGAGTTAAAATATCAGCTTCAAAATATTAATAGTAGTCTTTGAAATATAAACTTAAATAAGTTTGTTACTCAATTTCCTTTCAGAAATCTGGGTTTTTTTTTTTGTCTTAAGGAGCGAATCGAAGAATGTGATTGATAATGTATCAAGTATACATTTATTTATCAGTCTTTCTCAAACTATTTTCCATGTGTTTTATATTCTAGACGACCTGTACGGATATTAGTTGGTATTGCTGCTATAGTATTTATTGCATCTAATATTGGCTGTGCTGTTATTGTAAAATACCATGAAGCCAAGTATATGTCAGTACCTATGGAATTATTATATGTTCGTGTGGCCATTAATGACAGTTTATTTGTGATATTTGCTATTGTACTTTCTGTTTGTATTTATAAAATGACCAAGATGTCTTCCTCAAGCTTAGTTTTAGAAGCCAAGGTAAAAATTTATTTCTGTTTTGTTTTTATAAATGGTATGCTAATTCAGTGCGAACTTTACAATCTACCATGATCTCTACTTAGGACCTTGGCAAGTTCTAGAGAGTAACTCATATAACACATCATGGTAAGAAAATTCCTAATGCCACAGCCAGTGCTGTCAAACCTTACCCTTTTACAAAATATAAAGTGTTTAATTTTATTTTCAATTTTTTGTGATATTGCAGGGAACAACAATGTGTCAAGCTATATCGGCTGGATTACTGATTACTTTATTATTTACATCACGCGCTATTTATAATTTTATTGCTATTTATCCCAAAGAAAGATCAAAGATACCTGGATTCGGCTATGATTGGGTCAATGTTTCTGATCAGGTGAGTAGCATTCTTCGTAACAATAAGTAAGGTAGTTTAGGTACTGTTAAATTGTTAATTTTTTCCCAGACATTTTGATAATAAATTAAAGGTATATTAATGTTGACTCAGAAATAGTTATAACAGTCTTAGATTGTGTTTTGTTTATGAAAATTCCTCTGGGGTAGGAGTATCTAAGGGCCTTTGCGATAGTTTATTAACATTTGTTTTAGTAGAATGAGTGAAATTAGCCTGCCTGAAAATAAAAGTGGTGCAATTCAATGCTATTAGTGTCCCTGATACACACAAAAAGTTAAAAACACAGTAGATTTTTTTTTTTGAGAATTTTTTTCATATTTTTTCATAAATAATGACTAACAAAACCTCTCCACAATCATGTGTTTTTCAGGCTGATGCTTATAATTTAGATGGTGGCTATGCCTATTTATCATTTGGTGTTGTTTTGTTTGTTTGGGAAGTTTTCCCTACTTTTGTTGTTGTTATATTTTTTCGTGTGCGACGGGCTGTCACTACAGTGGTAAGTACGGGTAATATTTTTTGACAAATTTCTGTACCCATGTTAATAGAGGCATGTTCCAAGTTTACAATATATAAGGAAAATATGTGCATATATCTAAATAGATAGTTTAATTCTTTCATTATTTATTGATAATGTGAGTATAGAAGAAGGGGTGAATGTAATTATTGTCATTATATCATGCTGATATTTTTCTACTTTAGTCACTGGCTGAATCTACCCATAGTCATACATCGAAGGTGTTTTTCTTTGATAATCCTAGAAGATATGATAGTGATGATGATTTATCTAGAATAGTTGAGCAAATACCAGGAAGGTCAGTGATTAATTCAGTCTGTTTTTCTTAACTTAATTTGTTGTATTCTTATCAGCCTCTGATATATGACAAGGGTGAAGGCACACTTGGTTCTTTTTACGAGAAAGCTAGAGCTTTGACTAACACACTTTGTTATCAATGATTTCAAAAGAGTGTCTTCTGATTTCATTGATTGTGTTTATACTTTTGATAGACTATTTTAATCAAGCAACCATTGTTTTAGTATTATTTGTTTCTATTCATTTCAGTCCTATAACAGTCAGTAACACACATTCTATAAATAGTAGTGGTTCAAGAGGAACACCACATGGTACTCCACGAGGAACACCCGTTATGACTAATGGTAGAATAGGGTATGGTACAGTAATGAGTGGTAGTTATGGTCGTTATGATTCTCCCAGTGTACATCATACTAATATACATAATCCTATACAATATCATCATCATAATACAATCTCTTCTCAACAACCACAATAAACTGGGTTATTTCCCTTTATTTATGTATAAGCTTTTATTTAGTCTGAACACTAGTCAGTTTTAGGGTGGATACTTGCCTCCATCTTTCAGTTACCTGATTGTTTCTTGGTTTTTGTAATTTAATTCACTAGTTGCCTACACATAAGTAATTGTTGTAAACCTGGTAATGGAACAGATGAACATTTCAACAATAGGAGAACCAATAGGATAGATGGTTTGATTGGGTTTTGATTGTTAACCAGAGGTTAGTGTCTTGTCTAGTACTGACTGGTGTTAATGACTAGCTTTTATTTCATTTTTATGCAGATTTGCTTCAGATTGGAATATCTGGTGAAGGTTCATCATTTGATTTCAGACTGTTCGGCACTCAATCAAGCCATTGATAATTGTAAGCTGCTGTATCAGAACTTCTATAGCAAATTTTCTGGAACAGCTATATTCCAGGTAGTTTATTTATTGTCTAATTGAGTTCCATTTAATGTTAAGTCATGAAACTTATATCATATATTTCACTAAAGTTTATATAGTTTATTTATTTTTTCAAAACATTCCAAATTAGTTGTCTGATAGTTTTGCTTCAGAATTTTGTCATTTCCAAGGATTACATTACTGGTATAGCTCATATTTGGATTTAAAAGAGAAGAAAATGTCATTTATATATTGAAACTTTTATTTGTTCATATTTGAAATATATCCAGGTCTATTAATTTTATTCTTTTGCTTGGTATATGTATATTTTTGTTGGTTTATAGCAGAATATATTTGGCTAGTCAATATCAAGCTTGTTATGGTATTATTTGTGATAATTTATAAAGTTTTTCTATTAATGTAAATTATAGACACTCAAAAGTAATCAACAGTTATTCTACATAACCAGAACGATTATGATATTAACCTTACATTTGATGTAGAATCTGATTTCTGAGCTGGCTCAAATGTGCATCTAAATGGTTAATTGTAAAAATCAAAACTATAAGACGTATGCATGATAAGGTAGTATTACAGTTCAAGATCAAACTTAACAGGAGATATTTCAGCAACAAATTTGTATATTTTCAATTATATCATTTATTACGTTGCATGTTTACTTATACAGCATACTGATCATCGAAACATTTATGAATTTCAAAATTTTATGAATAAATTAGTGATATGATATTAAATTGTATGCAAATATTTCTATTAATATTCATATTGATTGTATATTATTTAGAACTCCATTAAATATTTTACTTTAATTCATTTATTTATATATTTACCACTCTTTGTCGTTCAACAGAACAAATGCTCATTTTGGATTATTTTAAACTTGAACATCAATGATGTGGTTTATCCAAATTTGTTAATCTATGCAGCCATGCATGGTATTTCAGTCCATCATGTAGTAATATATGAAGTTTCTTGGTAACTGAATTTACTTGGTAGTACTAGTACCCATATTGTATTACTCATATAATAATGTATCTGAATGTATAAAATGAAAATTACTCTAATTTGAAATGTTTTCTTGAAATGAAGCTTTAAAGGCCATGGTTCACCTTTTTCGGAAAATCTTAACTTTCAGGCAGTAGATAAACTAGCTAAAGAAAAAAATGAAATAGTGAAATTCCTTGTTTGAGGTATTTTTAAAGGGATTGTTATGAGTTCTGAAGACTATCTTC
Organism: Lottia gigantea; assembly: GCF_000327385.1. Taxonomy (NCBI): domain Eukaryota; kingdom Metazoa; phylum Mollusca; class Gastropoda; family Lottiidae; genus Lottia; species Lottia gigantea. The sequence continues at coordinate 1,056,498 of NW_008709577.1, forward strand.
ACACTTAGGGCCAACCTGACTTTAATGAAAATATTGACGGTTGTTTTGAGATGTCCTACTTCGCAGCCCAAACATATCATAGAAGTTAAGAGTTTTGTAATATGATGTCACTAAACCTTAAATTGTTAGCTTAAGTTACTTGTTTTGGTTTGAAGATATAAAATTGAAAAAAACCAGTATTTCTTTGGACCAAATTAGGATTAAGAAAACTAAAAACAACAAAACCAATATACTGTTTAAAAAAGAACCCCCTAAAAAGCTACAATAATGATTTGTAAATACAAGGTAAATAATTTATGATATAAAAGGTGTGTTTGTTGTAAATATCATATTTTTTATTGTATCATTATGCTTATTTACTTAATGCTTTCTACACTTTTCTAGTTTTTTTTTATTTTAAGTTAGACAGAATGAAGGTGTCTTATTTGCACCCAACTTTTCAAAAACACTGTATATCATGTCACTGTGTCATTTTTTATTATTTAAGGTTATATATCGTTATACACATTACAATAACTCTGCCATTACTATTGTTTTTTAGTTTAAAACAAGTTGAACATGTACCGGTATGTTTGATTGCTAGAGTTAGTATTTATATTTGCTCCACAAGTAATCTATAATATTAATAATGTATATTTGATTTGGTGCATTTTATGAATTTGAACGTTATATAATTACTAAAAATCTAGAGGGTGAAATCTAACTATTGAATTATTTGGATGATGTTGGACAAGTTTAACTCATTGACTGCTAGATACATCCATGTCAGTTCATCATATTGAAGTTCAAATTACATATAATTTTGCATTTATATTGGTAGAACACAAATTGACCTTGAAGTAATAGTACCAGCTGAATGTGACAAATTAATGTTTTGAGGTAAAGCAAAATATCTTTGTCTTTGAGGTTAAGGACAATTTTTTCAATAAAAACATTTTCCTCTTAAAGTAGGCAAGTCAGTTAGTTTTTGACTGAGGACATGGCTTAGTGCCAAGTATTTTAATTTTGATTTTTGGCATTTGTAGCATTGATAAACATGTGCTTCTAATAGATATTTTGACAGTTATCAGAGTAGAGTCAGAAAAACTAGGTCTTGTTTTATACAGATTTTCCATATTTCTGAAGATGCATTTTCTCTAACATTATATTAAAAATATCCTCAACAATGATTGTAAATCACTGTGTTTTGTTAGTATTACAAAGGTGCGGAGGTTCAGACCATCCCCACACAACAGGGCCTAGTTTTTCTGTCTACACCAGCCGACAACTTTCAAAATAGATATCAGAGGCTGGAAGGCAGATTTATTTTTGATTTTTTGGTCTACATTGATAAAAAAAAAATGGAGATGAATTGTATTTTTTGGAAAAATTTTTCATCTGAAACTATCATTGTGATGTTATATTGTTTGATATTGAGTTGAAATATTAGTTGATTACTGGTAATTAATTGATTACTGTAATTATGTAAACTGAATTTTAAAAGATCATAATTTTGTCATAACTGTCTTGTTTATTTTTATACAGATCATTATGGTACCGAAACACAATGGCAAGATGTATCAACAAGGCACATTCCATGACTTATAATACTAACATAAACAATTTATTTTATTTGGAACCAATGGTAAATTCATGGAATTAGCCTTGAAAAATGTGCAAATGTTCCTTGAAAATTATTCCCATGCTGATTAGTCATTACTAAGCTGTATAGTACCTCATATTTCTGTTTTATAATAATTCATTATGGAAGAGCAAAGTTATAATTTAATTATTTTATTATAAATCAGTCTTTTAACAACAATTAACAACATTGTCATAACAAAACAGATGATACTTTCAATTTCTTATCTGACACTATACAATATGTATAATCCATCTTTTAATTCAAAATAGAACCTACAACAAGGATTGACTTTTGTTGGGATGAATTTTCACTTAACTTTTGGTTACATTTGTATTTCTATCTGATCACTGACAATAACCAAACAATAATAAAATAATAAACGTGGGCTGTTCATAGATATCTCATTATTCTAGATTATCACAGCTTGCTTTACCCAGTCATAAAAACACAAACTTTTTTTTTAAACATCCATAATTAATTCAGGAAAAACAATATTTTGTCAACCACTAACGATGATGACACAGCATTTGCATGAAAATACACAATATGACAATCTCCTTAATTTAAATATAGTAAAAATAAAATGGTGTGTTTGTCCTACTTTTCTGCACATGCTGTGTGCTATGAATAAAAATTTTCCCAAGACCTCTGCATTAGTTTTTAGATTTCCAAATGTCAAGGAATTTTGAAAATTTACAGCAACTAAGAAATATGTTATGCATAATACTGATAGAAAAAAAGCAATGTGTCTAGATCTAAAATAAATATACAACAAAATATAACTTACAGAATTTTTTATACATAAACAAAACAAAAAGGAAATATCAAAATCCTGTAGATTGAAATCAAAAAATAATTTTCAGTTAACATATTCAAAGAAAAAAACTGCAGGACTTAAATAAAAAATATTGAATGAAAGGTATGATTTTTAGAAAAGTAAAACATAAAAGGTTGCCTAGATTCTCATAATGTGAAAACTAACAAATTATTGCATAGTGGTTAACCAAACACAGTTTGATCAACATTTCATATAAGGGTTTTCTTCTACAGGCAGCAAAGTTTTTGACCTTCACATTTGGATGTCTAAGATATCATATGACAATTTCTCTTTTTTGGTGGGATAAATATATAAAATATAACAAAATTTAAACTGTCATCACAATGGTATGATTGAACAGAACTTTAATTTTTCAACATTCCGATAGGACATAGTTACCCATGACATTTCACAAAGAGTCCTTCTGCAGCCTTACAAATAAAATAGTAGATATAGACACAGAATCATTGCCTATATGATTTTTGGCATATTTTAAACCTTAGATTTTCTCACACTATGGTTCTTATTACTTTATTTATTATGTAAGAGTACCATACTGTTTAAAGTAACAATTGTATCAAATAAAAACAATAGTCTTATCTAGTCAGTCTGCCATAAATATAGATTTCTGTGAATATAAAAGTCAACTACAGTAAGAGAAAGAATAAGTAGTAGTTTCAGTTTTCTTTTTTATCCACCTTCTGAATAAGTAGACTAAAGATGTACATACTAGTAAACACAGCTGACTGACTATTAATAAACATTAAGATTTACTTAATAAAGATTTAAACATTTCTAAGGAATGTATAGACTTGGATAATCTGAAAAAAATAGAAAGTAAACTTAAAAATTAACCCAAATAAAAGATAATTAACATTAGAGTCAAGTAAAATGAAAAATATTTCTAATATCCAGGTAAAGCTAAGACACTGACAGATCTTTTGAACATATTATTAAAATAATTAAATGGGTTGAATGAAAACTTTTTAAATAGAGAGATAAAACTTACCGTCCAAAGGCATTAAATAGAGTAACTATTTCAGATCTAGTGAGTTGGAAATGTTTTTTCTGTTGAGCGTTAACTGTAGAATCTGGTCCTATATCATCACCAGAAAATAATATTTTCAACGCTGTACCCATACCCTGAGTCTGTAAATATATTTGTAATATATAACATTGAGGTTTTCCATAAAAATCCCAGTATATCATATCATATCCACAAATAGTGCAAACAGTCATCACGAAACAAATATTTGAAGCTGTTGAACCTTGGTTAACCGCATTATGTGCCAGATAATAAAAGTACAAACCTGTAACTTGCCCCATAATTTACATTTATCGCAACCAACACAATCCATAATACGTGAAACATTACGGAAATGATTTCTAAATTCATCCTGGTAATAAAAATATTAAATATTATTAACAAATTACTTGATACATAATATACAATATGTACAATATACCAAATAATATGTGGGTGGTGTCTCTATAAAATCATTCAGAACAACAAATCTAACATCAAATGTTAAAGGAACAATGTTTTTCTCTGCTTACCTTCAATAATTTAGCTTCATTTGGATTTCCTGCAAATAATTTACTTTCATCAAAATGGTCTGGAAACGTACTGAAATATAAATAATAAGATAAAATGTGACTGTATTATATCAGATGTAATCAAGCCAATGATCTATTATTTGATAATATAACATTATTTCATTCAAGTTAAAAATATACAAATATAAGAAATTTCCAAGTACAATACTCCAATTTATCAGATGTGAATCTTAGTACTTAGTTTCTTTCCATAAATCATTTAAGAATATATACCTAATAATATTTAATAGATCATCTATTCCTTGTCTAACATCTTTATCTTCATCACTATCTGCTGTAAAAAAATCTTCCTACAAACAGAACGTAACAATATATAAGACTATAGATAAAAATAATTAAATATCTAGATATAAATCTTGATAGAATTGCTAATGTCCATAAATAAGATATCTTGTGATAATTTTCCAGTTTACCTACCCTGCTATAAATGGCTGATACTGGAAACCTGAACTGTTAATACAAAACATTGATGTTCAAGACAATATGACATAACATGCTTACCTCCTGTAAATAGGGTGCTGCCTTGGCTATTGCTCTTAATTCTACTAAGTATGTAAAGAAGAGGTTTTTTAATCGCTGTGGACCTTCTCCATTAGAAGTTTGAGGATCAAATCTCTTTTGAAATTCTGCAACATTTGGTTTCCAATGTGCTTTCATACCATAACCTAAATTTTCTGAAAATTAAAAATCATACACTTTAAACAATAATTCATGTCTTTATGATGTTTGTTATTCAATATATTTCATACTTCACATGTCTGTATGAAATTCAAATTCAATTCAGTGCTTTAGATCTTTAAATATGGTTCTACTTGGTTGAATTTTTTGGGAGAGATACTCGACAGTGTGTACTTGATTTTGGTATTTCAATTCAACATTTCATACAGCTTAAATGTTTGAAATTGAAAACAGTCATAAAGAAGCAAAAAATTTGTTACATATACATGAAACAAAGTCCACTTAGAAGCAGGTAAGAACTTCTAGTTTATAATATTTACCTTGATATAGATAATCAGCACAAAGGTGAATATTAATACTAGTATGTAATCCAGATATTAAACGATGAAATGCTCTCTTTTCTAAACATAAAGCTGAAAATAGACAGAGGTAAATAATGAGGTTAAGAGAAGAGAAGCCATGTATTGTGTTCTATGTTGATCAAATTACAGTGGACAAATTCTAATGGCAAAATACATCTATAAGAATCAGTAGGTAGAAATATTAACACAAAACTTAAACCTAAAGAGAACTAATATCAGAATATTCCAACATTGAACAGAACCTTTAAAGAATAAGCATGTATAACAACAAATGATGCCTTCAGTAGTTTTACATATTTTATATTTTTATCATTATATGCTCAATATTCATTAAGCTGGTATTGAAAAACATTAATAACCAATACTATAGTTACTCATGACAAAATAATAATAAATTTTTATTATGTTGTTGTATTTAAGATAAATAGATGACAGCAGAAATAGTCATTATTCAAGAATTAAGTAAAAGTTCACAGATCCACTACCTCAACTAGAGGAAAGTTGACACAAAGCCATTCCCTGCATTACAAATAACTATTGCACACAATTATATTTGACTGATTATGACTGTGATCTTAAATCTAGAAATATGCCACCCATTTTGGCAAAAAGTGTGCAAAAAATTTTCTCCATTTATTCCTTATCAATACTTGTTATGGTTGCCCATGTAAATGACTAACATTCATTTACTGTTGAATGATATTCATCCAAATCTATATAACAACAAATGATTTTAAAACCAACATTCCTATTATTGAATTAGGCTTTGCATAATGATCATAGACCTGGTTAAATGGACATTTGACAGTTATCTCTTACTTAAAGGGCTTCTAAACCTTCTGTTGTATTTTGGACGCTGTCAGCATCAATTTGCATCATTCAAATTTCAGCCCAAAAATAAGCATTTTATGACATAAAATGCCCACAGATTTCATTTGCAGATTTTGCTATATTGTCCCTTATATAAATCAAAAGATTAGAAACTTATTTATGATCCTAAAAAGAGAACAAATGTGTATGACTCCGACAACCAAACACATAAACATTGTGTATACACTAACAACACAGCACATATTAACACAAACAATCATTGTGATATATTTAACCTAAATTACCTTCTATTTGGTTAGCTGGAATGTTTTAAAAAGCAATGAAACATTGAAGCTGACAATCATTTCTAAGGTTATTTTCAAACATACAAATATAAAAATCCTAAATGGCTGAATATCAGTACAGAATGCTCAGAAAACTATGTATTTTATTATATTATTTATTTACCACTACAATGTCACTACATGCTATATCAAGGAATAAGGGACCAATATCATGCATGTCACACAAACATGATCAAGCAACAAAACTCTTCTATTCCATGGTTATTGGTTAATCATGCAAAGCATTTTTAAATCTTAACACGCACTGCTATTCACCATAGAAAACACAACTTACGTGATGAGGATTTAGATGGTCCATAAATATACTCTGTTTGTGGCCTGAAAAAATTAACACAACTTTTGTAACCAATGCGGTTAATCAGAAATCAATTAGGAATTCTTATGCAGTTTAATTTTTAATGAGAAATCCACATGTCCAGAATACCTTTTCCACTCTTATTAATGATTTTGGACTATTTTAACAAAATGTAACTTTGAGACGCTTCTTAGTTTCTCATGTTGTAGAGAAAAACTTACTTAAAACAATTTTCTTGATAAATAGATCTCCAGATTCTATGAGGTGATTCACCTTTATAACCAGTATATCTTTCTGGATTTAACAATAAATCTACATATTCACTATCAGCTGATGATTCATCTAAAGGAGAGATGAGAAAATGATAACAAGCAATTGAATAAAGCATCATAATTTGCTGAATATTTCATACCCTCTTCTTGAAATCATAGAGATATCTTTTTCCAATAGTCTAAATATATAAATATAAACACTAAATATGACTATCATCAGGTTTTTGTCTTATAAACATGTCTGTAGCAAATATTTGTACTGCATATTTCACCTGTGAAGTTTTTTAAAAACCTTACCATCTATATCACAAAATAAATCTTGAGATTCATCATGTTCTTTCCAATCTTTAAAGGCTTGTATACTTTCATCACTGTCAAAATACAATAGAACAGACCAGATTGCATTTTGTCACAAAGTAATACAGTATCTGCCATCTGATAAAGGGACAAAATTTGTCATATGTATCAATTTACATCATTACCAGCTTTCAATGGTTATCTCATGGTAGAGATACTGGTAATCTAATTCAATTTTAGCTGTCTGACAACAGGCACAAGGTTGATTTACAATCAAGGCAGACTCAGGATTACTTCAGTAAATTATGAATAGAGTAGGTAAAAGCATGAAAATTACCTTATGGTTGTGTTTAATGCACTTAGTTCTTTTTCTTCAGCACAGCTCTCTTCTTTCTGAGCCTCTTCGCTGTATCTATAAGCACTTGAACCTTTTTTAATTGCACTTGGGATTTCTTCCTACAAACAAGTTTTTGTAAAACATAAATGAATTTCTGTCTTAAGGCCTAGAAATAACAAAGATATAAAACAAAGGCTTTACACGAAATTCTTATGAGCAGTCAGAGAAAGACAATTGAATCCTTGTATCATTGCTATAACAGCTGTTTAGATACTGTAAAAAAAAATGACCTACCTCCTTACATGTGTCAACATGACAATCTTTTAAAGCACATCTACTATCATCATGCCAAAATGGACACTTCTTTTTCAAATTAACCTATAAGATTTAATTCATCTTTCAATTATTTGACATAAGTACCATTTCAAGGCGATTTTTACTTATATTTTTTATTACCTAATTCCTATACTAAAAGTGTTCTTCCTGTTTAGGATTGTTTTTATTATATAATAAAACTAACAAAATATCATAAAAAATCATTACACAGCTGTGCATGTTTTATCTCAAATATTGATCTTTATAACACAATCTTACATTAGTTTTACAGTAAAACAAATTTCACACATTACTTGTGTTTTTCAAATTATATTTTTATCTTATTTTATATCTTCATCATCAAATAAACACGATTGCAGATGTTGATTTTAAAATTGTAAGTTGTAGATTACAATTTCACCTCATACAACAAATTCTCCAAAATTTTCATTTTGCTTTGGCAATTTGAACTTATGCTAAGTGATGTTTTATACAGAGTTAGCAAAATCCAATGAAAGCTGATATTTTGGGTATTTTTAGATTTGTTTGAATTGTATTTATTTGAACTACAGTACAAAAAATAACAGGGTCTGATTACATGAAACCTGTTATTATCAGGTAACTCTACAATATTGACATTGTATTAGAACTGTTTATTTAGCCTAAAATAGACTGTTTTCCGATTTATTACAAACACACTTCGAGATCATTTGACATTTAACCACACAATTGAATAGTTTCAAATAGTTTAACATCTTCAGTCTGTTCTTTTACAACATTTTCTTACAATAATAATATGTTACAAAATTTCCAGAATTATCTGGTACACATAACTAATTAGCTATGAGCTGATTTTGATGTCAAATTATTTTAATACTGAGTAAATTATGCACATTTAAATACTGAAAAAATACCAGTAATAAGATTATTGGTTTAATGTAAATAAAAACAAAACGTTAGCAATTAAATTTTAATTCAGACCAGGCCAATATGCAACTTACATGAAAATTGAAAATACTTACTTTAAAATATCTAAAATAATTTCTTGAGAGTAAACTTTTAATACGTGGGTAGATTTTATTATTATTCAAAACACTTAATGTTTCTACTTTACAGCTACAATCATCAATTTCACCATTTAACTGAAATATATTAAGGTACACCCAGGTAGTTAAATATCAATATATTTACGTGACAATCAACACAAATACCTGTAGTAAATATTTTAACAGCATATAGAAAGCAATACAGCCTAAGGTACAAATTGTAACAGTCAATGTGACCTATAGGATGGATAGTTAGTCTTCATATATTTCCATTTTTAAGTAGTAGATTAGAACTAGACTATGCCTATGGCTATAATAGAAATAAATGAGTGACAATAACTCAATTTAAATTTGATTTTCCAGAGATTTTATTTTAATAAGGGACGATTAGAAAATGAGAGTAAAGGTAACTTTGACGTTGGATACCCGATTGTGATGTTAAAGTGTAGCCTACTGACATGAGCAGGGCCGTGAGGGTACCGTCCAGTACTGAACAGTAAAAGGAGATGTAGGAGGTAACAATAAACCACAAAACTGGAATCTTTGTCTTTAATGAAACAAGTATGATTATTCTAGTTTTGTGGTTTATTGTTTGACCTGTTCCTGCTGTCATATGCACTATGTTGGAAAAACTACTACCCCTTTGAGCATTAGACTTAAGTACAGGTAAAACATCTAACAAAGCAGGTAAAGCCCCAAGAGTAGCATTTTAATACACCTGGAGTAGGACATTCTGCAGAAAATTTATGATGCAGATAAAAGAAAATTAGATCTAGCCGAATCCATCTAGATTTATAAACTTGACACAGTTTGGCCAAGGGGATTAAAATGAATACAATCCTGATACAATGAAAAACTTTTCAAAGTAATAGCACTCTGTGCTTACATATTATTTCCATTATAATGACTTTATATTTCACTTTTTTCATGACATCATATTTTATCTTTTTGCATCATTCACTGATGACTTCACTTTGAAGATAGTTGTTTGAGTAACCAAGAAGTCATTTACTGCCTCAAGAAGTGTGTTTTTAGACACATGAAATGTTGGAGGAATAAATGGTTTAATTTGACAAAAGTTTTATTAAAAGCCCCATTTCATATGGGAGTATAGGGCTCATCCTTGGATGCTTACAAACACTCACACCAAGTTTCTTCAAAATCTGTCCATAACTCAACCTTCTAGAGCGTTTATGAGCTAAAAATTTAACGTGTTCAAAAGGGCAGTAACTTATACTGAATATTTTTTGATTCTTTTAATTTTCAATAGGGTTCATCCTTGGGTAATTACAATCACTCACACCAAGTTTCGTCAATATCTGTCAATAATTCAACCTTCTGGAGAGTTTAAGACCTAACAATTGAACACATTTTTCAAGAACAAGGGCAATAACTCCTACTAAATATTTTTTAAATTTTCTGATTTTCGATAGGGCTTATCCTTAGATGATAACAAATTTGGATTTTCAATAGCATTTATCTGTGAATGGTTACAAACAATCATACCAAGTTTAGTCAAAATCCGCCTTCTCAAATGTTTACGAGCAATTGTGGACGGACGGACATGGGTGACAACAATATACGTCCCCCATTTCAGGTAAGCGTATAAAAACAGTTGTTTGTATCTTATTGAAACGATGATAATAATAAATACAATATTTATGTAATATTCCTTTTTTGGACATCATTAGCAAAGACTCAGAGAAAGGCAAGGCCCTGTGCTGTACTATTTATGCATGTTGTCACTTTCCATTAATAACTTGTCTTTACAAGTCGACTCCTCATCAGTCATCATTTCAGTTGTCAGTTGAACAGGATCAACATATTACTCACAAGGCTTGGATAAGACTAAATTGCTGTGTACATTCAATGTTGCACGTATCATATAGTCATAATAGACTATCTTTTGTAGCATGGCATGTCATAATGCTAAAACCTACCTTGCAAAAACATCGATCTGCAACCTTGGAACTTCGGTTTTTCACTTGAAGGGTACCATTAATAAAAAGAAAAAACACCAACGAAGTGATATATAAAGTCATTGTAAATTCACGAAATAGTTCTGTCAGTCAATGGATTTCATCTAAATGCTTGTCATCTTTTGCCGAGTTTGTTTTCATTTTTCCACACGACTCTTTACGTCACTAAAAAAAAAACGGAAATGGCTCCAAGCCGTAAAATAGTTCAGGAATAGATATGCGTGTTTTTGTAATTAAACGTTAAAATTCATATCCAGCAAATTCCATGGTTTATTAAATCATCGTGCTTAAGCAAATATCTATAATAGTATTTTGTCTTGAACAATATATATTTAAGCGTATTAATCTGGTTTAAGCTGGACGTGGCGAATTGATTGAGAAGGAGGACGGAATTCCCTTCATTAACATATTGGGATATCCCTCACACATGTGAATGTCAAAATGGGCAGCTTGAGATCTTTTCGAAATCTACGGTCACTTAGTAGATTAATAGGTATCTGATATATGTAAAAATGCACAACTAAGCTTATTTTGGCGAAATCGTGTAGGCAGATAAATGTTTTCACTCTATCTAGCCATCTTGGACGTTAGATGCACTAATGACAATGTGTTTGTTACTACACTGAGGACTGAGGTTAGGAATAGGATGGCAATGCCATTTTTATGGGAAGAACGCCTGAAGTCAAATTAATCACAAAACAAATGGTCAAAACGGAACGGAACTAGTCAAATTGCCTCAGAATGTATTATAACAAGGTTGTTAGAAATATTAGATCACACCCTCAAACAGGTTGTAACTAAATAATACTGTGATTTTCTGACAACTGGTCAATTTCAGCTTGTGCCCCTCCCTGAACTTCTGTAGTTTGACAAGAACTAGAATGAGAAGCGAAAGCCTACTGCCACTGGTTCTTGTAATATTTCCATATTGAATGACAATTGATACATTGAGCCATAGTGACAGTGAAACTATTTTGTTATTGTATGAAGTTTCTATACAGTTCATCAAATTCAACATTTAGATGGATCAATTATATGCTTATATGACTTTGTGAAAATTTAGACATTTATTATTGTTTGTTGTCCTTTGTCTCTCTGTCAATCCATCTTGAAAGTATACAAGCTGGAGACTTCAGTTTTCATCTGATTTTAAAGAAATGTAATTTGATCATTCAGATTGAGATCTTTCAATTAGACAATTTTTTTTATAAAAAAGCATTTATGTTATTATCTTGAAAAAGTTAAAAACAGTTTGAGAACACTATAGAGTTTTCTATCAGTTTTGATGAAATGTGATAATTGAAATTGTTTACTTGAGTTGGCCTAGGTCACAGAGCAGCGAGATCATTGAAACTTATTAGATCTTGGACATGTTAAGGTTTTACAACTTAATTTGCTGAATAGTTTTTAGAATTATTGCCCTTAACAATAATTTTCATTGGAAATATATTAACTTTGCTGTCTGGCAATCTTTGATATTGCGTGTCTCTGTATAGCATACAATTTTTTAAAATAATTATAGGTAGACCTAATGGACATATCAGAACATGTATTTGTGGAATGACAACATCAACATCAACTAATAAAAATCAGTTATTAAGACATCTGAAGGCCAGAATCAAGGCAAATGGACCCATCACTGTAGCTGAGTATATGAAAGAAGTTTTAATAAACCCTGTCTCGGTAAGTTTTCTTTGTGTTGCAAACAGATCAAGGTATCTTATTGAATTCTGATTATTGAAACATCAATTGCCCCTAGTGGAATGGTTTAGTTAGTAGGGAATAGAATTGTCTACTACTCTAGAATTAGATGCATTAAGTTCAAATTCTCATATGCTCCTCCTTATTTTACTTATGAAGATAGTGAGGAGAGAACCAATTGAGTGATATAAAATAGTTGGATTTTGATTGGAAATAAACACCTGTTTTTCATTAACAAATTCTAATTAGATATTTAATTTATAAGCTTGATAATACTTGGAATATTTATTACATTGTCGAGTCGAGTTGTTATATAAATATTTATTACAGGGTTATTATATGAATAATGATGTATTTGGTGTAAAAGGAGATTTTACTACTAGTCCTGAAATAAGCCAGATGTTTGGTGAGGTAAATAATATGTTACAGATAAAAAATTAAAGAATATAATTGAAAGGATTCATCCTTCACAAGGATTCAGATGACCTGAATTTATTTAAGTCCCCGTTTATAACTTTCTTGAAGGGCTGGCTGGCTTCAAAACAACATCAGTCATCAATTAATCCTTTTTTGGTATGATCACTAGCGGGAGTGATCTTTTTTGTGAACATCAGATAACATTCATTTACTCATTAATTTGTCAAATGTAGAAAAAAAGAGCTACTTTAGAAATTATAAATTGTTTTGAAATATATGTGTTTGTTACAGTTAATAGGGATATGGTGTGTAAATGAATATATACAAGATAAACTAACTGGAACATTAAATATTGTAGAGCTAGGGCCTGGTCGTGGCACATTAGTTGATGATATGTGTAGAGTAAGTTTCAATAAATCTTAATCATATGGGTTGATTACTTGCAAATATCTTCAGAAAGGTGACATTTAGTGGCCAATAAAACTCAAGTAAAGTTCCTAAAACCAATAGTCTGCAATATAGATTTGTTCTAGATAAGGGGCCCATCTTCTAACAAACTATTTGCTTTAGTCCCATTTAAAGAATCAACTTTGTCTTGTTCCTGTTATATGCTTGATAAGTATCAAGCTAGGATGTTGATATAGCTATACTTGCCGAATAGAGTAGCAAAAATGTTGGGAAGGACTTATGGTTATAAATATCAAGAATAATATAGCAGAATTTGAATTTATTTAGATATTTACCAACTTTAAACCATTAAAAGATAAAGTTGCTATGCATTTAGTAGAAGTCAGTCCAACATTAAGTGGAATTCAAGCTGCAAAGTTATCAGGATTAGATGAACCAGTTGAAATGACACCCAAGACATCGAACCATCCATATTATCACAGTATGAAAAATAAATATGATCAGGATGTATATTGGTATCATTCTATAAAAGATGTTCCGAAAGATCATATGTACTATATAGCACATGAATTCTTTGATGCTTTACCTATTCATAAATTTCAGGTATATACTTATAATCATTTATCTCTTTTTCTGTTGTTTGACTTTTACAGATATTTTTCCACAAAGTGAATATGTTAATAGTTTTCATGTATGGCTCTAAAGGACTCTTATGCCCGAGACTTTTAGGTACACCACTGACTATCATTGTTATGGATTTCTTGCTTTTTTGTGCAAAGCTGACAATTTTTCACTGGTTTTCAGTGTTGGACACATTGAATGGGTATTACCCTATGCAAACTTTACAGGTTTTAATTTTTACATGTTCATTGTAGTCAAGGATGACTCCTATTGATATTTCATTGGACTAAGAATTAAAATGATGTATTGGACAGGTAACATCTCATGTGCACTTTACAGAATACAATACACATTATATTATGGTGATATAGTTTTGCTGCACCTGTCCGTCAGTCAATCCGTTCATCCGTCCACAGTTGGCTTGTGAACACAATAGAGATTCTTATCAGATTTGAATGAAATTTGGTGTGATCATTTATATTGATGAGATCTTGGTCATGTTCGAATATGAAGATTTTTCGATGACCGGGTTTGGAGTTATTGCCCTTGGTTTTTGGTATGATTTGACACAGATTGGTGACCGCCTTTTATATACCTATAATTTATCAGGGAAGTGGGTGTATCTTGCTCGGCAACCACTTGTTGAAGAGATACTATTAACTCTACTGGTTAGCAACTGTCCAAATAAAATGATATGTAATTTGAAGAGTTTATTGGACTACATTTAACTTAAGTTACTCTCTTTTTAAACAGAAAAGTGAAAAAGGTTGGCAAGAAATATTAGTTGATATAAAAGATGATGTTGGAGAAGATGGTAAAGAAATACAGTTTGTTCTATCAGGAAGAAGAACGGCAGGTTTAACATATTTACAGGTATACTGACTTACTTATAGCAGGAATGGAAATTTTGAAGAATAAGTTTTAAGGGGGATATATGTCATGATATAGGTATTATAACTGCAAGCAAGAATTTAAAGTGAATGAAAGTGCCAGCCGTCTAATTTGGCATGGAACGTTGTGCCTAAGGTAACTTCAGATTTTAATTCTGAAAAATGTTATGGATAGCTATTGGATAATTATAGCTCTTTAGTTAATAGTTGACTTTTGTCAATTTTGTAGCCAGATGCTAATGATACAAGAGATCATATTGAAGTGAGTCCAGAATCAGGGGTAATAATGCAGGAAATATGTTCCAGAATAAAAGAGAATGGTGGAGGATTATTAATAGGAGATTATGGTCATGATGGTACTAAAACAGATACTTTTAGGGTATGATGAATATTCGTGTCGATAATTTGAGTTAAATGGATTTTCATTTGCTAAGCACTATGTAGAAAAGATATTGTGGATAGCTGCTCTTTTTGATTTCCATCTCTGAAGTCCTTCTTTAAAATAGTACTTAATAATAATAGTAAATACTTTACAATTGACATTTATTGGTTGTATGCAAAACCTTCAGCCATACTAAAGTCCATCTTGGTATATTTCAGGGTTTTAAAAATCATCAGCTGCATGATGTATTATTGAATCCTGGTACAGCAGATCTTACTGCAGATGTTGATTTCTCATATCTAAGGAAAATGGCTGAACAAATTGGAGGTAAAGACATACATTTTATGCTTCAAATTCACATGCACTAGACATAAAATCAGTCATTTTATGGTAGTGAGTAGTGTAGTTCAGTTGTTAGCAGCTGGTTAGATAATACAGGAATAATTCCCTCCAAAATACCAACCAAGAAACATTTAGCTCTTGACTAGGTACAAAATATATTACACATATTACATTGCATGAAGATATGCTCATAAACTGTTTTTGATCTAAGTTAAATATATAGTCTAACATCTCTTGGGCTTTAGATGATTTTAAACTGATAGCACATGTTTTTTCTTTTCAGTCAGTGTTTGTGGGCCCAAAGAACAACGTGATTTTTTAATAAATATGGGAATAGGCATAAGATTACAGGTTGGTCATTTTGAAATTACTATGTTTTTTCCCCAGGTATAATGTAGATGGGGTAATTTCATTATGTCCCCTTAATAATATTAAGTCAGATCAAATGACATGGAAAAATATTTACCAAAAATGGTTTGACCAGAAAGTAAGATATCTAAGGTGTTACATCAGTATGTCAGCCCTTTTGTCAATTTGTTTTTTTTCTCTATCTAATTGTGCTTTCTGTTCACTTCAAGTAATTAAGGATGTAGGCCTTATCAGTATGATTATAGTATTTGAATTATTTTAATTTATTACCTGTGCTAAACTCAATATTTGTGTGTAACAGCATTCTCTGTATAGCCCTGAATGTTTGTGGATTGGCCACTTTTTTTTTGAGTGACCATGATTACGAATATAGACATTTTTTTTTTACTTTATTTATTATGTGGTGTGGTTCTCCTTCACTTACTATTGATTAAATTTCTTTTAATCGAAACTCATCAGGGTGCATCCCATGAAATAACTTGAATACAGCAGAGTATATTTTCATTGAAATGTTTTTCAGGTGTTATTACAGAATGTTAATGCTGATGGATGGAAAGATTTATTATCTGGTTATGATATGTTGATTAATCCAGACAAAATGGGTCAAAGGTTTCAATTTCTTGGGGTCACGCAGGGCAAACAGAAAGACTATGTTCCAGCAGGGTTTGAAAACTTAGGAACAATTAGGTCTGGTGTTTCAAATTGAGGATCAGATTCTACTATCAGGAGTGATTAAAGAGAGTTATTCACCAAGATATATGACAAGATGTTGGTTGTTATATAAAAAAATGACTAGAGAGTAAAAAATAAAGAAAATGTGTTGAAAAGACATCTCGACATATTTTTCCACACATAAAGCTCCTAAAATAAAAAAGGAGATAAAAGTGGTGACAAGAGGGGGCTTCTGAATTCATTAGCTTGATAATTCAACGTATGCAACCTCTACTCGAAAAGGTTGTGTGTTCAAATGATTTGCATCAATAATAACAATGCAAGGATATATGATCTGCCATCATTTTTTAGAAACAACTACGATACGTTAAAAAAATGTTTTTGTGTAGTAATCATTACAATATACACATTGATAATAACAATATACAATAACAAATGTTGAGTGAACTACAAGAATAACAATTAAATTAAAAATATTCATACTGTATTATAATAAAATAAATTGTGTGTAGTTTATTTATACATGTATATTTTTTTATAAATTGGTATTTGGGATATTGAAATTTTATAAGATAAGTTCCTGATATTAAGATCAATCAGAAACTGTATTTATGGCATATTTAATGAAATATCTATCTCGATTGTAAATTTTATTGTTCTAAATTGTTCTTACAATGTCACGTTTCATGAATAATATAAGAAAAGTATTTTCAATTCACTGAAAAACTACTTTAACATTCTATTCCAAATCTATCAAAGTTTCTGAGAATTAAACCTAACCGTAGATGAACTTTTCCCATGGCTATTGTATGTAGTTTATATCTGTCAGCACCACTGTATATTAAATCAGGATTTTTTAATTGTGGACCACCACCCAAGAAAAATTGTGAAACTTGTTGGAAGAAAGTACCAGTGGGTCTCCATGTAGAACATTCCATTTCATGTATTCCTGGTGATGTTGGAAGATGACAAAAACCATAGCCATACAACTCATTCCTTCCATATTGGTCTTGATGCCAGACTTGAAAATGAATCTTTGGCCAACCTAAAAAATACACATATTAATTGAATATTTCATTCAGTTACATCAGTCACATGAATCCAAATGGTTCAATAGCATATTGTTTCTAAGTAGCCTCCCATATTCATAGATGTATACATAAATATTATTTTTCTTCGTCTGAGTATAAAACCTACCTTGTAAACCTTTGGTAGCAAAATGAATATCTATGGGATGTGACCAGAATGCAGCTTCATGATTTTGTGGATTATCAACTTGTGTTTGACCTTCTCTTAAACCTGATAAAACTTTCCATGCACCACCTGTAAGATAATTATATCATATTTTGTAATGATCAGATCAAGACGGTAGCCTACCTTAAATTGAGAAGAAAAGGTGTTCAACCAATCAGGCTGACTTACTTGATTTATAATTGTCATTGAGAATTGAGGCCTTAAAATGTTCTGGAGAAAGAATTTTCTGTATCATCAATCATCATTTTATCAATTTTCAATTATATTTAACATTAACATCTCAATATTCAAAATACCAGACACATCAAAAAGCTCTCATATGTACCTACCTGTGTGTATTCCCCATTTACAAAATAAACTATGATCAGGAAACCCTGAGGCACCAACTATTTGACCAATTACATGTACCTCACCCATCTGAAATGTTCCATATACACATAAGTATAAGTTTCCAATAAATTACCGGTATAATATAAGGTTGCAAAATAGTTAAATAAAATATGAAGCAGTATTTTTATTTGCAGGTCTTGGAAACAATTATGACAGTGTAATATATATTCATGAGAAGGTTTTCCATCTCCAGTAAGTTTTTCACCTGCACAATTATCAGTTTCACCATAAAATTGTATGAAATTTGAAAATGGAGAACAGTGACAGACATGTTGGGACATGGATGGATTATTTAAGTCTAAACCAAAATGATAAATATCACTATTTTGTTAAATAAAGTCTACAATTAACAAATTATGTGGCAACCAGGTGACAAGGACCGAATTATACACTCACTCTTCTCTAGATATTCATTGATTAATAAAGTATGATTAGACAGAAAACAATTTCTTTGAAATGTTCTCGCACTTGTCAACCATTATTGTTTACATTCTAATGTTGACCACTGTTTCGGATTTCAACGTCAAACTTTAAAAGTTTATTTTTGAATATAATTTGTGTGAAAATATGAATTTTTAATAGATTTTAATTTTGTTTTCATAGATTTAACCCCGAATGAAATAGTGGCTATTTCTGTTCTGTATATCGATTGATAATACGAAACCATCTTAATTTGCTTTTCTTTGATTAACCAGGCCCTTTTAGACCTTTAAACTGAAAGTAGAGTTTGGGCAATATGGAAACAATAATCTCGAGGTCTCACTTTATCTCCTTATCTCTTTTAATTTAACTGTTTTTTGTTATTGATAAACACAAGAACAAAAGAAACAAGAACAAAAGACAGGTAATAAAACCATTTTGATTTTTAATCACTGAGATATATTATCATAAGTCCCCATTTCTACTGACCAACACTGACAAGTTTAACTGAAATTTAAACACTATCAAATGTATTGTGATTGATATGAAAAATGTTGTAAAAATGAAAAAAAAAAATACACTTATTTGGAGAAAAAGAACTCCTGCTTAGTTTATTAACTGTAACTGTATATCTTTATTATAGGTAAAGCCTAGTGATCGATCAATATAGGGGAAACTTAGCTAGCTGTTTGTCATTAAGGGGGAAATGTCTATAAAAGGTGCCCATTCTATGTCTGGTTCAGATTCAGATTCTGATGCAACAATTGAACCTGAGCCTTATGAAAATTCTCCAGATCTGTTTGAAAGTTCAGAACCTGAAGATGAAAAGAAACCTGTTTTGAATCCAAAAGCAAAGAAGGAAGGGGTGAATAAAAAACGAAAGGAACAATCAAATCAAAGGGAAAATGAACAAAAGCAAAAGCATCCTGATAGCTTAACTTTACACAAGAAACCTTTAATCCATGAAATTTCTGACGATGAACAAGAAGCAAATGTGTCCTCCACTCCACACTCATCTCATAAATCAGATAGTGATTCTGAAACTGAACAGTTAAAACAAAAAATATTGAATCTGAAGAGGATATCAACTAACAATTCAAAAGTGCCTAATAAAAAAGAAAAAAGTAACTGGAAACCAACATGTGAATTTGGCCCCAAATGTTACAGGAAAAATCCTTCTCACATTGCAGAGTTTTATCATCCTGCTAAAGGTAAAAAAATGTTTATGCTTCAAATCTGGCTGATATTTTTCCTACAATGAATTCACCATAGTCTCTTCTTATTGATAATAGGGCATGGTTAACCTAAATTAACTGACAGAGCATTACATGATTGGCTCCTTCAGTTTTATATTCAAAATAACTCATTTGATTGATTAAAACTATAATTATATATTACAGAATCTCCATCCAAACGGAAACTTGAAGGGGAAGATATAGGGAATGGGTCACATTATAAGAGACAGAAAACTGACCACTCTCCTTCCACATCCAGGTTAAAGAGTTCTAATAGTAGAAATGTCTGTGATATTGATTTCCTTAAATCAAACCAGCCTTATAGTTTTTATTTAACTAAAGTTACTGGTATAGAGGATAAATATAATAATGTTGGTGCTGTTCATATACAGGGTGAGTAATTAGTCATTTGAGGTGGAAATCCTAATAAGACCACTGGCCTGGATTGAAAAGTTAGTTTTTTGAATTTAACAACTTTATTTCATTTGAAGATTGTATTTAATAAATACATAGTAAAATTTATTTTGATTTTTTAATTCAGATATTCTGTCAGAATCAATGGGGAATTTGGTAGAATCATGCCAGGTATAAACACATTTCTTGTATCCTAGTTTCAATAGCACAAAAGCAGCTGTGGGAGCCGCAGTGGCTCAGTGAGTAAGACGCTTGATTGCTGACCTGAAGGTTCAGGGATAAACCTTCATGGAAAAAGCATCTAGTCGTTCGGATGAAACAATAAACGGGAGACCCAGTGTGCTACAAACTGTACATGTTAAAAAATTCCTCGATAGAGCAGGTTAATGCCGATGTCCTGGCAAAATTTCCCTCATTGCAACCTGCATGGCATAGACCGTCTTCATTAGCCCGCATGGTGATGTAAAACTCAATTGATTTCATTTTATTTCACAAAAGCCGGGACCTTATTCTCCAAAATTTAACTAAGATCTGTAATCTGATGGAGAATAAAACAAACTATAAATCTATTCTACTTGAATTATATTCAGTTGAGTTTTAGAGAATAAGATCCAGGATTTAGAATTTAAAATTATAGCAATAGAATAGTTAATTGATGAATTGATTCGAAACTTCTATATTTTCAGTTTAATTATATGTTTGATATAGACTGGCTTATACAACAATATCCTAAACCCTTTAGGCAAGTTTTACTTTTTGCTCTTTATAGTTCTCCTAGAGTACCAATAACCAAGTTTTATTAATGTTATTTCATATCATATTATTTTGTCAAATTGATCTCATTTCTACATTTGATATATTCACTTACTATAGATTTTTTTTTTTTAGAAATAAACCATTATTAATTGTGCATGGTGAACAGAGAGGTAGTTTAGCTGATCTACAAAGGGATGCTTCAAGATATTCCAATGTATCACTTTGTCAGGTTGGTAATCTGTAGATAGACAGTCATTGAGAAAGACAAATACAAGAAAAAAAAACTAATGAAAATAATTATTAGATTTCACTATAATCTGAAGAAGACATTCAGATGAAATTGATTTTTTTGGCATTTTTAAAGTTGTGTTGCGAACTGTACATTGATTTCTCTTGTTTTCAGGCAAAACTAGAGATCATGTATGGAACTCATCATACGTAAGTATCATTGTACGGGTTTTGACATAGTCTTAACAACCAGTATTGAACTAAGCCCACTAACTTTTTTGTTTTGTGGGCGTTTGAAATGAGACTGGTGCTATTTTAAGGTAGAACAAAAAAGAAGAAGGGGAGAAGGTCATGTAAACAAAACATAGTATGGTTCTGTCAGCTTTAATTACCATGGTATGAAGAATCTTTTGATACCAAACAGTCAAACCGTGTACCTTTGAATTTATAATCATGTTACTTACAGAAAGATGATGTTATTATTATATGACAATGGTTTAAGAGTTGTTATAACAACAGCTAATGGTATCAAAGGTGACTGGCATCAGAAAACACAAGGGTTTGTAAAACAATTAATTATACATACTATTCCTGAAGAAGACCTCTCTTTCAGAAAATCTTGGACTGTACTGATATGTGAGTGGCACATATTTTGCTCCATTATGCCAGTTGAAATGTTGAATTAAAAATACCATACGCATATATACACTGCCAAGATCTCTAACTGGTAATATCAAAAAACAAAATCAGAGATTTAGGTCAGGGTTTGATTCAGTGACTACCTGATTCAGACTGAATCATCATTCAGCGACTGTGTAAAACTTCCTAGACATTACAGCATGTCTGTTCATGGCCATGTATACAGAGTTAGGCCTAAGATATATTGACGTGTTTGTCATTTACATGTATTTCCCAATATAAAATTCCACATGTAGAATATTTTTATTGGGTGTTGACTTATCTGAAAAGATACTTAGTTAACAAACCCAGTTGCAAACTGAGATCAGCTTAACATCACCAATTTTTTATTGTATAGTGTATGGATAAGTCCAGTGTTCCCCAAATTACCAGATGAAGGTGGTCTAGATATTGGAGATTCTTCTACAAATTTTAAAAAAGATTTATGTCAATACATAACAGCTTATAGACATGCCAAGTTAAAAATATGGGAAAAACATTTAAAAGCCCATGATATGTCGTCTGCCAAGTAAGTGAAATAAATGAATGTAGCGGCAACAAACTAAATTTTTATATGCCCACAAATATATTTTGGGCGGCAGTTCTACGGCAGTCTGAACCAGGCAATTGCGGCTTCACAGGCTGCTCAATTTATCATGATCTTATGGCTGGACTTCATATAGATAGTTAATAACTATGGAATATTTAACTTTTAACAATGATATATCAACCATACAAGATCTTCATGTATATCATTGTATTACTCTGTAGTACCCTGATTTGTCCAATATAAATAGATATTATATTCATATTGTCTTGTTCCAAATACACAAGATATAGATATTCTGTTTGTGGTTAATTTCAGAGTGTTTATAATAGGTTCTGTACCAGGAAGACATACAGATAGAGTGAAGGATATTTGGGGGCATTTAAAGTTACGTAAGATATTACACAAACATGGTCCAGACAGTAAAGTGGTCAAAGATTGGCCTATTATTGGTCAGTTTTCAAGTATTGGATCATTAGGTCCTACTGTAGAATCCTGGGTTTCTAGTGAATTGGTCAAATCACTGTCAGCATCAAAAGGAATAATGGCACCATATGATTATTGTAGTAAATTACAGTTGGTGAGTTGGTTTCATTTTGCATATTCATCATCAAGTTACATAGTTTTTTTGACTTCAAAGTTGATGAATATGATAGATTTATTAGAGTTTGTGGCTAAATAATTTCATAATTAATGAAAATGTATTTTAATTTTGGAGAATCCCATTTAGGAGGTGCAGCATGTCAGGTCAGCTTTGAAGATTACTAAAATTTGTGAATTTATGCTGTATATTTTGTAGGTATTTCCGTCAGTAGAGAATATTAGGATGAGTCTAGAAGGTTACGGGGCTGGTAATTCCGTACCTTATAGTATAGAAACAGCCAGAAAACAAAAATATATTCATCAATTTTTCAGGTAATACTGTTTCTCATCAACCTACATAATAAGTAGTCGTTATTCTAAGCATCAGTAAACTGCAATGAAAACTAAAACCATACTTGTCTCTTTTTTTTTCAGCATGGAATAAGTCTCAATGTTTTATAAATCTCATACCCCTTACTGTCAACTCCAAAGCCTAATTTACATAGTTATTGACCTGTGCTACATATCGTTTTTATGGACCTGTATTACATACCGAAAAACAGTGTTGTGTGACACTTTTATATTAATCTTAATATGTTATGATTTTGATTTAAAATGGATACAAGATTTGATAACCAATATGTCATGTTTTATAGACAGTGGAAATCAGACGGAAGAGGTAGAAGTCAAGCTTGTCCACATATTAAAACTTATCTACGTCCAGATCCTCAATTTAAAAAAGCAGCATGGTTTCTAGTTACAAGGTATAATGATTATTTAAGCTAATGTCATTTAACTATAAAATCATTTTTTAGTTTGATTCTTTATGTACATTCATACTCTTTCATAGATATATCTTAAAAGATATTTAGAAATGTTGAGTTGATTTTCAAATACAATGTATTTGTTAAAGCAACTAACATTTTTAAAGGTACTTACTAGTTTCTTGCAAAACATGAGAAACAACAAAAGACACTATCACTTTATTAAACATCAGTTGTGAAATTATTCTTTTAATTCGTTGTTTCAGTGCGAATTTATCAAAAGCTGCCTGGGGAGTCTTAGAAAAGAATGGAAGTCAACTGATGATACGATCATATGAGATTGGAGTTTTATTTCTTCCTCAATTTTTAGTATGTGTTTTAATAGAGATAGAAACATTATTAGATGCATTATTCATTCCAATATATTTCACCATCTTTGTCTCCTGAATTCACTTTAAGTCTGTTATTAGGTTTTCTATCCATCAACGTTGGCAGCAAAGATAGGTTGCTGAAGACACAAACAAACTTTATCCCATTAAGCCTCTCTTAGGAGATTGGCCAAACTCCTATTGTTCTAACAGGAGAAATTAAGTTGTTTTGTTTCGCTTTCATCATGGTCATACTCACCTTACCAACTGTTATATGTTTAAGTGAGAGAGCCTCAACCAGTTTAATTTCTCATCTAGACTTACTTTTATATTACATATTTTTATCATATTCAGTCCGTTTTGATGCTAGTGCACCTACTTTTCACTTCACTTCATTAAAAATGAGAAATCAATAGTGATCTGAACTGAATAAATCTAAAAAAAAAAGAGATTTTGAAACTTGCTGGTTGGATCCCAGCATAGATATTTTTTCGAAACTATGCACAAAAAATTAATTGTCCTTTGTCATAAGGAACTTAAATTCAGGAACATAAAAGTAACAAGTAGATAAAGCTCTATTTCGTTCATATTTTAGACTGGTGAAGAAACTTTCCCTGTATCATCTGATATTAATACATTCCCATCATCATCTATATTTCCCCTACCCTATGATCTACCACCATCTACATATAATAAAGGAGGTAAGATCAGTGGCCTTTCTATGAATCATTAGGTGAGGTAGTAGATACCACAGAATTGTCAAACGGAGTTGGAAGTGGTCGCTTCTTGCTAGACAACCACTTGTTTTATTTTACATTTTTAATTCATATAAAAAATCTATGAATGATTTGCTCTGAATACTTTTCTTTAAAGATATTTGTTTTAAGATGTTGGTCTTTATTTTTCAGACCGACCATGGATGTGGGATGTACCCTGTGTTCACTTACCAGATACAAAAGGCAATAAATATTGTCCACCAATGAAATAGTAACTTTTTGAAAAAAACAGCATGGTTTACTTTTGTAGTGCAATGAATTCTAATGAAGACATTTGATAATCAAGATTCTAATCAATTTTAATGAATATATTCTTTACTTTAATAAAATCCAAACACTTCAAATGTCTTTCTACATAGATTAGAAAATTACACAGAAAGGAAAATTACACAGGTGGTTGATTGTCGGTAAAGAAGAAATTACTGTAGTCTATATGTCTAATATAGTTATTCCCCTTTAATCGCTTTGACTTAGAGATAATATTAACTCTATGCACTTTGACATTACGCTTGATTGTCAAGACGCTAGTTATTCTACACAGAAGAAAAAATGCTGGATAACAGAATATGAAGGCAAATGGCGGGAGTTGAAATGTTGATTAAAAACGATAACTTTTCCTAAAAATATTAGTTTTGATAGATAGTCTCTTAAGAACTTTTGTTGTCATGCAATGTCAGCAAATAACTTTGATGACCTGGATATAAATCCCAGGATCCTGGTAGCTGTCAAGAAATGTAAATACTAAATGTTTTAACTAAACCAAATTAAGGCTATATGAGCAGTATCTAAGAAAATATTATTGAAAAATGTTCCCTATTCAGTCACATAAAGTAACGTATTTTCTGTTTCACATAAAATTGGTCTACAAAAAATGTTGCTTCACCTGAAACATAACCGGGTTTGTGATTTTTAATCCATAGGTTATTTATTTTGAATAAACATTCATTGATTGATTCTAAACCTCTCATCAATAACCATTTAAATGTCTAAGAACATTGTCATATAATATTCACATGGCAAATACAGACTGAAGTGAGGGTCGGATAAGCTTTGGCTGATTAAAACGAAGCTAAAAAATATTAAACTTTAAATATTGGTACCAGTACTTTAGAATTCCTGTGACAGTATTAAGTAGATCAAAATGGTACAGGTATTTCATCATGCATAACTTTGTCAAAAGTTAGCAAAGTCAAACATACCCCAACTTGGAACTCAAATTGACTTTCGGTTCACATTTTGGCTAGACAATTGTTGTAAAAATTTAACTCATTGTATTATAGGTGCAGAAATTAGTAAAAACTGAAATATTCTATAAAATACTGTTTAAAGATCTGAAAGTCACAGCATTTAGTTATTCTTTCGAAAGATTTATTGACAACGCATTTGGCGGCTGCAACTCCTTTACATGGAGAAATGTGGACGAAATGAGTATGTCATAACAAATTGTTCTCTCACTGGGTTATTTAAAACCTATTGGTATTAAAATTATGGATGCCAAACCAAGGCTACATTCTCAAGTATTTTTTAAATAATCTGTTAAAGTCTCCCTGCTTTACCTTACTTGTAAAAGTGCATAATTGAAAAAATCTCTTACAGCCAATTTAAAAAATTTTGAGAATATATTAAGTTTATCTGGACCTGACATAGAAAGAACTTGTAAATTATCACCTAGTGATGTGTATGCTTTAAAACAGGCAGTAGCTGAAATAATACCCAAACCTTCTCCTTGTACAGGTAAATAACTTCATCAGTATATAACACATGCATGATTCACTACCTCATTAAAGGAGTAATTGGAGTAAAGGGCACACTGATAGCATCGATTTTCACCGACCCAATTTTCAATCCAACATCTGTGATTCTTGCAATTCCACTTAAACTATGCGTCACTATCACAAAGGTCCTAATAAAATGCTTGATTTTAGTGGAATTGCATGAGCAACAGATGTTTGACTGAAAACTGGAATGTTGTAATTTAAAAGGTTTAGAAAATCCCTTTAAAGTTGACATTGATTAAAGGTATCAGATTAATTTTAAAAAAAATATCATTTGTAAATAATTTTCATATGCATTTAAAGGGACAGGTAGGCCAATTGTTTTGACCAATCATACTTTAGTCTCAGAAACTGGAATTTTTTATCTGAGCTAATCAGTAATAGTGTTTACATCTCACAATCGACATTTGAGCTTTCAAATCTGTGTGTCCAGAATTATTTGCTATTGAATGTTAAAATGACAACTCGTCAATTTAAGATACTCTGTGATATATAGAAAAGACATAGAAATAGTGAGTAAAATTAGTAGTTTGAAGTATTTTAAAGGAATTTTTGTACATTTCTAGTACTTCTGGAGACTGTTTACATATATTCAAGACTAAAATCAACTCCCCCAAAATGGCAAAATAGTCAAGTGACTTAGTTGACCATATAATGCGAAATTTCAGAAATCCATGCAAATTTAGGAATAAAATCTGAATTTTTTGTGGCTGAAATTGGCCTCAATCAGCTGGAAAAAAAAAAATTAAGTGATTATATCATTTAAACTCTATTCAGAGACAACAAGATATCAAGGAATATGTTAGATTTGAGCATATTTGATATTTGATAACTATGGGGAACTTTTGGTGGAATGGACCAACATATCAAAAATATATGAAGCCAAAAGAATATTTTCTGTGCCGTCAATAGTAAAAAAAGTTTTATTAATCTAATGAAGAATAATGAATATCACCATCATTTTATTCATTAATATTTCAGCTTTAGATTTACTGCAGGGCAATTGTAGTGATAATTTGAAATTAAAGAAATTATCATTAGGATGTCCAGTCTTTGATGAGTTTCTTAGAGGTAGAGTAAAAGTATATTCAAAGTTTTTTATTCCACTAAAACAATAATCTGTATTTGATGGTTGGATGGATCATCATTTTGTATGGATTTAAATGAAAGTTCTTTAAAAAATGAATTTTTTGTGGCAAGTTTCTTAGATTTCGAGACAGAAAGGTGTGGCTCGCCCAAATGTTCAGGTCTAGGATAGAAAACATTGACTGAGTAGTTTTTATTCTTCCTTTAATCTTCATTTTGTCCCATTTCATATGGAATTAAATGAAATATTAACTTGCCCAAATAAAAAAGAAACAGATGCATATATTTGTAGGTGGTATATTATCTAGAGGTATAACAGAAATATCTGGTGAAAGTGCCAGTGGTAAAACACAGATTTGTTTACAGTTGTGTTTATCTGTTCAACTACCTGTTCAATATGGTGGATTAAATGGAGGTAATTTTACAACTTGGATTGGTGGATTTAAAACAAAGTACTAAATTTGAGCATTATATCTGTCTTCCAAATCAGCGTTAATTTTTTTGGCTAATTAATTAAAGAATTTGCAGATTACAACATGTTGTTGGTAAAATGAGAACTTAGTTGAAATGAACAGAGGTTTTAGCAGTTTCATTGTGACTCTCTGTTTAGTTGCATATATACATATTTATCGTATTTGCATTGAAAAATCACTCTGATGAACTCAACATCAAACTCAATCTGAGGTTCATATACTTTGAAAAGTGTTATTTCAAAATATAAACAGAAGAACAAATGAGCATATGTTGACATATGTTACCATGCCTGACATGTTGTATATGAAGTGTGACTTTGAAACACTATTTCAAAGATATTTGTTTTCTGAGAGTAAATGGTTAGGTCTTCTGTAACATAATAAGAGAAAACAAAATTTAATGATATTTTAATAAACATATATTAATATAAATATTTCTATATTTACTGTATTATTTTGAAGAATGTGACAAGTTAGCTGTAATCAATTAGTAAATGTAATCATTAATAATTGACCTAGTTTAAGGTATATTAATATCAGTGTTATTCATATATCATAATAATGTGTGTAATGTTGACTATATATTACCAATCAATATGTCATATTTTACAGACAATATTAACCAGTTGTTGTCATTCCTATCACCTATCTAGGTTAAACTACCCTGATTACAGGCATTGTGTCCTCTAAATAATAATTTCACATCTCATAGAGGTTTTTAATTTTTTTTAAAAACTTTATAAGGATAGCTTGTTTTGAGATTTGGCAACAATGGGATAGACTCATCAGTTGTGCCTTGAATTACTAACAGTGATTAGCTGAATGACTAATTATTGATTGTCTGTAGTTATATCCACTTTTCTGGCATACCAAATAGTTCTAGTACATTGATAAGAATCAATAGTAGCTCTATTGTTTTTAGATGATCTAAAACCTTTAAAATCTTGTTCATCTTCAATTGCAACATATAAAGTCTATGACTGTTAGCAGCTAAGGATATGTGAATTCAAAACTGATTCTTTTAAAGCATTAGCTGCACCATCTGATAATTTTTTTTTCTAATGAAAGATTGAAAAAGATAACCATCGCTAATTGAACTAGAGATGTCAGATTGTTTGAGGCTATGGACTTGTTTTCTTTAAGATTAAAGATGGCCAATGAAAGCCTTCGCGCTGAAAATTGGTAGTGTACTTCTAAATATTTGAATGACATAGTAATAAACATCCATACAAGCAAGACAATTCCGTCAATCAAAAATCTCATCCAAAGAATAGCAAAACCGGGAGTAAAAGTAAAAGAGTATTGGACTCCTCCAAAGAGAAGTAACATCTGATGTTTTGAAAAGAGTAAACATGGTCTGCTTGATTAGCACAAGTTATTAATTAAGAAACTCAAAGCTGTTTGTTTAAGGAATTAATGAATTGTAAATTAATAAAGGTTATTTTTATTCTGTTATTATAACTGATGAAAAAATATCTTTTATTATTGTTGTCTAACAGGTGCTGTATATATTTGTACAGAAGATGTTTTTCCTAATAAAAGATTACAACAAATAATGAATTGTTTTAAAGAGAAATACTCTTCAATACTGGATGAACCTGTTAACTTTACTGATAATATATTTATTGAACATGTTGCTGATTTCGTAAGTATTCATTTTTCTATGTCTTTTGTTCTTGGAACTCTTTGAAAAATAATATTAGGTTAGAAAAGGTTTATTTACTTGCAGGCACTTTTCTGAATATTGTATTTATAGAGTATTTCCCTTTTGAAAATCGGTTTATGTTCAATAATAATTTTAGTGAAGCTCATGCTGGAGTGGATTACGTTATTCCATATTTCTTCTATGTTATCAATAAACAGGTTCTGCATGACCTCTTCTTGGATTGAAATAAAATCATTAGAACAGGACTGTGGAGGAAAACAAACTTGTTAGATTACAATGAAGTTGAAAAATATCAAAAAACAGAAAAAGTGCGAATTTGTAATTTATTATTAATTAGATTAGTGAAAGATGAAATTTTTTTTATTCCTTTAGATATTAAACAGAAGTTCTCTATTCTGACTTAATGTGCATGATGAGATGATCACCACATTTCAACCATTTGCATTTCACAGCTGATAAAGATACCCAGTCTAATCTGTTTGTTTTAATGATTTATATTACCAGACACCAATCTATTTCTGTAACAGTGTAATCAATCTGGCATTTATAGTTGATAATAATCCCCCAATTATTTATATTTAACAACTATTTTAACATCAATATCTCTGGTCAACTATTATTTGAAATTTGGTTAACCTGTTGATACAAGACAAATCTGATGCAGATTGATTCATTTAGCTCGATAGCTGAGAAGTGATATACTGAACTCCCATAAGATGAGACATTAGATGTCTGGCCCTTCTCATGGAAATATCACATCCGTACAACTGTATTTGTTGGGCTATGCTTTTGATTTATTGTACTCCTCTTGATTCATTATGCTCTAATAGAATGATCATGTGAACTCGTAATGTGTTCCTAATAATTTCATAATTTTTTTATCAATAAAATCTTCATAATGGTAATTATTACAGGAGGGGTTGAATATATGTATTTATAAGAAGTTACCTAAGTTACTAGCTCTTGGTTTGATACAGTTAGTGATAGTCGACTCAGTTGGAGCATTATTTAGATGTGAATATGAAAGCCATGAAATGATTCAGAGAGCTAAACATTTGAGTAGTTTTGGTGCTAAATTGCATAGTTTTAGTCAACAATTTAATATACCTATTGTTTGTGTCAATCAGGTGAGTGAAATATTTGGTATTACTTTATGCTTTTATATGCCATTTTAGATATAACATTTGCTACCCTATGTTCATTTGAAAGAGATATGCGTTATTTGTTTCAAATTGAACAACTTAACAGAAATTGTCTAGAAATTTATAAATTTTTCAACCAACTTGTCAACCAGACAAGATATTAATTATTGAACTGGTCTGTTGTTAAATTACTCACTCGAAGCACACAAAAGCAGCGTGACCATATTGAATATGAAATAAAAATAAAGTTGAATTTAAATACAATTATAGTGGTAGGTATTGAGTTGTATACAATACACAGTTCTATGTATATAATAAAATATTGTTAGTTGTAATATTAAACTTCTAGAGTATTATATTTCAAACACCTGTTTCCCTCTATCTACAGATCTAATCCTAGTCCAAAATAATCATTCTACTATTGTATTCTTCTTGATAAAGAAATATATTGATTGTATAACTTATTGAATAACAAGATCTTTGTGTAAATATGTTTTATAGTATAATAATGACTGTCTTCTCTATATCTATGTTTTATATCTAATACAACTAATTCCAATCCGGATTTTTAAATTATAAATTGACCTTTTGCTCATAGATTTGTTTGCTATTTACAATAAAATAAGTACAATATTTTCTTTTTTGTCTTGCTTTTTATTTGGTTTATGCAGAAGAGAAAGGTTCTTTCAATTCTAAAAGCTGGAAACAATGAGAACGTGAATAGATTATTATTTCATTTCAACATGTAATGCAATTCATTGTTATTATTGTTTTCTGAATTGCAATATTTTTTTAATTGTAAAGTGTGTCTATTGAAATAAAAATGAATTATTTTGAAACAATAAAATTGCATGATTTAATAAATAGAGGTAGAAAATGATAAGTTTTATGACAAGTAATGTTGATTTAATATAATCTATTTAATAGATTACTAATATTTCTAGTTAAATAGGTTATATTAGTATTATTAATAATACTCAGCTGTTTAGTTATTATTGGAATGTTGATTTTATACTTGATAATTCATGCATTATTCATTATTTGTCCAACTCACTGATACATACATACTCTATGATAGTAGTAGACAAAGACAATACGTTTCTCTTCAATATTGTTTATGATTTCTACCTATATATCTCTGAACTATACTTTCAGTTTAGTCCTATTCCATCAATTACTCATTAACAACTCGTACACAAAATAACTAATGTAAGAGAAGTTTAGCTCTTTGATTTTTGTTTTGATTTTGTTGACTTTAAGGTTAGAAAGGGTTTTGGGGCACCTGAAATCAAATACTATAAGATATTTGGATGACTATGTAGTTACAATCAATCTTTGAATAATTAAATATATAAAGAAGCTTAGTTCCATGCAGCTCAATACATTTAAATCCAGAATTTGACAAAAAATAATTGGTAATAAAAAGGTTCAAAAGTAGTTTACCGTCTCTTTTAAAGGGACAGATGTAGCATTTCCTGGAGCAAATCATGCCCTGGTCTTAGAAACGTGAATTGTTATGCTAAACTAATCAGTAATAACGGAGCTAAATAAAAAATTAATTTCTTGTTTGAGATCTATTTGAAGAAATTATGTAATTATTTGTACAGTAGCTCTGAAGACTTTACACATATTCAAGGTCCAAATCAACTCCTGGAAATGCTACAACTGCTTCCTTAAGTTAACATTTATTAAAATGTGTATGACTGAATTAAAGTGTATTCAAACTAAGATGCGTGAATGAAAAGTAAAAAGTGATTTAGAATAAATATAATAGAAGTATTATTATTATTATTACTAGCAGATATCGTGATTGTAAATCATTAGAGAAAACTAACATCACACCATTACTGTCAATAACTCATCAGTAATCTCTTATTACAGGTAACTGATTCCTTTGACCGGTCATCAACGAGAAAACTTCTACCAGCTCTTGGTTTAACCTGGTCTAATCAACTAACAGCAAGGTTTATGTTAGCTAAAACCAGCCATCATATACAACTAGAGAACAATGAAATAGTAAACACAAGTGTGGAAGGAAGTGTGAGAAAGTTTGAAGTTGTATTTGCTCCTCACATACCTCAAATGGTCTTCCCATTTATAGTGGACAAAATAGGTATACATGCTGTTAAATGAAATTTAGTTTCAATGTCAGAAATTTTTGTTCCAGTTCTATTTCAGATGTATTTTGATGAAAATTTAATAAATGAAATTTATGTGTATTTCTTGCCTTCAACCAATGATATTTTTTGGCCAAGAGAGAAGAGGAAACCCAAATTTTTGAAAAACGGGTAAAAGCGTGTAAATTGATATTTTACGCCCCTGTATCCCCAGTTATGCCGCCAATGCATTTGGGGTCTACGCTACGTGCGTGCAATTGGTTTCAAGGTGACCGTTGATATCAGAAATATTAATCCTCCGAAATACATGTAGGCCACATAGTCTACATTTAAGATATAAAAGTGCTAACGTTTGTGATTGTGTTGATTATCTGTCTTCAAGTTACAATGAGTGAGTAGGGTAGTTCAAAAGGCTCAATGTCAAATTCAAGGCTAAGCGCCCAACAACGTCTCGTCAAGCAAGATGGCGAGAATTATCTTGAGCCTGGATTATGGGCCCTTATCTTATATTAGAATTGTCCACATCCAACAGACTGGGGGTCAAAACTTTTCAAATGATTCATTATAAAGGTCCACGTGTTAAACTTTCCTCAATGCAAATCAAGAAACAAAAATGGTCCGCGTTGAGAGAAGCAACAGAAGACTCAGTAGTTGTTACAGAAACCACTGACGACAGACCTGTAGCTCCCTAAGAAATGTTTGCCATTCACCAACCCCTCCCTGAAAAATTTAGATGAGCTGAATGTCATGAGTCAAATTATTAGATCTAAAGCCCCCTCCCCCCTTTAGATCAAACATTTTCTTTATAACGGGAATCAATAACACATTCGCACATTGATTTGTTTGGTCCGCCGTAGCACTCGCATGGGAGACCGGGCTAGTTGTAACACGGTAATTTGTACTCGTAGGCTACCCTTGCCTTAATGAAATAGACCTACCACCAATAGCCAACCAGCCTATCAAAGTTACTAGTTCATTTTATTAGATAAGTGGGTTGGGGTCCCTCCGTCGGGATTTTGTTTTAAAAGGGACAGACTTGCCATTTTCGGGGGTTGATTTGGGTTGAGAATATTCGTAAATAGTCTTCGGGAGTGCTAAAAACAGGCCAAAATAGCATAATCCCTTCAAAAATACCTCAAACTTTCCATTTCTATAATAAATGGCTTTTCTACATATCTCAAGGTCGGGTTTGTGATCACTACCATTGATTAGCTCAGCTTACCTGCGAATACATTTCGAAAGCAAGAAAACGGTAAAATTTTCAAACTTACAGACGTTCTGTCATGCATCGATAATATACCTAATCTCTTGTACGAAAATGCGACATAGCCTACAATATGTTGGCGAAACCCAAACAAAACGCGTTGCATACTCGCATTCTTCACAAAAAAAAAACAGATCAATTGCGGCTATCTGTCCCTTTAACAGATCCTCATTTTTCTAGGGGTGGGCGTCCGTGGACTTGGTTCAACCAGTCTCTATAGTTGTTGAGTCACTGAAAATTTCTACTGATTCGAAAGCTATAGTGGCATTCTGGATTCAGGAGATGACCATACAGACATCCAACAATGAAGCACTAAAAAGGTGCAGAATAAAACTCAAATCATCCGTTACATATTTTACCTGTGCCGACGCCAATCCGTGCTTGATATATTCTTGTCAACTTGAATAGAACTGACTTTTCGCTTTTTCACAGCCTAAAATATGTTATATCACAAAACATTACCAAGGTCTATACCATTTTGACCACAGAAAATTTTCATTATACTTATACTAGCTCTCTAACTTGAAGCGTCAATTGTTGCATATTCCAAATCTAGGAAAATATATAGAATAAAAGCTATTCTTTACTATTGAAATGCCTTCGACAGCCAGAAAAATTTGACTACATATGGAGTCGTGGTTATGATTGGCTATCTTTGCTAGCGTACAATCCAATTAAATAGCTGAATTTACAAACTATCGTGATACTGGAAAGGTGGCTTATTCTGGACACAGTAAGCCCTAAGTAGGCTACGTTTAGCTTGAGACTGTGTTATAACAGACGAAGGACTATATTTTGCGGTTCGGATAACTTCCATGGATATCATCCGATTGTAGACGAATCGTGAGATTTATTCATATGACTTTTCAACTAAAATAACAGTAAGATTCGTAATTTATTAATTCACATGACCATCTTAAGTCGTGCATTAAACCAACACGAAGAAAGTTTTAGGTTTGAGTTATTCCATACATCAACCGATATACGAATTCCGACTAATTAACAGTAGGACCAATTTATTTCATATTGATTTCATAACAAAAGACACCTGTATTAGAGCCTTCTGACGTACTAACTGTTCTTTCTCCAATTAATTGATAATGAACTGGTATTATAGGTATAGCGGGGCTTAAATATCAACTGGTTATAGCCTATATTCAATATTTTAACAGACGAACATAAATATAGAAAATATATCGGCTATTATCGGTAATGTTCAAAGGTTGAAGATGCAGCGAAGCATGACAGTTGGTGAACGAGTCGTCAAGGTATGACGCATTATATACCTCGATTAAATCCCGATCAGTCTCTTTCGTTTAGTCTGTTTAGTGCTTACAGGGGCGTGACATTGTGAAGACGTGAAACGGGCACCTGTCTATATCCGTTGAACGTTGTTGTGATTCTGTCTTGTTTACTGGATATTAATGATCGTGTGTTCTTAACTTTATTCCCGAAACATTAATGGACATATTTATTTATCGATTTAGACCTGGGATGATATAAGAAATTAAATATGAAGGTATGTATAGAAGCAACAACCAGCTGGGGGAATATGAGATGATGTCATACATTTCCCTGTCTATCCAATCAAATGATCTCGTAATGACCCCAATGCGCACGACTCTCAGGCTTGTCGGTGAAGAAAAGTCAGCCATTTTGTACAAAAATGTGAATGAATTTATCGAGAAAATCGTGATTTTCATGCCCAAAGAGGGATTCCTTGTTATCGTATCGATAACGGATGAACAGAAAAATATTTCAATTATGTTGTTGTTATGAAATGGCGTCTGTTAAACAATAATGAACAGTTGAAAATAAGTGCTAAAGTTACGGAACCATTTCTTGCAATCAACCTTAGCGACCTTCTCAAGTGCTAAAGTTTTGTGATTTTAGACCACTGATCGTTCGTGCTTTTGGAATATATAAATGTGCACTGTAAAGGATTATCAAGAGCAATTGTTAAAGTACCAAAACTATTATTTATCACATTACTTTAGCTAATATAAACAGTGGAATAATACATATTATTTATTCAAAATGTCTGCCAATGCAAGAGCTGCATTGCAAACTGTTCACGAATCTGTAACTGTTGATCCAAGGGTAAGTTATATTTACAATTTATGGTTAACATTTCTTCCGACATTTATGATTATCATATAACTTGATTTGAATTTCATTTCAGCCTACAGACGATAATGGTAACCCAAGGATTCAGACATCAACAAGAGGTCGAACAGATGAGCCCCACATTGGGAAATACAGACTTGTCAAAACTATTGGAAAGGGAAATTTTGCCAAAGTTAAATTAGCAAAGCATGTTCCAACTGGAAGAGAGGTAAATACTTCTTTAAGCCTTACATAAAGGTAGAGCCAACACTCTCCAGAATTTTACATGATTGTCTGTCATCAAAGAGTTTTCAAAAAACACTGACCCAAGCCTAACTACTCTACTGTTCTGACAGATTTTAAGTGGTTTCATCCCCTAATTAATATGTAATAAACTAATTAAAAAATTGTTAATCTTTATCAATTATTGTGATGGATTAACATAATGTCAGGAAGCCATTGGAATAAATTTCTTTATTATTCTTAATCAGAGATAAGTAATCTGTTGGTAATCATATTTGGGTGGAAACCACTAGGGTGAAAATTGAAAAGGGGGGAAACCACTGTAAGCCTTACCTATTGGTGCCTTAGAGGTGGAGAAGACCAACTCGAAGTTTCATAGGATTGTCTGTCACATAACAGAAAAGTCCAAGAAGCCCTGACCCTATCTACAGGCTCAACAGATGATTTTGATTTATTATTACAACAAGACAGTGCAGTCTACAAGGTCCAAAACCTCAATTTTTACAAAAATAAATTATGTATTCTTAAACATGAGAATAAAATATCTATTAATAACAGCCACCATATTAATTCAAGAATGAGGCTCATAACGCAAACAAAATGAGGGTTGACGTCAATCAGCTGCTTTCTCGAATCATGCTGGCTCATAACAAATCAAAGTTTATATCATTTAAAGTAGAATTTGCTATTTGATGATATCTTCAAATTTAGTTGACCTTCACACATTTCCTTGCTATTGAGCAGATGTTTGGTGATGTCATATGGACTATTCCTTCATTTAACGTCACCATGTTTTAGATGGATGACTTGTTTGAGTTATGAGCCTCGAAATCATTTTTCCCCACAATGAGGCGCAAATAAAGTCTATTGATGGTAGATTGTGTATTTTTCATGTGTTGACCACATTGAAATTTACCTTGAAGTGCATACAGGTAAATGGCATAAATTAAATGGCAATTATTTATAACAATTTAACGACCTATCAAAATTATATACTGGTGATAGTGCTTAGTACAAGAAGTTAAGAGCCTACCTTTCCCCACAAAGACCACCTGTTTGATCTTTATTGACATTGAACTACAATTCAACCGAAAAGGTCTCATAATGCCCTCTGCCAAAAACATTTCAAAATGATTATATTCCAATTTTTATGTAAATCTTAGACTTAGATTCATAATCTGATATTCCACTTAATCAGTTTTTCGACAAGAGTGCTAAGACAGTAGATTTTGTGCATTGTTGAATAAACAATGTGTTATGATTAAGCACTATTTTGTTTGACAGCCCCTACAAGTTATTATTTTGTGTTCCAGGTGGCTATAAAGATCATCGATAAAACTCAACTTAATCCATCAAGTCTTCAAAAGGTAAGTTATCGAAATAGTTAACTGGCATTTTCAAACCAATTAGATGAAATGTTTAAGTGCGGATTTCAATCCGGTTTCCCCCTGTTAGTGATGCAGGAAAGAGGGGCTGACATGGAAAAAAACAGCTAAATGTTCGAATGGGACAATAAACCGAGGCCCTGTGTGTTACAGGCTGTGCACGTTAAAAATCCCTTGACAGTAGGAAATTGAATATGTGCTGGCTAATGCTGCTGTCCCGGCAAAATTTCCCTCATTGTGCCCTGCATGGCGTTGCCCGTCTTCATTAGCCCACATGGTGCTGCCCGTCTTCAAGTATGACGTAAAACTCCATTTCATTTCATTTTTCTAAGTGTGGATTGATAAGATATGGATTTGATTGAAAGTTTTAGCTGCTGTGGGTTTATGTTAGCTTATCTGGCAAGCTAATACTTACAGTGGTGTAACCTATTTTCGTGGATATAAGGATTCAACACCGAATTTCGTCAAAGATAAAAAAACGAAAAAAATTGTTTATGTCTTAGATGTTTCCTCAGATATTCTACAAAATAATTAAAATTGGTTTATTTTGATTTTCTTTATGAATCCTTCACTTTGACCCATATTTCATGAGCAACCAACTCGGCAACGGCGGCAGTATGCGTCACCTATTTTCGTGTACAATGTTTGATCTATAAATAAGTCGAGAAAAACACGTTGTATAGATACCGGGTGGTATAATCAACTTCTCTTAGTAGTTATCTTTAATATCAATTCATTATAACTAGTGACAATTCCTTCAAAGAACCACGATTTAAAAAAAGAATACTGACTGACAAAATATGATACGTAGCGTGATTTATTGCTAAAAGTCACTGAAACAACATAAGAATATGGCCCACTTTGTGTTCCATAGAAATTTTCTGCTGACACGGAACCCGCTAGTTGATCACATGACTTCATTCGTTGGAATACATTCTAGCAGACGACACTTGGAATTCCGATTACCACTCGGGATTATAATGAAATTCGGCCGATAAAAAATGGTGATGTTTGGTAATAAGTGAAATCCCCCATTTTGTATTTGTCAAAGTATACATTAATACATTTTACCTTGCTTGAAACTACTGGATTCATTCTACTAGCTGACATTGTAGAGAAAACCCATGTTTATTAAAACAAACTAATGTGGAGGTCGCGCAAGGTCGCTCATGTAAATTATTAATCCTTTCCGAAAATCCACGAATAATAGGTTTCCACGAAATTAGGTTACTTGACTGTATATTATTATTTTACAGCTTTTTCGAGAAGTTCGTATTATGAAGATGTTAGATCATCCAAATATAGGTAAATGTTAATATTAATTTATACTATACTATTAGAGGTGTCCTGTAATTGTTCAAATCAATTGTCTGCATGTCACCTTGTTGTCTCTATTGTTATTTAATATAACTGATATAATCAGGAATTAAATTGTGAATGAATGACACTGCTTTGATACGGTTTCATTATTGGATTATCTACTAACTAGGCTCTTGGGTTTGCATCATTTATAGAAAAAGTCAGTGATTTGATCTCGAAGTAAAGCCTCATTTGGTATTTGCCACTGCTTTATTAGTTCTATTAATATAATTGTTGTTTTTTTTTCATTTCAGTGAAACTATTCGAAGTGATAGAAACAGAGAAAACTTTATATCTAGTAATGGAATATGCAAGTGGAGGTATATAATATTGAATTTATTTTGTTTATGGTATAAACTGGTACTGCTCTAATTTCATAGTTTATACTACTTAGATATCAGCTATTTTGTGAAAACTTTCCGATTTATCATTTGAATTTAGCTTTTTTTGGAAAGTAAAAAAAAAAAGGTTCTCCCAGGAAAACTGTTAGCTTTTATGTAATTTATTTTATGCCATTTTAGTAGCGTGGTTTTGAATTCTATAAAATTTTCATTTTTGTTCTCTGCTGTTATGCTATTGAAAGCTATTTGATTAATTCAATGCAATTTTATTTTTAGGTGAAGTTTTTGATTATTTAGTTGCTCATGGAAGGATGAAAGAAAAAGAAGCAAGAGCAAAATTTAGACAGGTAAGAAGACCATTTCTTTATCAAGTTTTTGTGTACAATCATCACCTTGTGAATCTGTGTACTGGTGTTGGGGGCTTAAATCTGTAGTATCCCAGCCTTAACAGAATATATATTTATCCCATTAAATAATTCAATAGTGCAAATTATCTTCGTTTGAGTGGTAAAAAGTAATTTTCACCAAAAGGGATTGGGTTTTGGATCCTGTAAAAAATGTTAGTTATATTTTTGATCAGATAATTTGACACAAATTTTACTTACCACCATGATTGTTCCAATTTAACATGTGGTTGCAACGAATGAATAGGTTTAAACATTTTCTCCGACCTACATAAACATTAGGGAAACTTTACGGCCCAACCCAAATCGTGTAGTAAAGGACCTTAAACTGACAGGCTTGAAGATACAAAATTTCCAAAATGTTATTTATTAATAATAGATCATATCAATTGATAGTGATAGTATGAATAAGAGTACTGAAATGGAAGAAGCATAGTTATATTTTGAAATATTCTTTTGTTGTCAATCACAAATTTGTAGACAGCCTTTGGCGCAACTTTGTCTCGATTTTAAGGCCTTTTAAACCAATTCGAAGAATTTAGAATTTTACAACCACTGTGATATTTCTATAAGTAGTGTCTTGTACACCAGTAAGCATGCTTTCCCGGAATCAAATATATTAATTACATAGTGTAATTGATTAATCTTAGTAAAGATTTCCACTGGTTAGGTTACTAATGTATCTTGAATTAAATTAACATATATAATATATGTAATGAGGGTTGACATCAATGTTTTTGTCTTCATTAATTGCTAACTAATCAAAACTTTCAATGTTGAACATTGAAATATCCCAGAAGTACCGGTAGCCTGTTTAACACAATGTTATTTTATCAGGTCATATAAAATTTAAAAAGAAACATCAACATCTACATTTTAATCCAATCATTGTTATTCGATGGTTTAAGTGATATGTAGTCTTTTAGATATTTGTTAAGGCTTAATTTCAACTATGTATCATTTTGCAGTTTATAATTTTTGGGTGGCACATTGTTAAATTGATCAAATCACGTAAATTTGAAAAGGGCTAAACAAGGTCAACTCACTTTAGTTTGTTAGCTTAATAAACCTTATAATATATAGGTTTGGTTATATATCTTATAAACTTTCTATTAATCGAAATAGTACCGTTAAAACGGATTGCGACAATTTTTCAATATTTTTGTTTAAACAATTGTCCGTTTTCTAAACGTTAACTGGCACTGGCCTAAATGTTTGCATTTACACATTTAACCGTTGCAGCCTTAATGTAGATACTCTTTAAAGGGATTGTGAATTACATATTAAGCATGCTCAATATAGCTATGAAATGTATAAAGAGTTAAAAAAAAATTATCTAAATTAAGCCCATATATCTTTCCCTTTTGCTTGTTTATACCCATAAATTTGTACATGAAATAAAAAAAAAACAATTTTATTATTAGCAAAAAAAATAATTTTATTATCAGCAAAAAAAAAATAACAATTTTGTTATCAGCAAATTGACAGCATGATCATACTGTTATTTACATTCTAATGTCATAATGCTGAGAACAGCCTTTAATTACTGATAGCTACACTTTGACCACCCGAAATTGAGCTGGATATCAGTTCGGAAAGCGAATATTTTGTCCAATGTTTCCCTTTGATTGCTTACATCCTGACAATGTAAAGTTCCTACAGTGACTTTTTTACTGAATCATAGGACATTGAGGATCTTTAATTGAAAAAAAGTCATATCTTGACAAAATCTGTAGAAGCACGAAGAATATGGTTGGTATGAGGTTTTATAAGAGATATTCTCTTATAGAAGCATTGGCTTAGGTCTCAAGTAGGGACTGTGAATTTCAGCATTGGAATAAGGTACATCAGTTTGATTAGATGTTACCTACTTCTGGAGAGATTTACAAGTTAAACAAATTTTTCAAAAATGCCAAGCGTTTCAGGGAAAGGGGATCTAATCTACCATAGACAAGAACATTACTCAGATTTTCATTCCTTTTGTAAGCAGTCACTAAATGTTTAGTATAGATGTTAGGTAATTCGTCAGGAAGTTCTTTATAAAAGCATTATAAATGATCTTAAGAGGTAATAGTGTTAAAAACTAGAATAGACTACCAACCTTAATTATCTATTAAGTATAAACATAGTGTATCAGGTTACTACAGTTCCATTTTATGGTTCACTTGCTATTAGTAATTAGTCTCCACTAAAACTGATCATATTAAAGGAATACTACCTCTTAAAATATAATTTGATTCTCAAACTTAGACCATTAGAGAAATCTTATTGGTCAGTGGACTTAACTAGTGTTAAAACACAATCCCTGATGATAGATCCATTAGTTTTATGAGTAATTACTTTAGTTTTGTTGTAAGCTTATAGTATTTATCTTAAGTTTAAAAACTTAAATTTCTTGGTATTCTTTAAAACTTAATATTATGTATGAATGAAAAAACAGCATATATAATCATCCTCCTGACAAGTTAGATTGATAAAAGTCCAGATTTCACCAAACAACACTGAATATGACCATATAAAACCAATCAATGTAATTACTGACTAGATATGTGCCATGAAATCCCTCCAAACCGCAACCTCTGTTAACTGACACCCATTTAAACTGACATATTTGAAAAGTACTGGCAGAATCACTACACAATCTGTAGAAGGAAACCTTCAATAAACTGGCACCCTCTCTAAACTGCAATCTGACTAGTCTATATAGTGGCTAATCTAAAGTTTATTCACATTTCTCAACCGAGAAATTGACAATATTTGTCGGTAATCTGTTAATGATATTAAAGGTAATGATGACATCACGACTAAGAGTTGAAATTAAGGATTAATCAATAATCTAATTAAAAAATCAATATCCTTTGTTTGGTGATTGAACAAGCATTATGTCAAAAATATTTTATGCTTTTATGTGGGTAACATATGATCAGGGATTTAACTCTGATTGAATAGTCTATTACACATCCCGACATTATATCACATA
Organism: Lottia gigantea; assembly: GCF_000327385.1. Classification (NCBI taxonomy): domain Eukaryota; kingdom Metazoa; phylum Mollusca; class Gastropoda; family Lottiidae; genus Lottia; species Lottia gigantea. The sequence continues at coordinate 1,099,867 of NW_008709577.1, forward strand.
TTTTGTTATTTGTTTCTTATATTTTTTGTTTGTTTCAAATCCTTATGTTTGCAATAAGCTGATAATGATTGGCCTACGCAGTATTTAAGGTTCACAGATAATTTATTCATTCTTTGTCATGATTTAAATTGTGTACAGAAATGTGATATAATTGAAACAAAGTGAATGATCAGTAGGTGGTTTAAGTCAATAACAATGTTCTTTGACATAGTTGTAACTGTATGTATATGACAAAGCATTGCAAGTGATGCTGTGATTTCAGATATACCGGCAAAGACGAAGCCAAAAAAAAAATTATTAGTAGGAGTGTGTGAAAATTATCACTATTTCAGGCTCTTAGTAGTTGAAATTCCTAGCATGTGGGATTGTTCAATCTTCATCATAGGTTAAATGTAAAGTAACCTAACCTAATTCTAAAGATAGAAGTATATAAAATATTTATGGTTCAGTCTAACTATGAAAAAAGAGTTTAAGATTATCTAGCATTAAATAACTTTAATTGTTTAGATGGGCCAACTTACTTGGAAAAGATAGATATATGTAGACTTCAGACGCTAATATTTTTTTTTTACAAAAAGCAATTTTTGTTGTTTGTTGACCAATTGATTTTGATATATTGATGACCTTAATGCTTTAAAGTGTCTTTCATAAATATGTCTGACCAAAATTCTGTTATTACATCATCATTGAATTTTGAGAAACCATGTAAAAAAAAGTTTTAAAGAGTCTTTACTTGAACATTTCGAGCCCATCTCATTTTATTGTGCTCTTAACTAAATAGATAAAGTGATGGGAACTGTAGCCAGTAGTTAGTTTGTGGTAGAAACAAGTTTGATTAAAATCTATGAATAGCTGTGACCTAGTTCTTGAGGTTAAATTAGAGGTTTACTCTTGCCATGTATTTATAATATAGATATAAGATTTAAAGTGGCAAGCTGTGGGCTATAAATAACTTTTAACTTTGAGTTATTTTGTTTATGAGTCCTTTGACTCCTGCTAAATTTTGTATTAAAATAGATATCAGAGGTAGATCATTTGTTTTGATATTACATGCACACACTGATAATTAACACATGAATTCTAATCTTTCTCATCTATTGAATTCTTGAAAAATTAAAAAAGATTTTCATCATGGTTTTTGGTTTGTTCCATACAAAGATAAAATTTTTGGTCATGGTTTTTAGGAGTGAATAGAGGCTTCATAAAAAAAATAATTATTTGTATTAAGTTAGTTTTCGTTTTTTCCATAAAATGAAAGGTGGGAGGCATTTCTGTGTTTTAATAACTTTATTTTTGTTATGAATTTTTCTACAATAATCTTCATTACCAAATCTTTATTACATAAATATTATATAAATATTTCAAAATACATACCTTGAAAATTCATGCACACGGAATAGTGTTGCTCGTCTTCATTAGGTGCAGAAAAGTAGGATGTAAAACTCCATTCATTTCATTCACTGCCACTATAGGAAAAGGTTAATTGCTAATTATTATTTAATTTCTTTAATGAAGAACAAGTTTATATTTAGATATTGGACCTTGCATTTTGAGTACATTTTTTCAGTCATCAAATGTTTATATTAAACATTACCCAATGTTATTATTATTATTTCAGATTGTATCTTCAGTACAATATTGTCACCAAAAACATATAGTTCATAGGGATTTAAAGGTAGGGTTACCCTGAATGTTCATATTATTTTACTAGCTAATACAAGTATTATTTAATACTTCCAAGTCTAAAACTGTCGTTTAGCAATTGTAAGTACTGTATATAGACTGACACGTCGAAACGCATAAAACTTTAACCAGTGATAGTTGTTCCATAAAGTTGTTTCTATATCTTATGCTTCGGTTTACTGCAGTGAAACAGTTTAGTGTTTTAGTGTCATTGTTATACCTGTGCCCGTTCTTTTACATTTATTTTTTTTCATGTTCATCATATTCAAAAAAATGTCTCTGTTTTTTGTAGGCTGAAAATTTATTATTAGATGGTGATATGAATATAAAAATAGCTGATTTTGGTTTTAGTAATGAATTTGTACCTGGTAATAAATTAGACACATTTTGTGGCAGTCCTCCTTATGCTGCTCCTGAACTGTTTCAAGGTATGATTTTAAATAGCCAGTTAATTAATTTTATGTCAAAATTTCATGTATTCTTTTTTTAAAAGTGTCCTGTAGAATATAATGGAACAATGGTACAAAAATACAAGAAATATAAAATCATATTGTATCTTATTCAAATATATAGAGCCGATTAGTTGTTGTGGTATTCATTACATCTGATTTCAAATAATAGTTGTAAAGTGAAAAGATGAAACTGCAATCAATGTGAAATTATAATTCTTGTTTACAGGTAAAAAATATGATGGTCCTGAAGTAGATGTTTGGAGTTTAGGAGTTATTTTATATACACTTGTTAGTGGCTCATTACCTTTTGATGGGCAAAACTTAAAAGTAAGTTTACTTATTTTCTTTCTAATTAAATGTATGAAAAGAAAAGTCATTATGATTGGTGTTAGTTGACTATGACTACTCAAAGTTCTCAGTCAGACAGTGAACAACTTGAGTATTTTGATTTAGAAATAGAGGGTAATATAACTATATGAAAGTTAAGTACCTGTATAATGTACTTGTAACTTATTTTGTACTTAACTACCTTTTGATTCAACGATTATAATGATAACTATTATTTTCAGGAATTACGAGAAAGGGTATTAAGAGGGAAATATAGAATTCCATTCTATATGTCTACTGATTGTGAAAATTTATTAAAGAAATTTTTAATTTTAAATCCATTAAAGAGGGCAAGTTTAGAAGTATGTATCATATTTATTATTGGGGATTTGTATTCATGAAAATCTGTAAATCTTGCATTTTGATAAGAAGTACATAAGGATTGTTAGGTGTGTGTCAAATATGTTGAAATCTGATTTTCAAAAGACATATTTCCCATTTAGCATATGTTGCCCCATCATTTTAAAAAACAAAATTTTTTTATTGAAAGTTATTTTCTGTCCTATCTATTTGATATGGGATATGATATGTATATTAATCTACCTCTTCCTATTTAAATTTTGAAACAGACTATTATGCGCGACAAGTGGATGAATGTAGGCTATGACGATGATGAACTCAAACCTCATGTAGAGCCCCAGCCCGATTATAATGATCCTGTAAGAATAGGTAAACGGGCAACCCAAGTACACTTTCTATCTATGTACATGTTATTTATGTTGTGGGGGGAAGGAAAATAGAGGGATTGACTCATTGCATGATTCCTGCATGATTTTATTACAACATAGATTGACCAATCTTAATATTTTAGTCTTTCATTTTTACTCATGTCTAGATTTAGATTACTTGATTTAACATAAAAAACTAAAATTCTCAATAGATCAAATCCTAGAAGATTGGCCAATCTTGAAAAAACCTATTGGCTCATTATTTCCCATTGGCAATTTCAGCTTCATTTTTATTTGGTTAGAACGTCATTCCCTCCATTTTTCTTTTTATTTGATGATTATTTATTTGCGCTAGGCTTGATTAAAAATTTTATTTTTTGATCAGAATATTATGAAAGATAGATGGATCAACCTTGAATCCCCTGATAAAGATTTAAAGCCTTACGTTGAGCCGTCGAAAGACGACTTACAAACTAAGAGGATAGGTAAATTGTGGTGCCACTCTCCATATTGACTGATCCTCTCATTCACTAAATAATCTAGGATTCTACAAATTGAAACATTGTTCATGTAAACAAGTCTTTCTGTAAAATAGTTTTATAAATCCTGTGATTATTGTGTATCTATATATTTTTTGTAGAATCCTAGATTTCATCGTTTTCATTTTGCTTTAGCTTTTTATATTACAATATCAGATCATCATCTTAAAAAACTAATTTTTATTTTAGAAGAAAAATCTTTCTTCATTACGTAAAACAAATTACATTACCATTAGTCTCATATATTCTCTTCAGAAGAAGAAGTTTTGGTCTAATAAATAATTTTACACTTCCATTGCTGCTCATTGTGTGTAGTAAAACTTTTTCTTTAGATTTTTAGTTTTAAAGAAATTTTAGTGTAGTATCAGTTTGTGTGTGTGGATAACCCTGTCTTTAAAACTTGTAGTAAACCTATAGAATTTATCATCAAAATCATCTTATCATTTCATTAATATTCATCAAATTTTTTTCTTAATCATCAAATTTTGATTGACTAACTATTTAAATTATTCTGAAACTGTTAACCTATTGTTTTATACTCTAAAATATTCTCAAATCTGTCTGAAATTCTTTTACGTTGTACAAAAAAACAAAACAATATGATGATTGATGATTCAGATTGAGAGAAAATCTAAAACAATAGGCAGATATAATCAGTATAGAAATAAATCATCAAAACCTAACATCATACATCATATCATGAGTTAACAATTAGTTGCCTACATCATGGATATATACAGGTGTATATTGTCTCATCAAGATTTGCTATTTTTATTTACTCTATCAGTGGGCATCAGAGATAGTTTCATAGTAAAATACAGGATTGAATGTTAAACATAATGGATTGTAGAAAGACCTGTTAATATCCTGGTTGTTTAATTTTGTTTCACAAATTATTTACCTACACTTTTATGTAATTGAAGCTTTTTGGTGAGGGCATGCTGTGGGCAACTGATTGTGCAAGTTTTATTTCATTTTCCTTCCCCTCCATTTATATTTATCTAAATAATATATTATATGTTGGGCTTGTAGTAAAAGCTTCTCTATGCCACCTGAAAATTATATATTCTATAGTTGATCAATGAAGTTCCAATTTAACCACCAAAAAAGGTAATGGTGGTACAGAGAGTCTTTTAGAGCTTTATTCTTTTTTGAAAAATTGAAATTATCTGGCTTAAAAAAGTGATTGTTGAATATTTAATAATGTTCATATAATGTGAAAATTAATTTTTTTCTAATATTGATGGTATCAAGTTTGAATTGTAACATTTCTTTACTTATATTATTTTCAGATACAATGGTTAATATGGGATATAATCGTAAAGATATTGAAGAATCTTTAAAATTACAAAAATATGATGATATTCAGGCAACTTATTTATTATTAGGACGCAGAACAACAGATGTAAGTTTTTAATGTTTTGAAGATATTTAATATTTTTAAACTGATTGGAATATATGTCATCACCAAACTAGTGAAACTAAATATTATTTTAATTAGTCAATGAATATTAATGTGTTTTTTAGTGTATAGATTATTGAATGATGGGTTTTATGATTTCAGTTAGAGGGAAGTAACTCAGGAAGCAATTTGTCTTTACGACATTTACCTCTTACACCAAGTCGTCCTCACAGTGAAAATAACGCAAATAGTCAATCACCTAATAAAGTTACGCGAAGCCAGTCAGCAACAAGTGGGTCAGGCAGGTCACAGCGGCGTTCAAGTCACGGTGGGGAGTTCAATACTAATATTAAACGTAGGTGTAGATTGGTGGCTTGTAGCATTCTAGGACATGGTTCACTCAAAATATTTGGAAAAAAAGTACAGTTCAAGTACTGGAAATTAATATAGAAGTTATAATATCATGACAAAAGATCTTTTTCAACATACCTGTTATTTACAATATATGTTTTCGGAAATCTCAAGTTGAGTCAAAGATAAAAAGAAAGAAAGACTGATTAGTAGTTGTCAATTTGTTTGAACCATGACCTATTCTAGTAACAGTGTATTCCAAAATTTTGTTTATTCTAAAGTCTTTTTACATAATAATCTATAAATATACTAAGAACCAGTTACAATGAGAATATAGAAGTAACTGAATCATACATTGTATAAATATATACATGTAATAGTTCCTTGAGAGAAAAAACACAATTTTGGATACTGGTAACACATTTCTTGCACAAACTTTTACACATGATTTTCATCAAACTTGCATTAACCAATACATCAAGAAATATTTCCTAAAAAAAATATTTTAGATACAAATTGTTTTTGTTGAAACCTGGCTGAATAAAAGCATGGCTTTTAAAGAAGTAAATAGAATGCAAACCTTTTTCACTGAAATCAATATTATCTTGTGAAGTATTTGAGATAATTCTTTGTATTATTATTATTGATCAATTATACTTCTAATCTTTAAAGATTTTTATAGATCTTGTCTTTCACAGGTTATACAATTTTTTTATGAAATTTTTTGCCTCCTTTATTTATGTCTTGTAACAATGTAGTATTCACCTTAATTTTAGTAGGGCAGTGGATTGCTTTTTATAGTCATCATTAGAAATTTTATTTTGTATAGAAAATATTTTATTTTTATTTCCACTGGTGGGGGTAGTGTTGTATTTTTGTTGTACTATTTCATTTATATTGCACAAATATAATTTTTATTTCTCATAAATGCACCAAATCACATGGTTGAGGTATTCACAATATATTTATGCTTTTTCTCTGAACATTAATTTGTAACACCATTTACTGCTGTTTAATGCTTTTCTATTAATTTATGGTGAAGATACTATTTTTAAAAATGGTCATCACAATTTGTTCATGGCTTAGAGATGGGCAGTTGTTAGATACCTTTTTATTTGTTAGAAATTATTTCATTTGCATTTTGATTAAGGGCCTGATGTCACATGTAGAGCAAAATGAATGTAGGACACTATGAATAACAAAAATCTGAAGATTGTATGTAATATTTGTAGGATCAACTGGCCCAGGAGGTACGCAGCCACACGGCCCTAGTAGTCGTCGGCAACATACTGTAGATGGCACTTCTACTAAGGAGAGTACCTTAACGGCAAGAATGAAAACACCATCAGGTGGCTCGGTTGATTCACCTAAGGTTGGTAAAAAGGTAACCTGTATAATCTTGTTATCTCTTATTATTAGGCTTGCTGCTTGTTTTTAATGTAGTAAACTCTAGTTGTAAGTAGCTGTTTTAACATTTTAATGATCTATACTTTTGGTTTGACAATGGTGTTCATGCACATTTGCATATTCAAAACATAACACATGGACTTCAAACTGTGCTTACACACATTTTAAATTTCATACATTCATACCTTGATAACATATTTTCTTTTATTATCCATCTAAAATGACAGACATTGTAAGAGCTTTATCTGACTATACTATACCTATTAATGACACTCTTCTTTATTCTTCTCCATTCTATGCATGTCTCTTTCTATAATGACTAATTATTAACCTCTGTAATCAATTACTGTATAAGTAATTTCCACTTGTTTTTACTAATTAATTATCTTTTGTCTTGATATTGATTTTAGTAATTTTCATTTCAGTTCTCTTTCTGTTATCCCTTTTCTTTCTGTTTTCCCTTTTCTTTCTGTTTTCTCTTTGATAATAAATGATCATTCTAACACCTTGCTATTCTATATTCTAACACTTCTACAAGTAGCAGGCAATCTGTAAGGATTGGTTGGCATGCTATTGCTTTTGAAGTTGTGTTTTGCATGCATCGTAAAGTATATATGGTTCTGTATCTTTGACTTTTGGTGCAGGATTTTTTATATAAAATTATTATTTGTTCAAGATTATTAAAGAAAATTGTTATATTTTACAGCTTACTGCACCTAGTCCTGCAAGATCTACGATGCCACGGAAAACAGGAAGTGGTCATTCATCATCGACATCGTCCACACCCAAAAATAATAGTGTGATAACTCACGGTCATAACCATAATACCAGCATTCCTCGTCGTAGTACATTTAGTCCAGGTGATAATAGAAATCAGGCTCCTGGAGAGAAAACAAGACCTACTAATGGTCAGGATATTAAAAAGTAAGATTCACTATTTAATCTTTTTAATTAACTGTTAGTGTCTTGCTTGTAGTACTAATTACTCATACAGTTTTTGATACTTTATTTTTAGTCACTTTATCTTTCACTTTTTGTAATGATTTCTTTGAACTTTGGGATTTTATCATTGAAACCTATATAACAGTCCAATATATTAAACTGAAAATATTTCATAAATTATGTCTGAAGGAATTTGTTTTCAGAATAAAGTATGAAAAACTGTATGTTTTCTTCATTAGAATCATTTCTTTTAACTCTTTATGTAAAGTTCATGCTAGATCTATATATTATAACTGTGCAATAAGGTAAGTGAAACTCAGGTGAGTTGATTGTTGATGCACCGCATGGTGTTAGTAATCTGAAAACTTGCAGATTTAGCTATGAGAAAAACATGTTCAATAGGAAAATAAGGAGTATATATTTGCTATGAAAGGTAGGTATTTGAAGATATTTGGCATGGCTGCATTTTTTTACCGATCTGTTTATCTACTAGTTTTACTTATTTTTCATATCAGTTTCCAATGAATATTGAGTATTTAGCCTGGCTAATAGTTACTTTTCCCTGTCTTTATTGTTTTAAACTTGTGTTGAAATATATTGTGTCAGTATGTTTTTTATCATTATATGAACATCCCATATACTCAATGAAATATATATTCCTCATTTTCTCTCTTAGTCATCTTCCAAATTCCTCAAGTGCAACATCTGATACAGGCCCATCAGCCCGACCAAAGGGTGCTGGTCATGTCAAGTCGGCTAGTATATCTCAGTCTGCTAGGTATGGTGAATCACCTCATCTAACAGATGATGCAGGCTTCAGACCAACGTAAGTAAGACTTAAAATGAGAATGGGTTTACAAAAGGTTTATTTGTAAAGGAGTTGGTTACAGAATAGTCTTGTTTGACCATCAGTTTTGAAAATTGGTTTTATCCTGTTATTTAAAATTAAAATCTGAGTTGTAAATCCAGTCTCATATGGACAACTTTCTCAACAAATCGGCTGGCAAGACCCATTGATAATTATAATTTTTCATAATATATTCAAATATATACTGCATATATATTCTTTGTTGCTGCATATATACTGCATGTTAGCTATTACCAATATTTTGTCCCGTTTTGTGTTTTATTTATCCCTGTTTTTGTTTGCTACAAGAAAAAAATTTAACAAAAGGTGTTGGCTACAACAGTATTTTGATGTATTTTAATGAATTGGAACTGGATTTTATTGCTATTTCTAAAGATGTTAAAAACTGATTTTCATGGGCTGTCATTTATGCTTTACATGAGCTAGAATATTTATACAGCACTTGCACTTATTATTCCAAAATGCCTATGCACAGTGTGTAGTATAAAATAGCACTCATAATAGACAGAAATGTGAAAATTCACTGAAACTTTAACTTAATGTTTCAGGACAGCACCTGGTAAATCTGTAGCTGTACCAGCTCGACCTAACTTGTCACGAGGAACACGGGAACGAAATACATTCCATGGTAAAGAACGTCAGCAACGTATCAATAGTCCTTATAATGGCCCTGGTGGAGTGCCAGGTCATACACAAGATTCATCAGCAATTGGAAGAGATGGACGGCCATCTTTCTTTAATCGTATAACATCTAAATTTAGTCGAAGGTATGTTCTGACCCTTTCACCCCTATGTCAGATAAGACCTTTTACCCTATTTCAATTCTGTACCTCTTTTTGGGAATAACCTTTATCACCTCAAGGGAAGTAAAGCGCGAGGTTTCACATAAATTCCATTTGGACTGAACAATTGTTGCTCTATGCAGTATTTTATTTTTGCAGTTAGCAAAGATAAAACATTTTGTTTGTAGTAGTAGTTTATTGATTTTTCTAACTATTTAGCTATTAACATGTAGTTATTTTGTTACACAGTCAAACTATTTATCACAAATCTGTAAATTTCCCATTTCTTCACTGTTATTAGTTCACAATGAGTTCAAACTTCAATATTCCTGAATATTTTTGGTTTGTATGTATTTTTTCTGTTATAGAATTTTTCTGAAGTACTCTGACACAATTCTATTGATATTTTGTTGTTTTTCTCTGACTTCTGCTTTGTTTAAATTTTGTAGTTAAATAGTCCTAGCTTTTATATTTGCTTTGAAGGCATTGAGCAATAAATGCAAAACCAAATGGGCTAAAACATCTGATACAAAATCCCCCAATATTTCACCAAAACAAATTGTCTCCAAATATATTCCGAGGTACAACTAATCATCTGATTTAGGGGTGAACAGGCTCAGACTAACAATATTAACCAGTTTTTCTACTAAAATCAATTTTTCAGATTTCAAAATAACTCAAATTCTCATTGTATTCTCAAATACTGTGTGATTGATTTACAGTTATATTTTGTGAAAGAACTTATTGGATGTTGAATGAATATATTCAGTTTGAATTATTTTTCATTTCATAAATGTTCTGTCATTTGATTCATTCTATTAATTTTACAATACAAAATTCATGTTTGTGAAAAAATGGGAAATTTACTGACAGTGGATTTTCGAAATGATTATCACTTGAAAAATCAGACTTGATAAAGCCAATTTTGTTATTGGTTAAAGAAAATGTGACTACTGTACATGAAACCAATTAACTAATTTATTTTTAACAATTATTTAATCATCACTCACTGTACCCTTTAATACAAAATTAATACATTCTACATGATTATAATGATGGTGTTTATCAACTCCAAATTGAAATTGCGTATGAATAAACGATAGTTTCTTATTGCAGTACTAGTAGGAATGCATGTGAAACCGTAGCTGCTTCCCCCAATAGTGCATGTCAGAATCGCTTTGAACATCATTTTGTCAGGTTCGTGGTTACTCTATTTCTTTAATTCACCTCTTCTGGATAATATCTTCCCTTTTCACCTGTAATACCTTTACAATTGATTATCTTTATTTATGGGTATAATAACAATATACATCGCTTCTAAATTAACTGCTACTTTAGAATGAAATTGATCACTGCTGTCCAAGAAACAAGTAACCACAATCAGTATATCTCCTACTTTTGGTTCTAATGTAACAGTTCTTTCTAAGGTAGTGGGTTAATTTATTCTTTGTGTTAGATTAAGAAGACATTTATTCATATGACTTTTCTCTCTGGCCAAGTAAAGTATCTTTATATTATTCCAGAAGGGGTGTATATTTTGATATCTATTGAAATATTGTCTTTGATATAAACACTGTTTATTTTCAATCAGATTATATTGAAGTTTTATTTTACTAACTGATTAATCAGCATGATTTTTATTTCAGAAATTTCAGCTTTTAAACTGATCAAATATATTACTAACACGATTGTTAAGGAGCTCTCTATAAAAATCAACCTGTGTCAGGTGCTTTGATTAAATTCTGAATTTGAACAATTCTAAATGATATCAAAAAGAAGATATTAGGTTTGATAATAACATAAATAAAAATCTTTCATTTAGCCTTGAGAAACTAGGCTATATTTATAGAGAGCTCTTTACTCACAAAAATATTTTTTCATGATAGTTCACTGAATTTCTATTTTATGGGAAAAATTGCAAATGGAGAAAATAGGAAGACTGAGCAAGTTGAGAACTATGAAAGTCATTATATAAGCATAAGGAAACCAAACACCGAAACTGTAACAAGTGCAAACAAAAAATTTTAAACCTCTTACTGTTACAGAAAAAAATTGTTGATTTGTTTTATGGCAACCCTCCTCACACAGAGTAAATATCACTTTTAGTTACTTTCCATTGTTATCATACAATCAAATACTCAAATTAATTGACATAGTTTCTTAAAACTGTTTATTCTGAAGATCCAGCTGACATAATCCTCAAAAACACCTGAGATAGTGGTGATGCACAACTGAGTAGGACTAGTGACTGGAGTGTTTTGTTTGTAAGCAGTGGTAAATTGTTCAGTATTTTACTATTCAAGCACTAATTTAAATTCTACACACAAAAAAAGCATGTCTTGCACTACACCAAAAGCAACTATTTTTCAAAAAATCCCAAACTGCATGTAAAAATTCAGCCTCGATTGATTAAGCAATGCTCTTTTCTGATAGTGTGAAAATGCTTTTGAGAATATAATTACTTCAAGTTTGGTCCGTAAAGCCAGTAATAAATTTCTTTCAAAGTTTAAAAAAACATCATGAAGCATGAAAATCCCAAAACAATGCATGAATATTTACCAATAAAAAATATACTCCTAAATATGGCCCAATATTTTATTATTGCATGATAACTGATAAAATTATTATAGTTTAACCAAAAGTCACAAATCTCCCATTCTTTCACAATATATATGAATTGAATTGAATTATCTACCCTTTGGAATATATTTGGAGCAACTTTATCTATCCAATCTATTCTGTTCTTGCTATCTGTTTGGCTTGGTTATATTCGGTCTTCTATTCTATAGGTATTCCTTCAGAAAAATTTGAAACAGGTAAAGTTATGATTATAACATGAATAGTTTCAGCTTCTAAAACTCTGTTTGCGAGGGTTGGCCATTCTTTGATGTGTGTGAATGTTATTTAATTTTCAGCAAAATATTCCGCAGGTCTGTGAACGAAACGAAAGATGGTGAAGCAGTCAAACCAAGAGCTTTGAGATTTACATGGAGTATGAAAACAACTAGTTCTATGGACCCACATGATATGATGAAGGAAATTCGTAAAGTTCTTGATGCAAATAACTGTGATTATGAGCAAAGAGAGAAGTTTCTACTCCTTTGTGTACATGGTGATCCTAATACAGACAGTCTAGTGCAATGGGAAATGGAAGTTTGTAAATTACCGAGACTTTCACTAAATGGTGTTCGTTTTAAAAGAATATCGGGAACTTCAATAGGCTTTAAGAATATTGCATCTAAAATAGCCAATGAATTGAAACTCTAATGTCAAACATTGATAAATCTATATTATTATATATTATTCTATTACTAAATGTCTGTATGTTTGAGTGAGTCTATGATTTAAAACAAGTGAAATTGTGAAAGTGGAAATTGTTTTAATGTTAATATACCACTATATTGTTTCAATGTGACAAATCATGTGATTGGTAGTAGTGTGAAATTACTCTTTGTATGGACATCAAAAATTAGGTTTTAAATTTTCTACTTGTACATTTGTATCATAAGTTGTATAAAGTAAATAAAGAAAACACTTTTTAGCCCCCAGAATTGTACACATTTTTATTGTAATATAAATACTATATATAGTCCATTAACATTTTGTGGGCACTAACTTGTTTATTGTCCTATCATACCAGGGATATTTCATGCAAGCAAATCATAGTTCCATCTTTGTAATACTTCGTACACTGCACTGTTAATAATACAACTCTTACTGCTGTTATATTCTAATCTAGGAGTGGTTTACTTTCTCTACTGATTCATAATTTCTGGTTCTTTGTTTCTAAACTGAGTCATGTACATCTGCATTAACTAGAGCAGAAAATTGAACTTGATATATTGTTTTTATGTTTTGAAGTTGACAACTCTTAATTCTATTTTTCTCTCTGTCTATCTTTGAGTATCATTCTCTCATATCTGTCAATTAAACATTAAATTTGTAAGAACCCTTGAGTCTTTGTTGTGATAGAAAATCTAAAAGCAAAGGGACCATTTTAAAAGTTGACTCTTGCAGAAGGATAGATTTTGATGTCTTGGAAAGATATATGCATGATTTAGTATAAAAAAAATCATAATTTGAACAGGTTTGTCAGGATCCAATTACATAATATAAAACAGAAAATAGTTGCAAAACTTAATGTTTCAAGTATATAGCTGCCACTTAACTTCATGTTCAATTCGCCTTATACAACTTAACAGTCATTTCTGGTTTTATTGGTGATTTCTTATCCATTTTGTTTGATATTTGGTCTATTTTAACAGTTTGGATTGGAATAAAAGCTCAAGTTTTTTTAACATTCTTTCTATGGTACATGAAATTATTTTGTAAATTATTTATTTTCTAACTTTAGATTTCTATGAATTGTACAATTATACTAACTTATTTAGAATTTATTAGAGCTCTTGTTTATGGTTACCTTTTATAATTATGATGAATACAAATTTTCATAAATATTCAGATATTAATGCACATCCAAATGTAACAGGTGAGGCAATTATCTTCTAAATGTTGCCTAGGGAGAAATATTTAGTATATATATAATATGTCATAATGGTTGACAATGCTAACTACTTTACCCCCAATTATAGTTGGTGTTTATATTTCTTTGATAGTTTTATGTAAAAGTAATTGTTATAAATATAAAAGGTAATCTTGCAAGACAACATATTTTTAATCCAAAGGGTTTTATCATGATCAAGGCTTGATTGGTAGTCACCAAGCTGAAAATCTAAGATTCCAAAATAAGTTCAGTTTGCATTACTCCCTACTTGTCCTATATGATGATAGTTGTCCTATTTCTTGTTTTCCCATATATTTTTTATGAGTCTCATGTCAGAATTTAGTTGGCTTGGAATATTTATAACTAGTAGGTAGACAAGAATTGATCTAATAATTATTGCAGCATTACCTTTTATTATGTCATTGGCTCAGATTGTTCAAAACCTTTCAAATTTGCAATCATTAGTTTTGACTGTACATGTATTGAAACTTTTCAGTTCATTACTCTTCTCTATCAGTGCCTTCCTCTCTAATATATTTTCATTACCTTCTGGTTTTCTGTTTGAAAACATCCCATTATATCTCCTAATATTGCAAAGCTTTTCAATTGGTCAGCTTTTGTAATTTATGCAGTTTTTTTTGTTTCAAAAATAATGCTTGTAGATCTTCATCCATACTGTCATCAAACCTTTTTCATTTGAACAGAATTTCTCAGTTATGATTACTTAAAATCAAATTTATTATTAAAGATTGTAGCAGGTCTACCTTATGTTTTTGATAACAATACTGATCTAGTATAGGGGTTTGTAAATAGTGAACTTTAAAAAAAAATGAAATGTTTGATGAATAACTCAATCTCAGCTTTTTCTTTCTTTAAGATGAAACATTGAACATACTAAATTTGAATTCAAACATATTTTATAAGGAATGAAAAAGCATAATAGTTAATATCCTAAGCTGCCTGGACCTTTCTTTAAATAAGCATTGATCCCTTAAAACTTATATCTTTTGTTGCTTGTTTTTCAGTCAAATTCTTAATTTTCAGAGGTCCGCTTTTTATTCAGAATCATAGCCTCTTTTATCATTTTCACTATTTTCGTTCGTATTTTCCATGTACATTTCATTCCTTCAATGACTCATTTTGATTAGATTACATAGACAATTTAGTAAACATACATGATAACAAATGTATTCCCATGAATAGGTCCCATTATTCACTGCCTGTCAAAAGAATGCTTCATAGCTTTGTTTTTTTTCTTTTTGTTTGGTTGAGAAATATACCCAGTTATTATGATAGTTTTAGGCTCTAGTTGTGGATGATAACATTAAGTGAAACTGATAAATGATGGGGCTTGATCTAATTCCTTCAATTTTTTTCTGGCAATTTGGTAATCTGTGATGAAATGAAGACTTGTCACAGATATTAAAATTATAAAAATTAAGGTAGTTTTTCTGTTAATTGTGTTGTTTATTATGTAGATGTGCTATCTATTAGCTGTCTCTATATTGTTTACTGTATCAATGTTCATAATCATACACATATCATCACTTTATTTTATTGTTGTGTGATCATTTTACAACATTGGTTAGCTGATGTCTGGCAATATAATTTGTAATTAAAATGTTGATCCCTTTAGTTTTCAATTCAGAATTATGAATTTTAAATATTGATTTCATATATTTTGGTATTTCTTTTTCTTCAGCTCTGAATAACTGAAAATATTCTAATGAAATTGAAATTGTTTTAATTGATTTATTACATGTTAGCATATTACATTGTGGACAAATTGATAAGCTGTATACAACCATACCCATTTATTTATATATCAAAGGCAGTTTTACTAAGAAAATATTTCTGGGTATTTTGGTTTTTGGCATTTTCAACCTTGTCCTGATAATAGAGCTGTATGTGATATATCTTCTAAGATGGGTAATATTTGTAAAACTGAAATGAACATTTGATATCGTGAATTAAACAAAGCAAACATTCTATTTTGCTTTTGATCACCTAGGTAAACTCTTAAGGTTCAGTTTATTTTATTTCAGATCAGCATTTATTCTGACATGAGTAAATTTTAGTACAAAACTAGCAATGGACAAATTAACAGAATAAAATGTATAAATACATAATAAAATCATTGGTTTATCTTGTTTTCATTTAGCAGGGAGAAATGGACCTTATTCATAATAGGCCTATCAAGCAAATGCTTTATCTCGAGAAGGATCACTATTCAGTAGTGTTCCTGTGATCCATGAGGTGAGGGGCCCCAGTAGGTGAGGGAGATTGAAGGGTGGTTAACCAAGTTTGTGCAACTGTGTATGAGCAACATAGTTTCTAATGGGTGCAAAAATTATCAAACTGGCAACCCAAAATGGATTGGGATGAACAAAGTAGGTATAACAAATATTTAGAGTAAAACCTTTCGAATGCATTGGAATTTAAACCTACCAATAAAGCTTCTAGAAATCTATGTAAAATTATGAAAAAAACTTTTACTTTCATGTTGATCTCTCGTTTTGATCAAAATCTTCTTTCAGTCAAAAATGATCTCGACATTTATTAGTAGGCTAATTTAAAAGAGTTTCATGGTGGTATAGCCTACACGGCGAAAAAAATCCGAATTATGACTGTATGTATATGTTTTGTAATTCTACCTCTCTGTCCAAAAAATTAATTGTATAAATCCAAGAGCAAACAATTCGGGTCCAGCAAAAATTTTATATCATGTTAAAATACATGTACCGGCACCCTCTCTTTACATGGCCTATACTTTCAGTCGCATTCTTGGCAGCATCAGCTTGGGGTAGAATAGGGGTCAGATTAAATTACTGGGATAGATTCAAAATGCACCAGCTCTATGGAAGTGCATAGGCGCAAATAAGCCTCTCATGGAGCGTGAGGGAATTTTCACAAGGAAAATTTATAAAAAAACATAGGCTTTATTGATCCTCTCTGACAGGTATTTTGGGAAGTACGGTATACAAATCATATTGTTAAATTTGTTGTAAATTTAGTGGGGAAAGGCCTCCATATCACCCTATAGGGCCTATCTCCCCTCCTGTACCCGGTCCGTGCATGCGTCGCCACTGCAATTATATTAGCCTTATTTCATCAAGAGTATCAAAATAGCTCATGCATGCTATATAGACATGACGCGCGGGACGATTAGCCTACCGGTAACGGTTTGAGTTGTCTGAAGATCGCAAAACGTGAAACTCCAGGTTCAGTTTTGATATTTCTATGGCCATCGGTTCCAGTAGTAAATGAAAACTATCAAGAAAGTAATATTTGCCAAATCAAAAAGGTTTCAAGGCAAACCCGAAACCTATATATATAAAATAATCTTCTGTAATGGAGGTTGATATTTATGTACACATGTAAAGAGACGCCGACAAGGAGAAACTCAAGTGTCCATCGACAAATATGAAATTGCCACCGCATGGTACCAGCTATAATGTTAGTAGTTTGTGGAGTTTTGCAGCCAAAGAGAGATTCAATGTATTGAGAATCGGGACTATTTTCAAGCAAGTATAATACTATTCTTCGGTGAACAAACACGTACCGGTACGGGTTTTGTAAACAGACCTGTATGCAGTTCTGCCACTGGACAGAATTTACTATGGTTAACTATAGAACACTTTTAGGATACTGAATGAATACCTTTTGATCATATGTCAAAATCTACACTATTTATAAGTGGATAGTGGGGTGGCCTTCTAAATGTATAAACAATATTCACTTACATAAATCCCTAGTCGATTAGAGAACCCTCCTGTAAATGCATGAAGTCCCAAGTTAGACAGGTAGCTTACCCAACTGCCATACAGGATAGAAGTCCTTATAAGTATTTTCTCTCTTGTCAACAGCTTCAATTGAATGTAACTGATAGTAATGAAGAAAATTTGAAATAGCTGAAAACAGTAGGCCTAGCCTACATTAAGATGGTAGATTTTCAAAGTGTGACAGATTCTGTCATTCCACACATAGCTTTTGCTGATTAGACTTGAGATGATTGGAATGATTCCTATGGTTTGGTGATGATCGGACAATCTTTCATTTATATACAGTGATGATTATAATAGTAATGTTATTTTTTAATATCTATTATTTATAATAGACAAAGTGGAAATTGTTTGATTATTGGTGGTGAAGATGGTATAATCCGTATTTATGATTTACCAGTTCTTGAATTTCCAGTAAAACAACAAGTAAGATATATTTTGAATGATTATCAAGAGATCAGGATCCTTTCCTGGGGCCTATTTTTCATGCCTTTTTATTCAACGAACAATAACCTTCTATAAAAAGATAAATCTTGGTTTGCAATTATCTTTCGTCTTTATTTCAGGCTATTTTAGAAAGTAAAGGTGGACCAATCCAGACCATGTGTATTTTTGATGTAACTAAATTCTATAATAATGATCTATTAGTAGCTGATTCTAAAGGATTATTAACTATATTTTGTAATAAACAGATACTCAATCGACAACTTTTATCTACAGATTGTATCAACTCATTACAAGTTCTGCAAAACTCCAGTAAGTCTTATTTAGATTGTTCAGTAACAATCACATTCATATGCAAAGCTGAAATTAAGCTTATGAATACCATCAGATGTCAAAATGAACCAAACACCAAATGCTCCACTGGAAATAAGATTTTTTTTTTTTTTTGATGTAAAATTTGAGCTTATTCTGTTCAGGAATAATGTATTACAACAACAATTATCTAAATTATATGTCATTCAGTAATGCCTGAAACTGAAATGTGATTGGAAATGTTTTATTTTAAGGTGGTAGTAGTGAAATTATTACAGCTACAGATTCTGGTGTCATCACAGCTTCTTTACCTACTGAAGAATTATGGAGAATCAATTTTAATGATGCTCACAAAAATGAGGTTAGATGATTTAGAATTAAATTCACCAAATTGTCCATGAATGAAATTGCTTTGGCTTATGTAATGCTGATTTATACAGTATCTTAGCATTATACACCTTGTTGAGAGTATTGACATTTGTATCCCACAATATTGATTACAAGCAAATCTGACTCTATGAGGGACTATTATTTTATAACAATGCATACAATACTGAAAGCAATGCATTAGCACTGATTTTATAATAACCTAATGATATAATATCATTGTAGGATTCCAGTCCTTTAGTAACAGTGACCAATATGTTAGTGACAGACTTGACTGACCTGTCAGGAGTGGCACAGACCTATTTATTAGTGGCCGAGAGTTCCTGTTTTATACATGTTATTTTTCAAGGCACTGTTGTTATGTCATTAAAAGCGCCAACAGTTATTTCAGCAGTAAGTATTATTAATAGTATTAAAACTTAAGTTGATAATGTAGCTGGGAAAAATAAATTTAAGGACACTCTTTTGAAAAACAGCAATCCACTTTTGGAGGGAAATGTTCAATGGGCTGATTTGAAAAATTGTGTAAATTTGGGTAAATAAAACTTATAGCTATTTGGGCTCCTTAACGGGGATGATTGATTGATAGTCACAGAGAAACATCAGATGTTTTGGGAGCACATATTACAGTAGTTAGGCACTCAGTAGTTTTAATTGAGATTGTTTAATTTACTCTATGTATTATATTCTTGATTCTTAGATGGTAGCTGGTCGTTTTGTTAGTAACAGTTCATTAGGACTTGTTCAACAAAATACAGACACCACACCTAAACCTTCACAACAAGTTGCCTTGGGTTCTAAAACTGGTGCTGTTTACATTTTACACAATTTCTCAGTGAGTAAAAAATATTTCATTAATATGGAAGGAAATAACAATAGAATAAAATCCTGGAATTCTCCCAGCAACTTTACCACATGGAAGTAAAGTCTTGGGATGTCTATTGTCTATAACATGTACAGAAAAGTTTATTATGTTTTTGTGGAATGAAGGTTTTGTTTGGATCTACTATAGAAATGGAAGTGAAATGGATTCTGATTTGATAATTTTATATTTCAGATAACTATAGATGAGTATGCTAACTGTAAATGTCCTATAACTCAGTTATCAGTGTTAAAACAACCAGAAAGAGAGACAGACCTTTTATTATGTTGTGGTCATACTAACTCTTTAATTATATTTCAAGATGGAAAGGTATCTGTTATCTGTTAAATTTGATACTTTGGCTAAAAAATATCAAATATACATCATTAATTATGTAACATGATTAAACTTCCTGAGGCATGTTCACAAATAAACCAACGATCCCGTTAAACAAATCCAATGCATGGATGCTGTCAGCAATTTTTAAGGATTTTCAACATGTTTCTTTACTTGCTCACTTTTTATCATGGATTTTAATTCAAACACAAAGCATAGGGTTGGAAATATGTCATAAAATCAGACAAATATTATTTATTACAGGTTGTATGTAATTATGAGACCAATGATTGGATTAGTACAATAGATACTGGTGATATTGATGATGATAATGAAACTGAAATTGTAATAGGATGTTTAGATAGCACAGTTACAGCACTTAAATTAAATATATCATGATATCAATAAAGGCACAAGCTCAACTTATGTTAAGTTTCTGATAGAAAAATCCATCATCAGAACAATTGGTTTGAAAATGGTTTTCAATTCTACTTTTTGGGAGATAAAGGAACATACTTTTAGGTGGCTGAACAATAGAGTGGAACTGACCAAATATTCAAGATTTCCATTTATTGAACTTATAAGGATGATAATCAGAATCTGAAAATCTGAAAATGGAATATGACAGATCTCAGCAAGACTATTTCATAGTGTTCAGAAAGTCAAAAAAGTCTTATATTCCATTGATGTTGTAAATTAATAAAGATTTTTTCTTCAAAATATCACAGTTATTGAATTACTAGTAAACAGATAATAATCAGTCCATGGTAAATATCCTTGATGCTATATCATCTATAATCCAATCTACACCATCTAATAAGTTTTCACCTGTGACAGCACTACATGGTAAAATTCTCCAATGATGAGATTTAATATTATCTAAATCTAACGTCTGAAAACAAATTATATTGCATTGTTATGAACAGATTCAAAGGAACATTCAAATTTTTATCAAATGACAATATATTACACTATTCATTATTGGAAGAGGTTTTCTAAAAAATTTGTGAATCAGGGACACTGATAGCATCTGTGGTTTCTGCAATTCCACCAAAACTAATAGTTTGATGACATCTCTTATTGCAAAATATGTTTTATCGCATAAAAAAATCTCTTTATAATGCCTTTAATGGAAGACGTTTATGTTTCATATTGACAATGTTTGCCATCTACACAGATATTAACAACATTTTTTATTACCGTACCTTACGAATGTCTTCACTAGAAAGTGAACCTGGTAAATCTTGTTTATTTGCAAAAACCAGCAATGTTGAACCAGCTAATCTCTGGAATCAAAGTTAAAGTCATATTTTAACTCTGTATTGCAATCCCACCACGTATTACTGTGTTTATTTCATCTAAATCACACTATGTATGTGGATTCTTTTTTAAAAAATAACTAATTTATTTTTATTCGTTCTGAGATGTCTTGAAAACATTGTAAGCACAATGTTATTCCTAGTGAAGAAGCTATCTGATAAATTACTAAGTGAAGCCATTTGGTTTAGAAAACCTGACCACTATACCTCTTCTAATAATAATGAATGTAATTCTTGTTTGCAATCTTGTAATCTCATTCTATCAGCACTGTCCACTACCCATATTAATCCATCTGTACATTCAAAATAATTCCTCCAATATGATCTTAATGACCTTTGACCTCCAACATCCCATACATTTAACTTAAAACTGAAATAATAATGAAAAATGGTAATTATGATCCTATAGTATATTATACCTGATAAGTACTGGTAAAAAGGATAGGTTTTAGGATATTCCACAAACATATGACATGTCATGTGACAAATAATATGTAACAGAATAAATTAAATTAAAAGAAAGAAATCAGATTTTATAAAAGCTCTCACCCTCTATGTTCTAATGTTTTGATATTAAAGCCCAGTGTTGGTGAAATTGTATTTATATCTTCACCATTAAATTTCTTCAGGATGGTTGTTTTACCAGCATTATCTAAACCACTGTTACAGTTAAGAATTAAGAACTTAATGAATTTTGACTGCTTAACTTAATACAAAGGGCAATTCTCAGGAAATAAATAATGTAAATTTTGAAATGTAATTTTTGGGAGAGGAGGAAAGCCTTAGTCAATGTTATGATTAGTTGAGACTGAATTTTATTCTAACACCACTGTGACTTTTGAAAATATAAGTAATGCCTGCCATCATAAAGTTCTATGGTGCCGGCATGGTCTGACTCGACAGAGTTATCAAGAAAAAGGATACAGCATTAAAAGTCGAACTTCTTTTTCTTTTTGCTTCATCTTCTTCAAGATAGTTAAAAGACCCATTTTGTCGTTAAAGTACAGATAATTTCAATTGTGGTGAACTTAATTCTCCAATCGGTGATTCACATTGGATTTATATATTTAGAAATAAAATGTAAACAAAACTGATGACAGGAAATGGAACTCTTCTATATTAGAGACAGAATTAGTATCGGGCACCTGTTTATGTCTGAAGTTGATTTAGTACGACATTGCTATATTCGAATTTATTTGTCTAAATTTGTTATTTCTGTCTGTCTTATGAAATTCAAACCTTATGCTTGTGGGCAAAATGCAAGGTTTTCTTAGAAATAAATTGCATCAGGAAGGAAAAATTACATATTTTATGTGTACATGAAACAATATTATTAATTCTACCTCTATTAATTTGTATCTGACAGAATCGAATATAGATATTTCTATTCGGTGGGAAGGTTCAAGCTCTTTTGGATCCGGGGAGTAAAAATAAAATAAGAAAGTTGTAAAATTGATTTACAATCTGGATTTTGTAATCATGTTTTGTGTCGTGGATGGTGGAGATATATGACAAACCTATAAGAATTATCCGTGTTCAAACTGCAATTAATCTGACTGTAGAGCTCGTTTTATAGGCTAATTCTGATTATGGCAACAAAAGCCAAACAAGACAAAATTTGGTTTTTTGATGTGACAGATCCTCAACTTCATCCGAATGGATTTACAATTTATAGAGTTACCTGCAAGGTATTAATTTCTCATTATTTATCAAAAATCTTCCGGTTCTGTTGGATAATGTTGTAAGCAGATCTCCATGTACTTATCTTTCCTGACTTTCATAGATCTGAAAAATGATTTTTTTTTAAAATAAAATTTGAAAACTATCATAGGCATAATGCATTATGTCATAATCTAAGAAGAAATATTGCCATCAATATATAATTTTTGATATGTTTTAGGTATTTATGATCAACTCACCAGAAAGTTTAACAGAGGTAACTTATTCATTTATTTTGGGGTCATTAAATTTGTAATACCAGTAAAATAGTCATGTATTCTTGACTCTGTGATGTTAAATTTTTTATGAACATGGAATTCAAATGAACACAAATTATGACAGAGTACTAGTTATTCAATAAATAGAACTTAAATTAAAGACATTCTAGAGAAAAATAAATTAACGTATGAAAACTTGACTTCTGTTTAATTTATTTTTCTAGACTGTTGTATGGAAGAGATATAATGATTTTAAACAATTGTTTAAAGCAATGTTTTCACTACATAGAGCTTTGCATAGAAGAGATAAATTTCCTGAATTTGCTAAACCAAAAGTATTTGGTATGTTTAGTATTGCAGTAATTTAATTTTATAGGGATGTGCAAAGAGGTTTTTCTAAGTTTTGTATGTGTATCTGGGATACAAGCAAATTTTATGGAGGTGACGTCATAAAACACTTAAATTTAGTGGTATTGCAGGAACCACCGACATCAGATTGATAATTGGACTGGTGCAAATTGATGCTATCAGTGTCCCCAATAAGCCAAAACAAAATTTAGAAATCCTCTTTACAATCCTTTTAACTTGATGCATGTAAAAGACTCTGAAATTTAACTAGCTAAATGATTTGATTATAATGAATATTTATCTATTAAATGTAATTTACGTAAGTTATATTTGGGAAACAAGGCTTATTTTGTAAAGAGAATGGATATTTACATTTGTTTAACATTTTATCTAATCATTATAGGCCTAATGTCTATCTTTTATTATAGGAAGATTTGAAGAATCTGTCATTGAAGAAAGAAGACAAAGTGCTTTAAGATTGTTAAGATTTATTAGTGAACAACCTCATCTCAGTAATTCTAATGTTTTAAGGAAATTTTTAGAGGTAGTCTTATATTTCTAACATAGCTACATTAGTGATATCAACTTCAGATTGCTTAAAGCCAATATCAATTTTGCCTGTCTTAGTACAGGAAGATCAAGCTGAATTTTCGTTGGTCCTGATGATGGATAATTTCTTAACATGTGGGTCTGCTTAATTTATAGTTCAGTATTGACCTCTAGTACTAATCTTAAACAATACTGAATCAATGTTTGAATGATTTTTGATTTATGTTATATTAATATGAAATATGATTTAAGGGTGGAAAGATACTACCAGCATCAACATTTTACAGTGAGACTAACAGTATTTTAGCTCCAAATAAAATAGATTTGTTATCATCTGGTGTACATAATACAGGTGATCCACCTGATATCCTACAGACTGTTACTGTAACAGAGAGCACTAGTGTACCAAGTACTTCTATATCTAGACAACATTCTTCTACAAGCACCCGTACTACAGATACACTTGATGTACAGTGAGTTTTCTTTTATCTTTCTACATTTTGATTGTACACTTTTACCAGCTTTCTTAAATGAGTAAAATTTTCTGTTACTAGCAATACAGCTTAACTAGCTAATAGCTGGCCATACCACTTTTCAGAAGACAAATCTTTTGACTTTGGATTGTCATCTCTAAAATAGACAACTGTGTCTTTAAATATATTATGTACAGAATGCTTATCTGAATCTGTTGTTTTCAGTTTTTTTGTGACATAAAATTTGAG
This sequence comes from Lottia gigantea, assembly GCF_000327385.1. Classification (NCBI taxonomy): domain Eukaryota; kingdom Metazoa; phylum Mollusca; class Gastropoda; family Lottiidae; genus Lottia; species Lottia gigantea. The sequence goes on from NW_008709577.1 coordinate 1,124,850, forward strand.
TTTTTAATTAAGTTTGACCAACATTTTATACACAACTTAGTCCATATCACCATAGTAATTAAAACATTGTTAGATTCTTTATAATGATATCTTATCAGATAAAGATTATCATTACTTGATTAATGTAAATGTGTTCCCATACATACTGTATGTTGCCTTTGCCTGTCATTGCCTTCATTCAATTCTTGATATTTACTTTTTCAGATCAAAGCCTCTAGAAGGTACCTGGAACTTTCCTCAAATACCAGACAATATAAGTTTAGGATCATCGACTGGTGAAGATACAGATTTAGAATCGTCATTTGGGACTCCTCTCAAAGATGCAGATCTAGCTGTGTTTGACCCTATACTGTCTAATGATTTTAGTGATTTAATTAAAACTAGAGACTGGCTAAATATTAACTATAATGAACCAGTGTTAGATAATGAATTAGTGAAAGATGATAGAGGAGATACATTAACAAGAGACTCTAATTCCAACTCTAGAACATCCTCTGTTAGAACCAGTATTGAAAATTTATTAGATACATCTCATCATGGACATGGAGATGCTACGTTAGATTTAGGAGAATTTGATCCGTTGCGTCAGCGCTCTGTATCTGGTATTGAATGTGGTAGAGGTGATATTGATCTGTTTAATTCCAGTAATAGAACAGGAAGTGTTAATTCTCAGATCAGTTTACCATCTACTCCAAAATCTGGTGGATCTACACCAAGATGTCAGAGTCCGGCTGTTAAAAAACGCTCAAATACCAACACAAGTGTATCATCATTAACACAAAGCAAGGGAGATTACTTAGTAGTAGCTGCTAGTCAAATTGGTTTAGCTCAAGAATGTGAAAGCAATGGAAACTATGAAATGGCCTTTGCTTATTATAAAATTGGCGTTGATGTACTTATACAAGGTGTTCAAGGTATTTACATTATAATGTGGTTGTCTATTGTCGTCGCCCCTGCCTGTCCACAATTGGCTTGTGAACATGATAGAGACTACAGTCCTTATCTGATTTTTAATGAAATTTGGTGTGATCATTTATATTGATGAGATCTTGGTTTGAATTTGACGATTTTTGCGATGAACTGTCTTGGAGTTATTGCCCTTGACATAGTTTTCATCTGATTTGATGAAAGCTGGCGTGATCATCTATTATAATGAGATCTTGGTTAAGTTGGAAATTGATGATTTTTCAATGAACATTTTTTTTAGTTATTGCCCATGACTAAGTAAAAACGTTAGATTTTTGGTATGATTACACAGATAGGTGACTGCCCTTGATATACTGAAAATGTATCAGGAAAGTGGATGTATCTTGCTAGGTAACAACTTGTTACTTCACCTTGTTTTTGATATTTGTAGGCGATACAGATAGATACAGACAAGATGCTGTAAGAAGAAAAACTGCTCAATATTTACTACGTGCTGAAGAAATATATAACAATAATTTATCTAAGGAAAGTCTTGATGACTTTAGATGGGCTGTAAGTAATGAATGATGTGGTTAGATAGCTTAGAGGGACTTACAGTTCTATATATATATATATAACTGTAGCTACAGTCATCTTACTTCTTCTTTCAAATTTGTGCACTATTTGAATAGCAACTCAAAATTATTTATTATTTCACATTTTAATTTCATTGGAATTAAATTATATATTTTTTATTGTAGGCTAGTAGTTGTATATCACCTAATTTAGACTTAGACCCATCATTTGCCTTAATCAGAGGTTCATTGTGTGAACTGAGAAATTATAAAGTATTAGGCACTATTGATAATGTTATTTTAGTCATGGATAAATTATCAGATGAAACTTTTGTTATAAAGGTAAGATTTTCAATTTGATTACATTACAGCACAGTGTAACAGAACCTAACAAAGGTTTAAGCGGTCAAATCTTTTCAAAATTGGGCTTCATTCTTTGCACCCTTTAAACTTCTAAAAACTAAACAAAATACATTGTTTTCAAAGCAATGACCATCTCAGTGGCTTTGCTGCATCCTGTTTTAAAGTTACCTTAAGAATATAATTAAGTTTTGTGTGTCCTTTTTGCTTAAATCATTGATCTCTTCAATTGTGTGTGAGTTCATTGTTCTCATTATTTCAGACTGTTCATAAATCAAGTGCTGTATTAGACCAAAAAACCTGCTTACTGCCAACATCAAGTCCCTATATGTGCAATTTGTTAAAATTCTTTGAAACAGAAAATGCTGTTTATTTGTTATTACAATATGCCTCTGGGGGTAAACTGTGGAACTATATTGGTGCTTATTTACATGGTAGAACTAATAGTGGCTTTGATGATGGACTTGTTGGTGGTGATGGAACAGAAACTAAAAATGTGTATACAGGCCATCAACTAACTACAGAAACCATAACTGATATTGGCACATCTGATGTGAAAACTACTGAAGACATTAAACCTAAAACTAAATCGTTTAATGCGAGTGAGCCAATCTCTTTTACAGCATTACAAAATAAAGACCTCACACAGGAAGTGACATCATTAGATAATACCACTGAGGAAGAGAAATCTAATGTACAGAGACGGAAGAAAAGATTATCATCCTTTTCATCAGCTGAATTAACTTTTGATGAGAATGATACAGTTGTGAAACCAACATCTGATGTAACTGATGATCAATTTGATGAAATACTAAACAATAATAACCAATCACTACAATATTTTACTATCAATAGTTTTGATAGTAATAGTGATGTATACCAGCGAATGGATAGTAATACTAGTACATCAGAACATATACCAAGTATACCAGAAGAAATACCAAGTTTAGATGATATAACCTCAGCAGTTGTTTCACCCAGTTCTGATGATGTGTTTGACTGTGATCAGCAAGCTGATGATCAGGATGCTAATGATATCATCAGATCATCTAAAGCCTTAATTCAATCAGTAGATAAGGTTCTGTCTGATTCTGATCGTGTCTTTAATAAAGAGGTAAAGTCAAAAAGACTGTCTGGAAATAGTGCTAATGTGTCACATGATTCTGAAGAAGCAAGTATTTATGATCTTCATAAACCATCTGATGACAGTAGTGAAACAAGTGATGGTTTGGATTCAAAACGTGTCTCAGCAGAAATAATCCATGAGTCAACTATAACAGATCTAAAGACAATTGATATTGTTACAGCTAGTGATAATGAAGGATTAGAATATTGTGAAAAAACTAATGATAATGACACTGTGATAAGTTCTTCTCCACAATATAAACTTGACTCAAGTGATATCAATACTAGTCTCCATACAGGAAGAAAACGTACTTTAAGTCGAATGAATTCTAAAACTCTAACTAGATCAGCTTCATTTGAATGTGATCTGAAATCACCAAGTAAAAATCGTGCTAGAGCTGTATCTAATTTGTTTGATCGCTTAGATTGTGTTGAACCTGAACAAGTTAAACTATTAGAATCCTGTATAAGACAATGGGCTTCCGAAATTGTAGTGGCTGTTTCAAAATTACATCATGTTGGTATCATTTGCAGGTAATTCTTTAATCCTTCATCTAAAAATATTTAAAATAAAACTTTTTCTCACCCTCTAAAACAAATGACAAGCTTTATAAATTACTTAATAGCTAATCTTCAGATGAACAAAGCAATACTTTGGAACAAGAAAAATAGTCCAATATGAAATTGTTGACATTCATAATTGTTATTAGTCTTCTTGGGCCATGCAACTTCAGTTCAGTGAGTTCCTCAATTCTACCCTTCTTTAAGACTAGAGCAGTACAATGCACAAAGAATAAGGCTCAGTATTATTCCTTTATGGTTCTCCAGTGATTCAAAAAAGAAAGGAATACATTTAAAGTTTAAATAACTTTATTTCAGAGATCTTAATCCTAATAATATATTACTAGGAGATAATGGACATATTATGTTAACATATTTTTCACGTTTACCACAAGTTGATGAGGTCATAAACCAAGAAGCAGCAGAAGAACTGTATGTTGCTCCAGGTAATATATCTTTAGGTGCCATGTTTAGTGTTAAATATATAATCTGCAATGGATATACTAGTTATGTTACACTTTTACAGTTTTTCTATGACAGATATTTTTTGGAAGATTGGGGAAGAATTAATGGCTATTGGATTTTTCTTGCATGTTCATTTTCTTCCTACAATGATTGTAGAATGTGTAAATATGTTTGATACATTATAGAGGTTTTGTCTGTAAATGGTTTTGATGAAACTTGTGATTGGTGGAGTTTAGGAGCTCTTCTCTATGAGTTATTAGTTGGCCAGGTAAGTTTTATATCAGTCTTAAAGAGCATGCATTCTCATCAACATAGTGGTTCATCTTACTGATGCATGTTATGAATAGTGTGACAAATGGAAATGAAACAAAAGGAAACTAATGCTGCTCAACTGGCAAAATTTCCCACATTAGTAAGTAAAAAAAAGTAAAAGTAGGTAGTAAAGCTCAATAAAATCTACATGGAAAACAATAGAGGTTTTTTGCATACCAAATCCAAATGATCTTCACCAAGATTATATATGTTAAATTTAAACATACCTTAATGTTAAAATTATGTGTATATTTCTATTTGTAGACATTATTGATGTGTCATCCAGGGGGAATTAACTCACATACTAATTTATACATCCCATCACATGTATCACAAGAAGGACAAGGTCTTCTTCAAGAGGTATGGTTACTGTTAAATATTGATACAGAATATTGTTTTATGTCTCTAAACGAGCTTAATCTTTCAGGAACATACTCAATCTTTCAGGAACATACTCAAGTCAAAGAGGGGAAAGTGCGAAACTGAAAAAGGCCATTGTGGGAATATGTGACTGATAGTCATAGTAATTTCAAATCTTTTTCAGTTGTTACGATTTAATCCAAAAGAAAGACTTGGATCCAGTATAGATGGTGTTGAAGCTATTAAATCTCATCCATTTTTTAATGGCATAGATTGGAACGCAATAGAGGGCAGTTGATTTATGTGTTTAATAATGGACTCAACTCTTACAGAAAATTTTTATCGAATTCATAAACCTTTTAAACTGATAGATTGATTAGTGACTTATAAGTTAATTGTGTTGTTACCCACCATTAAAGAGTAAGGTCACATTCCAGTTTTAATTCCTGTTGGTGTTAAATATATTATTTAAAGTTCTATTTTAATTATTTCCTGTTATATCATTTTTATAACATATTCTATTGTATATAATTGTACCAAAGTATAACATGATCACAATTTAATTAATAAACATTGTATATATCACAGTTTATTCTACAGTAGCTGATGTAAGACACAATTTTAAATTATTAAGTCTAAATGTGACTTAAACAACCATTGGTACATCAGCTACTGTATAATTTATAAAACAAAAATAAAATAAATAAATGGAATACATGTGACACAAAGAGTGCCCTAAAACATCTACTGTAAAATTGTAAAAAGATGGATGGAAAGTGTGGCACCTAAGAAAAAAAATTTGTGTCCTTAAACAAATACTGTAAAAGTTTCAAAGATGGATTGAATGAATTGATTGTGGCACCTCAAAATAACCTTGTATCAAATTTTAAAATGAAATTGGCAATTCCAAATAGAGGAGTGTTCTACGCAACCTGACAATTGACTACTGAACATCTTGGCCACATATTGCCTTATAAATTCTAGACATATTTTCTATAACAACACATACAACTTAAACAGTTGTTACCATTAATATTATTAATAAAAGACTAGTTCAAACCATTAATACTCTGTATGTCGAGATGATATTTTCTTACTATTTATTGCCTCTGTTTCTCTATTGTTTCTTTCAACTGAAATAAATAAATATATATATTGTTACTGTTCTCTTCATTTTCATACCCCAACATGAAATATTGGCGTCACCCATGTCTGTCTGTCCGTCCACAATAGCTCATAAACACAATTCTTGACGGATTTTGACGAAACTTGCTGTGAGTGTATGATTCACTCAAAAATGAACCCTATTGAAAATCCGAAAAATGGAAAATATTTAGTATGAGTTTTTAGCTTGTTAACACACTAGAACGCACAATTTTCGACAGACTTAGACGAAGCTTGTTAAAATTGTTTATTACCACCAATGGATGAACCCTATTGAAAATCAAAAGGTATTTTATGATGAGTTATTGACCTTGTTCTTGAAAACACATTCAATATTTTGGCTGTAAACACTTTGAGGCCTGATTAAAGCCATGGTAATATTATTCAGTATCTATCGCCCCAAAAAGTTCCAAAGATGTGTATGAAATATTTCATATTGGTGATTGTTACTGTACTGTCAAATATTTTTATTTATAATCAAAACTGCTGGCGTTTGTGTTATACCTTGCCTGGCAAGCTGTCTTAATTGGATAAAAAAAAAAGGAAGAAAGCTTACAAGATTAAAGTCATCCTTTTGAAAACTATCAAAAATGAGTATTCATGAATGAAAAACATACCTTGTGATTTTCAGATTCTAATTTTTCTACTCTGGCTCGTAATTGTGCTATCAAAATATCTTTCTCTTCTTTTGTTCTTCCAAATATCTAAAATACAATAATCATTATTGTGATTTTATGTATCTTATCAAGTTCTACTTCTGAACCAATGTAGTAACCTACAAACTTAAACTTTACTAACCTCTTTATCATCTAATATAGGACTGTTGATACCATTCAGCACTTGTGGACTTTCTCTTCCTGGCATTGGAATAATTTGAGCTTCTTGGAGTTCCTGAAGTTACAAAGAAATTTATGAAAGTAATTCAAACATTAAAATTCATATCAAATTTCAAAATAAATAACCAAGTGAAAAACTTTCAGTGCTTACAGCCACCAACAAGAGAGGTATATAACTACAGCCTGTAAGTATATAATAAAAATCCCGTACAAGCAAAACAATTCTGTCAAATATCTCGTCCAAAGAATGGGAAAATCGAGAGTAAAAGTTGTATAGTAGTGGACTTCCCCAAAGAAAAGCATCATCAGTACTTACAGCCTCTAATCAAATGAAATGAAATGAATGGAGTTTTACGTCCTACTCTTGTGCACATTTTGGGCTAATGAAGACGGGCATGGTGCCATGAGGGAAATTTTGCCAGGATAGCGGCATTAGCTGGCTCTTTTTCAATTTCCAACTGTCGAGGGATCTTTAACATGCACAGCCTGTAGCACACAGGGCCTCGGTTTATTGTCCTATCCGAACGACTAGACGCTTTTTCCATGTCAGCCCCTCTTACCTGCATCACCGACGGGGAAACCGGGTTGAAAAATACGAAGGTATTACCTTGACCTATGCCGGGATTGAACCCTGGACCTTCAGGTTAGCGAGCAAGCGTCTAACTCACTGAGCCTAATCAAGGTGGTATATAACTACAGTAATTACAGCCTCTAATCAAGGTGGTATAAAACAACATTACTTACTGCCTCTAACCAAGGTGGTATAAAACAACATTACTTACTGCCTCTAACCAAGGTGGTATAAAACAACATTACTTACTGCTTCTAACCAAGGTGGTATAAAACAACATTACTTACTGCTTCTAACCAAGGTGGTATAAAACTTTGATCTTTGGTACCAGATGAAGGTCTAGAATCTGGCGGTGATGTGAGATTACTTGAGTCTGATGTTAATAATAAATTATCTTCGCTGACAGCTGGAGATGACTGTTGACTTCCTTCTACAAATGCACTATCTTCAGGTACAGCTTCAAATGGAGTCATAACAGCTGTAATAACAATATCAAATTTATTTAATACAATGAATATCCAAATCTGAAAGAAAAATTCAATTTCTGAGTCAATCTAGACTATGAAATTGTCATTAACTCTTAACTTTGCTGAAAACTTTGAGAATTCTGAGGGAACATTTCCAGAGCGATATGGTTAGCTTTTCTTTTAACATTGCAGCTTTCATCCTTTGTATCTCAAACTCGTATCTTTCATGCAGATAAAAATACAAACTATTCAAGAAAACTTGAATATCACAATTATATTTCATGTATAATAAATTATTCAGAGCAGTTTAACAGATAATATTATAAACACAATGTTATCATGCATCTGTTTTAGATTTTAAAGGATATATATAATGTTAAAAATCACTGGTCTAGTTGGATGATTTCTTTGTGATTTTGTTATTTGTTTTATATTTATTATTATTGTACTCACATCCATCTAAACCAAGTTTGAGTATATTGTTTAAATATAAACATGCAAAGCTTTTGGAGGCAACTCATAACAAATAATCTTGCTTTATCAAGTGCAGTACAAACAAGTTTTTGACATTTTACCCTTGATCCCACATTGGATATTCTCTATACCTATACATTTTACTTTAGCAATTTTATCATGCAACACATCCAAAAATGGCCACGTCCAACAATCATGTATTTCATATTTCAATGACTGTAATTAGTCCAAAAACAAATTCTTTGTTAATCAAACTTAATGATAATAATACTGCCTTGCATAATGAACAAAGCGTAAATTTGTTGTTAGTGTTAACAAAGTTTTACATGCAGGATCAGTTAGATATTATTGTTTACTATTTTTAACACTTACCTTTCGGATTGTTAAATATATTATCTAAATAAGACATAACAACAGAATAGAATTGTAAGAAATTGAGATAATCTAGAAAACATTTAAAGCATGAAGCGAGATATTTCTAAAGAGATACAGAAGAATATAGACATTTTGAACTATAAGTAAAACTAAATTAATTTCCTATGAACATTTTAACTGAAAAACAGTTTAATCTACAAAAAAATTCAGAAATTACATAACTACTGAATATTAGACATAAACTTACATTTTGGTGAAGAAACTCGAGGTTTTAGTGTTTTCTGATTCAAGACTTTTTCTGTAAAAAATATAGATGACAATGTCAACAAATCAGACAGATGAAGTTCAAGAATCAAAAAAGGAATGACGACACAATGAATAAAGATCAGATTTATACATGAAAACATAAAATACACAAAGAGCAGATTAACAATATGCAGTCACAGAAAAATACAGAAATGATGTTATTCATTTATCAAATCAAGTACGAATAGTGTGGTAATAAAGATGAATTCTATTCTATTCTCCTATAAATCCCTAAAATATTTAAGCTAATTATTAACTAACCTGCTATAATAATATTATTCCAATGATATGATGACAAACAAGGTACAACATGTAGAGAACCAAATATAGGTCTAGGTAAAGCTGTACACTTGACACTACTCTTCTGTCCATGTTCTTTAAATATAGCTCCTAATTTACCATTTTCACCATGACCCCATGAATAGATCTGATTATCTGAAAGAAATATTCTGGTGCTAGTAAAATTGAAATAATATACTGATTATTATTATTCCATGTGATCAGAAATATAAAAAGTCAGCTTCTTGCAGTATTATACCAGCACTTTCTATCATTTCTTTATTGACATTTTGCCAATCTTTTACTGATTCTAATGTAATCAAAACAATTGAATATTATTTGTAGAACTATTAATTCAATCATTCCAATGCTTTTTGAATAGTGATCAAAGTCAGCTCTCTAGCCTAGGTGTGCTAAGAGCATTCTGTTTTAACCCAGTTTCACCATGTCAGTGATGCAGGTTGGAGTTACTGACAGGGAAAATCTTGTGTGGATTGGACAAGATAAACCTAAGCTTTGTTTGTCAAAGTTCCCTCAACAAATGGAAATAAAAAAGAAAACAGCTAAGATGGCGTTTGACCTACCATCAGTAGCAGCAACAGTAAATCCATCACCACATGATACTTTTTCTACCCTTCTACCAGCTAATACACCACCAACACGATATAATGTTGATCGTTTCTTATAATCACCTAAACCTAGCTGTCCATACTTATTACTACCAAATGTATATAAGAAACCAAAATCTAAAGAAAAGGCATTAACTACAATAGATGATTTAGCCTATATAAAACAAGACAAGTTAGAAAATAATATTCAATATGGAACATGAACTGTTTAAATAGATTTCATGACCATGTACATTTTTTGCTGTATATCCTATTTCATATTGTACCAAGGATTTCTGTTTGGGCTATTAAAAACAGTTTTCCTTGGGTGGGACCAAAATCCACTTGAAAGAATGTGCCTAAAAAAATGTACACAGCCTATTTGAACCCTGAAGTAGACAGAATTTGACTCGATCAATATATTCAATAGTGAAGAAACCAACGTTACTTACTGTCAATACAGGCAGAATGACTAGGTCCAGTAGCAACAGATATAATATGATTTCTACTAAGTGGTTTAACTGTACTAAAACTACATTTACATGGTATATCGTACACCTACAATTAATAAAAATATGAATTGATCCAAAAAATGAAAAAAGGAAATTGGAAATCATTTCATTTGAATAATTAAAACTTCATTAATATACAAAAAAAAACAAGGATATTTTATCATATTTTTCATAATGGATGCTTTGAGTTTTAGGTATTAAAGATAATGTAATACTAGTTATAATAACAACCCATCAACTAACCTTTTTCTTTCGTTTTCTGAGACCAGATGTCTGTGAATTAAAGCCCAATTTATTGTTTTCATTACTACCAGTAGCTAATAATCTACCATTACTAGCTAGTAGAAAGGTACCGTCACTTCCAGCATATACATGTTTTATTAGATGTTTACCTGGTATTGATACCTACATAGAAAATATTTAACTAATAAAATCCACTACAAATATAAGTGTATTGCATTTCAACTGATGTTTTACTGCTAATGCAAATCATGTAAAATTCATGAATAATTTCAAAATTCTATCTTACCTTTTGAGGAGTATTATAGTCATCTTCAGAACCAAGTCCTAGCCTGCCTGAAAATATCATCAAATATGTCGATATTGGATTTGAAAAGTTGGGTGAAATCAAAACATTCAAAATGATTGTACTACATTTTTACAATTAGTTTAACAGAATTTGGAACAATGATCATTAACAATTGGGACCTAGCAAGTGAATAGCCAGACTAGTGTGAAAAAAAAGAAATGAAGACTGACTGGAGTTTATCTAGAGCTCAGTGAACTTTATAGTTGGATACTATCAACCCATTTCCACAGAAACATAGTTTAGACTCCAGTATCTACTGATTTATTTTTAAATCAATGTACATTATTTTGAACACATATCATTATCACTATTATATATATAGCTATCAACATACCAAATTCTCCACAGCCCCAAGTATAAACATGACCTTCTGTTGTTAAAATAACACAATGAGAATCACCACAAGATACTTCTGCTACAGGTGTATCATTAAAATACTCTATTAATGTAGGTGATAACACATCATCACCTTCATAACCTCTTCCCATACAACCATTATAATCTGATCCAAAACCATACACTTTACCTTCATCTATATAATATAGTTCAAAATATCAACATTGGTATTTTGTCTATATTCTTTCAACTCAAAAACTAATATTTGTTCAGATTGTTTCTTGATAGTCAAAAAACCAAGGATTTTTTGACAACAACATAAAACCTGTACAGAGAAGAGAAATGGTACTATTAAAACACAATATATCCATCCATGAAAATTGATAGAAATTGAGTGATTGAGATGAAAGGAAACTATGACTAAAAATAAAGGAAAACTTTATAAAACGAAAAACTTACTTGATAAACAGAGAGTAAAATCTTTACCACAAGATATTTGTTTAATATGTATACCAGATAAACCTTGTATTAATCTAGGTGTTTTATAACCAGCAGTATCACCATGGCCTAACTGACCCACAATATCTATACCACCCTGGGGATTCTATATTACAAAGACAAACAGAGAGACATGATGTAAATCAACATACATTCTTTATTCCCATATACTAGGGTAAAAATGTCAATGAATAGATGTGTGAAAGGATATCATACTTTCATATAACAGAAAAAATATTCAATATTATAAGTTTTTTTTAAATAATAAGAAAAACTTACTGCCCATGTAAATACTTCTTTTTCAACAGTTAATACAGCAAAATGACATTCACCACAATCAACTTGAATTGGACTCTTTTCCTTGGTGAAGAAATCTACTTTCTGTGGTGTAATTTTACCACCACCCCAGACATACACCTACAATTATTGATAATAGAATTATAAATATAATCAACCATGTTAAATATCACTGAAATCTTTGATATGTATGAAAGTGACTATGTTAACCTAATTTAGTATGGTATTAATACAATATTCTATGTAAATAAACACACCAACCTCACACATTTGTGCTTTAACAACAGGAACTGTAGTATCAGAAACTGAGGCAGCACTTAATCTAGCTTTTCTTGCTGCTGAATTCAACTCCCATACCTTACTTTCTAACTTACTGAAATATATTATAGTATCACTTAACAATCTTCTTTTGTAAATAACTTTACATTTATTGACTAAATTTTTACATTTAAAACGACTTGATTTAATAAATCTCAGCTTTGAATAGCAACCAATGTCAGATTTTCTATACATGTTATTAGAATGATGATGATAATATAATTCAGAAGAATGTAATATGTAATATAATAAGAGATAACTTACTCTCTATGTAAAAATAATGGACTATCAAATATCTCTTCAGATGTTGGTCTTTTCTCTGGCTCCTAAAAAATCAACAATATACACAAATCAATTTGAACAAGAAGGCTTTATATGTATCATTGTTTTGAAACATTTGCTTAAAATGTTCATACATATATGTGTATGATGACAAAATATCATATTATAGTAGAATTATTTGGCCATACAAATTACAGGAAACCTAGCTTAGACATTGAAATATATATCCTCACAATTGATCGTATATATATATATATATACAATCATCAATGTATATTAATGTCAAACTTGCTTCATGAAATTCATAAATCTTTACATTAATATCAGCAAGTTATTTGTTAAGTTTTCAGATAACGGCTTAAAAAGATAAACAAATGGACAAACCTTTTCTAACATTTTAGATACCAGTTTATGCATATCTTTTGAAAAATTTGAACCAATATCTTTTTGTTGAAGTTGAACAATATCATTGGCTAGTTTAAGAGGATTCTGAAATAAATATCAAATCAGTTATATAATTCTCTTAAAAATCAAACAAGATATTCTACTCTATTGATTATACAACACAAAATATTTTGTTATATCTTTCAAAACTTATGACTACTTCTACTGAATAATTTGTGCTAATTGTCGATAGACTAGAAAATAGAAAAGCAAATGCACTAAGTATGGGCTCTGACAGGATGCAGACATCGACAATTCTGCACTGCACTCCGCACCAGACACCTTACGTGGTCTATTCCCATTTGTTAATGTAAAACTACTCACAGTGGCTTCAAATGTTCTTCTTAAAGTTAATATTTCATATAAAACACAGCCTAGTGCCCAAGTATCACTCTTTTGATTGTATCTGTTAAAAAAAACATAATTATGTACAACATAAGTTTCTCAATGACTGGTTCCATGACAAATGTTTTGTTTGACAAATTATAACTGAATAAGATATCAGATATCTTTCATTAATAAAGATGAATAAATATAAGACAAAACTTACTTTTTTCCTTGCATCAGTTCTGGTGACATATAATAAGGTGTTCCAACAACCTAAATTCAAATAAGATACAATTAGAAACTATACTGGAATAGAAATAATATTGCAAAAAAAATTGTTTCTTTTTCTGTCATTCAAACTTTTTGTAATAGATGATATCTATGAATTTGATATACTTTTGATACACACTGCTGTAGTATCATTGAGTTGTCAAAATTCAAGATGATGCTTTTTAAATATGGTACATCCCTGAATTTATTGTAATATTCGAACAGAAAGTTAAAAAGACTCACAGTTTCAGCCATTTTACTCTGTGAATCCATAATTTTAGATATACCAAAATCTCCCATCTTTAAGAGCCCTGATTTGGTCAAGAAAATATTCAAGGTCTTAATATCCCTGAAAAGAAAAAATATAACAATTAATCTTAACCCTAGCCTCATTTCTAGACAATCCACAAAAAAGAACCAAAGTTTTTTCGATACAGCCTTTCTTTTAGGCATCTGAAAAATACTACTATTATATCCCATTGCCATACATCATTTCAAAACCAATCTAATCAAAAGCATGTGACATTTTAATTTGGTAAATGAAAGATATAGAAATACCTCTTCA
>NW_008709577.1:1139081-1140305 GCF_000327385.1 Lottia gigantea
TGGATTTGATGTTTCTAGTTTTAGGTCCTAGTTTATATAAATTATTGAGTTGATGTATCTAGTTTTAGATCCTAGTTTAGATAGAATATGGAGTTGATGTGTGTAGTTTTAGGTCCTAGTTGATATAAATTATTGAGTTGATGTAACTAGTTTTAGATCCTGGTTTAGATAGAATATGGAGTTGATGTGTGTAGTTTTAGGTCCTAGTTGATATAGATTATTGAGTTGATGTAACTAGTTTTAGGTCCTAGTTCATATAGATTTTTGAGTTGATGTTTCTAGTTGTAGATCCTGGTTTATGTAGAATATGGCGTTGATGTGTCTAGTTTAAAATCCTGGTTTATGTAGAATATGGTGTTGATGTGCCTAGTTTAAAATCCTGGTTTATGTAGAATATGGTGTTGATGTGTCTAGTTTTAGATCCTAGTTTATATAGAATATGGAGTTGATGTGTCTAGTTTTAGATCCTAGTTTATATAGAATATAGAGTTGATGTATCTAGTTTAAGATCCTGCTTTATATAGAATATGGAGTTGATGTGTCTAGTTTTAGATCCTGGTTTATATAGAATATGGAGTTGATGTTTCTAGTTTAAGATCCTGCTTTATATAGAATATGGAGTTGATGTGTCTAGTTTAAGATCCTAGTTTATATAGAATATGGAGTTGATGTATCTAGTTTTAGATCCTGGTTTATATAGAATATGGAGTTGATGTTTCTAGTTTTAGGTCCTAGTTTATATAAATTATTGAGTTGATGTATCTAGTTTTAGATCCTAGTTTAGATAGAATATGGAGTTGATGTGTGTAGTTTTAGGTCCTAGTTGATATAAATTATTGAGTTGATGTAACTAGTTTTAGATCCTGGTTTAGATAGAATATGGAGTTGATGTGTGTAGTTTTAGGTCCTAGTTGATATAGATTATTGAGTTGATGTAACTAGTTTTAGGTCCTAGTTCATATAGATTTTTGAGTTGATGTTTCTAGTTGTAGATCCTGGTTTATGTAGAATATGGCGTTGATGTGTCTAGTTTAAAATCCTGGTTTATGTAGAATATGGTGTTGATGTGTCTAGTTTTAGATCCTGCTTTATATAGAATATGGAGTTGATGTGTCTAGTTTTAGATCCTAGTTTATATAGAATATGGAGTTGATGTGTCTAGTTTAAAATCCTGGTTTATGTAGAATATAGAGTTGATGTGTCTAGTTTTAGATCCTGCTTTAT
>NW_008709577.1:1336789-1468252 GCF_000327385.1 Lottia gigantea
CTTGAGATGGGCTAACATAAAGATTCAACAGCATTCTGTTTATCAAATTAGTTACCTATGTATAATACCATACTGATGTATATAAACCAAGGCTGATGTCAACTGAAACAAATACCATACAACAGTCTGAAAGTAAAATAAAATAGTTATCTCAGATCAAAATCAAATAGCTTTAATGTATTTATAAATAAAACAGTCTTAGTTATTTTCTAAATTCATTAACTTTATCTTAAATTTTCCCCCCTGATACGTAACTCTAAAACATGATGTAACTCACTGATTCTGGAAACTTTTGCTCTTGTTTATGTATCTTTTCATATAAGGTTCCATCTATAAATAAATATAGGCATTAAGATTACATTTACTAATAAGCATTTAAGTAGAGTGTTTCTTTCAACAACATAATTATTATACTCTCATTGCTTCTAGTTATCTTTAAAAAGTTGTTTGAATCTTGATAGAAGTGGTCAAAAAACCTGATTACGTTCTATGTGATATCTAATGTTTTACATACCATTAGCATATTCCATCTCAATAAACAATGTATCACCATCAATAAAATGATTATAGTAGGATACAATATTGGCATGGTCCATAAGTGATAAAATATCAATTTCATTTTGAGAATCTCTTCTCTCCTTATCTCCACAATTGGACAAATTTATTTCTTTCCACACAACCAAACTGTTATCCTAGAAAAATGAATCAGATAGAACAGTTGTTAGTGGATAATATGTATTGACTTTCTATTAATTTTAGAAAGATCTCCATCACATGTACACAGAATATCTATTTGATCAATTATCAATTTTAATATCTAAAATCTCAGTTCAATTTGATTGAAATGCCCTGGGAACCAGTACAAAACGTCAAAAGGTGTATTTAAGCAGACCCATTTGCAAAACGAAATTTTATTGACATAATAAATGTAATTCCAAGATATAAATCAATTCCATGAATGCATGAATTTTCTCCAAAGAGAGTCATACTAGACATGGGCCATTGGGCAAATAATTCCAACCCTTATCCCGAATATCGATGCTGATGATCTCCAGAGCAGAAGACATGTTATCATTAAAAGAAAATAATATGGCAAAATTCATGTCCAGATGATGAACCTCTGTCTTCTTGTACAGGACAGCCTCGCCAAATGCTCCCTTTCCTAAAACTCTGATCAATATGTAAGAAGTTTCTTGAGCTTCCACAAATTCTGACATTTCGGAAGCCTTGATGTAAACAAACTCTTCAAATGATTGCGCATGTCTATGTTCGTCCAATCAAAACAAGGGCACCTGCTGAGGAAAGGTTATCCAGACCGACAGATTATAAAGTAAAAGTAGAATTTCTCCCCTTCAGCTGTCAAATTATTTTCGAACTATAGCTGCCATGAATCCAATATTGGTAATGGATTAATTTAATAAATATGCAGTTTTTAAATTGCTTGATGTCTATATTCTTGTGCCGAAAAAAATGTCACAAATAAGATTTCTCGAAACCTTTCCGGGTATTATAACTTTTAAATGAGTACCTTAGTAAATTGATAATTTTTTTTGCTAGCAAAGTCCTTTTCTCTTTCAGAGTTTGTCAACAACTAAACTAAAAAGATTATTCGTCATCTTTATTTCAGAAGAGAGCATTTGGATGTCACATGTTAAATGTATCAAAAGTCAGTCAAATCTCAAACCAGAAGTTCTGGGGAATGGTTGATTTTGCATTTAATAGGTAATTTGATTTGTTTAATTGAAAAGTCATTATTGCATGACTGTTTAGCTGATTTGCCTGGAGTAAAATATCTATCTGTGTAGAATATTAATGTCTTAAGACATATTTTACCAGTTATCTTGGTACATTATATTGTTAAAGATTAATAAAGATAAGAAAAAGTTCAATCTGTAAATCATAAAGTTTATAAAGCATTGTCAGATATTTGTGCGAATTTAATTTTTTCCATTCATTAGAGTTGAACGAGGAAGAAGAAAAAAATATGGTGCTGATAGATCATGTGCTGAATGGTTATTAAGAAATGGTGCCACATTAAAATGGAAGGGTATAAATTCATGGCAGTTAAATTATAATGCTTTGCCAGATCCCAATACTAGCAATCTTGATAATTATAAAATAGAAATAATTAATGTAACAGATTCTGGAGTAACAGGTTTTGGTTTCAACCATTTAGGTAATTATAAGATTAAATTCATAGGTCTAAAGTTTTTCAACCATTTAGGTAATTATAAGATTAAATTCATAGGTCTAAAGTTTTTCAACCATTTAGGTAATTATAAGATTAAATTCATAGGTCTAAAGTTTTTCAACCATTTAGGTAATTATAAGATTAAATTCATAGGTCTAAAGTTTTGGTGATGAGTATGACACAATCCAATCATCATTTCATTCATCACAATCAGATTGAATAACAATTCTACATTATTTTTTTGAGAAATTTGCTATTTTAAAGGGACAAATGTGGTAATTCTCGACACACATGGATTTCATGGCTCAAATTTTGACATTGAACTGTGAACACTATTACTGATTGGCTTAGCTAAAAGTTTCACGTTTCTGAGACTAAGATATTATTGGCGAAACAAATGGTGTAGCTACCCCTTATGTTTAGCATTCTTTATTTTTGATTGGTTGTCTAATGATTAAAGCTGACTTAAAATAATTTAATTTAATTGATCAGATGCAGTTAGTTTACTGTCATATCAAATTTAATGTAAAAACTCAAAGGATTAGGGATATATCTTCATCAGATTCAAAATCATCACTTCTCTGATAAGGTAAATATTATAAAAATCAATAAACTTGATTGTATTTCACCTATATATTATATTATAGAAGGATTAAATCATGTGAAGAAAGTAATATTACATAAATCTAGGGTAGATGATAGAGGTTTGTTATGTTTAAAGTTGATCAAACATACTCTAGAAGATTTACAAGTTAGTCAATGTCCAGATGTTTCAGCAAGTGGTTTAAGATGCCTAGCAGTATTAGTGTAAGTTGATTTTATATACATGAATTTTTTTACCTATTTAAAGGGATTGAAAAGTGGTTTTCTAAATTTTTTTATGTGTATCAGGGACACTGATTTATCACTGATTGAATATTGGAATGGTGCAAATTGATTCTATTAGTGTCCCAGTGTCCCTGATTCAAATTTTTTAGAAAACCTCTTAACAATCCCTTTAAATCATAACTTTATAATGATTTCAGCTTCATATGTATTAAAGATGGTTTTCTTTGTATCTCAGTGACAAATTAAGCAAACTATTTCATTGATTGGTCTTTAAAATGAATTATCATATATTTTTAATCATATAATTATGTTCTTATTGCAATTGAAAATAAGGGAACCCATCTTTAAATCATAGATATGATGTGACAGATTTCAACTAAGTACAGATAATCAAGATTTTCAATATTTAAGATAATAAACAATCATCTCTTTTATTTCCATTTCAGTAATTTAAAGAAGTTAAAGTTGTTTGATTTAGAATTGAGTGATAAAAAATTTGAAGAAGAAATAAATAGTCTTAAAAAACACTTGCTACAGTGTGTCATTGATACATCAAAAGAATCGTAACTTGGATATATACTGAAGCTTTGATTACTTTAAAGCAATATGTCCATTACAGTCTTAAATGCCAAAAGTAATAAACTAAGACTATGCAAACTGAGATGCATTTTGTGAATTTATTTGTAATGACATGAAAGATGGGAAATATAGCCTTATACACTTACATTACATCTATTGTTGCCTTTAAATCAAGACAGTTAAGCTAATTGACCCCTTGCTTTTAACTTTGTATTAACATTGAATACACACTGTTAGGGATGAAAATATCTTCCAAGCTATAATTTACCCACAAAACCCCGTATTGAGCTCTTCCGCACATGCTTTTTACTTATGGATCTTTTGTAAAGGTGCTAATAAAAGTGTTTGAGGTACGGTAGTTAATATTTATTACGGTCTGACAACACACTGTTTGTGCTTTTTTTTATGTTAGAATTAAACTATTCATGTTTATCTTTATCTTTTAACGGGTCTTGTAATGAATGACATCACATCTGAATTTTCGTTATAAGTTGTGAAGTCATTTTTACCAATAATAGCCAATTGTCCTTAATGAACCTAATGTGATTAGCATTACTAATTAATGTAGATTTGTCCAATTGTTTCTGGCTCAAGATTTAGAAAAGCGTCTGGGTAACCAAGGCTTCGTTTACAGGTGGCGGTAATAGTTCACTTCCTGTGTTCTTTCGAGAAAATACTCGCATGGTCTTACTAAGTTAAAAATATTTTCCTTACTCTATCAAATCAGTGGAATAGTTAATTAAAGCCTGCATTAACGTCTTTGATTGAAATAAAAGTTGCTGTAAATGGCCAAGTGGGGAGAAGGCGATCCAAGATGGATTGTTGAAGAAAGACCAGACGCCACAAATGTAAACAATTGGCATTGGTATGTAATTTATCAATTTATATAGGCCGAGGATATTCGCGACCCGGGTGTTTATATATTCAAGATTCAAAGACAAAATGTTGATCCAGTTCTCTAGAAAAAAAAATGATCGTAGAGAAAATGCTTGTTTGCATGATCCTGTTCCTGATTGCTGAGTTTATAAACATTCAACTTTCAGGGTAGAGAAAAACGCATCTGGTTGGTCTAAGGATAAGTTAAAGGAGTTGCTTGTTGGATTGAAAATTACAGATGATCAAGGTATTATATAGAGATTTTTTTTCACATTTTGACATTTACTGTCTTGTCATCTGAGTTAATCAAAGAGGTAAAGGCAGACTTACATCCAATGGCGGCAATGGATCTAGTCAAAATCGTAGGTCAACCCTCCCTTCTTATCCGTAATGTCAACTGGTTTGTTATCTACGCTGTGTAGACAGGATTTATGGTCAAATTGTGAACTGGCCATGTTGAAATCATTTAAATTTGCATTTCACGCATTGAGCATTTTCACACTTAATGTTAACACCAACCTAGTTATGTTTATTTATCGCAAAGTTAATATCCATTGGCAAGGAGTGAAAATTATGGATATTTAATCAGCGATTTGTGGGGCTGTTAAGTTGTCATTGTCAAGGTTGAGAACTTAAGCGGTTGACTTCCAGAAAATTGTTGTTAGACTCAGTATACTATTGTCTATTGACCATGTCTATTGATAGACTACAATAGATTAAATCAATTTATTTTTTATTTACATGATTAAACCTACTGCTAGATAATGCGAGCTGGATAGAAAATGTTAAATGACTATATCAGATGAGTTGATGTTGATGTGTGAATTGATGCATATGAAATAAAATTTTACATTCTACATTTGATTATGAGGATGAAGTACAGAGTAAGAACTGTCTGAAAACTACTAGCCATGAGTTGTCATTATTACAGATTACAATATGGGCTAAATGTCTTTGATCGTTTCTCAATCTTGTTTGTACTTTATTGTAGGTGAATGTGAAATTGCAGAATTATCAAAGATAGAAGGTGAAGCTTCAGCTAATAATAGAAAAGCTAAATTAATATTTTTCTATGAATGGGAGGTGACTGGAGAATGGAAAGGTAGTCTCAAAGATGGAGATAAGATATATAAAGGAAAATTTGAAGTTCCTAATCTTAGTGAAGAAAATGACCCAGAGGATATTGAAGTATGTTTTAAACCTTATATAAGTATACATTATTAATAGGCATGTCATGTTGAAAAATAAGGGAAAAGGCCAACGCCATTCATAGAAGTGTGATCAATTTGATTTGGCCTGAAATTTATTAAACGTACGTACTTAAACTTCTACAAAACTTCAGTTGACAAAGAGCAGAATCTTGACAACTTTGTGTAAATGAATATCAATTAATTATATTCTAGGTTACAGTAACATGTGAAAAATCTACTGATGAGGCATATACATGTAAAGAAATATTCCGCAAAGTGGGTACACCAATAATACAACAACAAATAGCAAAATACATCAAAGACTTGAGAGAAGGTGAGTTATGTTTATTCTTTAAAGCCCAAATCATTTGAGAAAATATAGTTAAATTTTGATCAGATGAGTACCCTTGCCTTATATGAAACACAACTTGTATTTGATATATGAAGTAGAAGAAATTCCGTTAATTAGCTTAAAGAGTGCACCTGTGGACTCCACATACATACCTCTTAAGGAATTAGCATGAAGTTCTTTGTCTGTCCTGTTTGGTTAAGAAAACTATGATAATATTATCTACATGTTTCAGAGTACAGTCAAGGCATTGTTTTACCAACAAGAACAACTGGTGGTAGTACACTTATTAATGTGGAGAAAAAACCTACTGAGGTAAACAGAAATTTATTTTAAAGCCTTAGAAAAGAGTATCTATCTACCACATTTGATAGTCATGCTTTATGTTGGCGCTTTATATGATGTACAGTTTGTCATATTTGTAATATAAGAGAGAACTCAAGAGGAATTTATCATGGAGCAGTAAAGTTGTATTTGAAATTATTGTATTCATTTTATGAAGACAGATTTTTTTTAGGTTTGGATATTGCAAGCCCAAGACATCCTATTCAATGCTGAAGTGCTCATTTATAAATAATATCTTTCAGAATGCTGCTAAGAAGGAATTAAATAAGGTAATTACAAGTTCAGAGAAGTCAAATGCTGGTGTTAAAATAAGAACAAAGATATTAAAGTCTAAAGAAGAGTTCAAATGTAATGCTTCTGATTTATACAGAGCCCTGACAGATCCTGGGGTAAGATAATAAAGTCTTAAAAATTCAATAGATTTGAAATAAAATACACAATCTATCTGGTTGATTATAGCAGAAAAATTGACTGTATCACAGTAAATGCCATGTATTTTTGAATTGTTCTTCCATTTGATAATAAAGTGAAAATATTCAAATCAAATTTAAATGGCTTGATGCCTAAAAGATGAATTTATCTGAAATATCTGGTTTGTTTTAGATGGTATCAGCATTTACTGGTAGTACAGCTTTATTAGAGCCTGAAACTGGAGGTAAATTTTCTCTCAATGGTGGAAATATTTGTGGAGAATTCATTGAATTGGTAAGTTTGATTGTATTTAACATTTTTCTTGAATAAATTCTGATAACAAGAACTCAGGAAATATATATATTATTTTTTTAAATTTTAGGTTCCAAATAAAAAACTTGTTCAGAAGTGGCGTGTAAAGTCGTGGCCAGAGGAACATTATTCAACTGTGACTATAGAATTAAGTGAAACTGAGGACTGTACACGATTAAATTTACATCAAGTCGGTATTCCAGAATCAGAATTTGAACGAACACAATGTGGCTGGCAAAATCATTTCTGGGAGAGAATCAAACAAGTATTTGGATTTGGAGCGAGGCTTTTTTGACGAGAAATTGAAACAGACTACTTATAGCATGAGAATCAGAATTTTAGAAAAATAAACAGTATCATTGGAATGAGAGCATTCTGGTCTATTGCATTTATCATCATTCCTTTATCAAGATCATCTGCTTGTAGCTGGAGTTTTCTACAAATAAATCTTCTTTCGTCTCATTGTTAACCATAAGATCGGTTTTATGTCTGGTCAGTTGTAAAAGTGAACAGTTTTATTTGCAGGGTATCAAATTCTTAATCAAAATAATTTTGATGTATTATTGTAGACCAGTCAATTTATGTGTGTGCCATATCAACTGCCACCTGTCTTGTTTTTTTTTAATGTGAAATGTATAGAATACTGTTTAATTGTAATTTATTTGAGTCCTGGATGAAAAGTGTTAAATATACAGAATGTTTTTGTTTGCTTTATTGATGACCTGAATCCTATCCTTGGTTTCTTGAATTTCTTTTGAGTGAAAATCCACTCTTCCAACTGTGTTTTGCTCTGTCTGTTGAATATTATGCAATTAAGATAGCTATATCAATTGAGAATGAACTTTTTTGACATCAGTACATAGCCCTTACTGACAATAACACCAAGTCTGCTTTTTTATATTGTAGCATAAGATTTAAACCTTATGAAAGTGCATAAATCAATGCATGGACTTCAAGAAAATGCAAATGTCAATCCTGTGGGCATATAAAATCTGTCATAAAAAGATCAAAGAAACAAACAAAATATAAGCATCTTGCCAACATCACTCAAATTTATACATAATATTGAAAGCATTTAACAAGTGTTATAATACATAACAGCTTCAAAAATAATCCTTATTAATACGAAATAACATACAAACTATACACAGCAATATAACACAGCACATTATAATACTGTTAAAACAGATAGTTCACATTCATTACATCATTTATATCTTAATAATCATCTATCTCCGAGGATAATCTTTAAACAAAACATTCCAAAATCATACTCCCGACTTCATATAACATGCTTTGAATGCAGAACAATTTTTTAAGGTTAATTTGTAACTATGATGCTCAGATGAGCTTCTCTTACATTTTGACCTGAGAATAAATATTGTTATTGATTAAATGTTATTTTTCAACAATACAAACTCACAGAGCGCAAAATTAGAAATAAAGTTAATCAATAGCCCGGATGAAGCTAGTATAATTTATTGTTATCATAATTGACAAATTTTACGACACAAACACCCCCCTCTCTCTCTCATTACTTACACACATCATAGAAATAATAAAACACAACATAACCTTTGTTTTTATTCAAGAGTTTCACCCTGCGTCCCTATTGAAGTTTTACAAGTAGTACTTCTTCTTGTGTCTAATTTTCAAAACAAATTCAGATGGCTTGTTTATAGAAGTGTCTTTCGAGTTTAGTAACAATTCTTTCACATGTGATGTTTCAGGATTAGTATATATTTACATCTCTTCCATTAGGCTTTGATAGTACACAAAGATAGGCAATCCCAATTTAAATTATAATCTGGTCCCAATATCCATCTTCAATGTTAGCCCACAAAATCACAGAAATAAATTACTTCATCAAAATATTTGGCACACTTAAACAACACATAAAGGCATTCTATTTCTTCGTTGATTTCTTCTCAATCAATGTTAACAGTTTTTGTATTTGTGTGGCAACCATGTCTACCTTGTTAGGTTTTTCTCTATTAAATAAAAGACCTGTTTGATGGTGTCTATTAGAGGCTGATGTAGAGGGTTGATTTGAATCAGCAGTAGATGTTGAAGGTGAATCTGTAGAGGGAGAGCCAGGTGATTTCTCCTCTGTGACATCAGTTATAGCAGATGTACTTGGTTCAGATTCTTTTTCTTCTGACTTTTCCTCTTTCTCTTCTTCTTCTGTACTTATTTTTCTTCTTTTAGAGGGCGTTTCACCTTAAAATAAACATATTTCAATATTATCATCAATATATCATTTAAATCAGAACAGTATACCTTAAAGGTAGGAAAATTACAAAATTATAAAATAAGAATTCAATCATTCATTCATTAAATCTATTACAAAACTCATCGCTTCCATATACTCCATAAGAAAGATAGACCAATTGCGAATCATTTCAATTTACCCAATCATTCCATTGAAGATCTTCTTGTTATGCCTATAGAAAAAGTACCTGTATCAAACCAAAAACCAAGCGATTGCAAAAGGAGAGTTTTTGGATAGACCAACTACAGTCATACCTAACGGCCTAAATATCCAATATGACAACCAAATCATACCCTTCATTGCCACCTACAATACTACAGCTAAAAATGTCCCTGTCATTGTCAAACACTTTTATAATGAGCTCCAAGATGAATTTCCAAACGTTTATACTAAACGTTTGGTCACTGCATATAAAAGAAATAAAAACTTTAGTAATGTATTGGTTCATGGTAGATTAGAACCCCTTTCATCAACTCCCTGAAACAATTGCATTGGAATTTGAGTTGAATATATTTTTTCTTGTAATCTCTCCAGAAGTAATAATCTATGAATAATCTTCAGTAAAACATTCTGTTTAAATTGAAATAGTTTTCATGTTGAAATCCATAGTCCCTACTTGTGACCTAGGCCAGTGCTTCTATAGGAGAGTATCTTCTATAACACCTATAACAAAACCTAAACTTTCAATTACCAAAATGTTAATTTCAACTGACCTGATTCCTCGTCTTTTGTTTCAGATGTTTCTTTTACTTCAGCTTGTTCTTGTGATTTTTGATTAGCTAGTTTAGTTTGTTCTTCTGCTTCTATACGCTGCTGTTGATGCAGACGACAAGCTTTCAATATATATTGTAAACTCTCCATCAATAATGGACTTATCTGTTTTGGCATTTGGACGGAAAATATTATCAGAAGTGCTCTAACGTCCTATTTAAATAAAGAAAATGAGTATAATTAAATATCTGAGGTGAATATGAACAGAAAATATAATATAATTATACAGAGCTGTATTTATCTTCTTGCAATCATGATTTTTTAAAAATTTATTTGAAATTATTCAAATACAAGCATAGCATGTAAATTTTAGACAATAAACTGACAACTGAAATGAGCCATTCTCCAAAATAGAAAAGTAAGAAAAAAGGAGAAGAAACTAAAAGAAATTTATTGGTTAATAAGGCACAGTTTTCATTTGTATGACCTTCATACTGAGAAAACTAAATAAGTGATAAAAAATAACACAATTTCATTAAATATATAATGGTAACTTACAGCATTAATCCTGTAAGATATAGCCTGTAGTTCTCTCTCAGTTTCAACATTCTCTAGAGCTGATTTTTCCGCTATAATAGAGGCTACTATACTATCTAATAATGATCTACCTTGATCCTGTAATACTTGTTGATAAATCTAATAAAAAAAAAATACATAATTGTATTAAAAAATATGGATTATTTAAAACATTTGATATAAAAATTAAGTCTTCAGATTGATAGTTTTAATCCTAACAAAATATTTACCTTCAAAACAAAACAAATTGCATGTATTGGTGAAAATAGGGAAGTTGAGCATATATAATTCACACAGGATTTTATTGTCAGGGTTTGCAAAATTCATTTGATGCAATGTTCATTTTTTTACGTGTCACAAGCAAGGCATGCATGGAATACTGGATGATTTTCTAAAACCATTCTTTTTTCACATTACCTTACCACATTATTAAAGGTATTTTCTTGTTTCACCTAATCAACCTTTGCCCTTACTATTGATCATATAATTACCTACCTTGGGAAAGAAGTTACAGAAGAAAGGATAAATAATTTGATTATTTAAAGATCTTCTTTCATCTAATAACACAGCATCAACATAATCTATAAAGGCATTACTGGAACATAATATCTTTATATAGTTTCTATCTACTTGCTGAAAAATAATTAAAAAAAAGAATTAACAAATATACTATAGATTGAACATGTCAAAAAACGATGGTTTGAATGCTGTGCTTGAACTTCAGATGTATTTTAAATAGTTGATATTAAATCATGACTGACTTTCTTATTAAAATTTTCTGCAGAACCAGCGAACCAGCAATCTTGGGTCATCATCACACATGAATGAAAATCCATCAAATCATTAGTTTTGTATTCTACCCAAAGTTAGGCAAGTTTTTGCACATACTAATACTACTGACCTCTGACTGATAAATTTCATACCATAACATGGCAAAGAATGGTAATTGTAATGGTACTCCTTCACATGCTACCATAGCACCTAAAATACATCACAATTACAATGAGAATAACAAGATTACTTAATTCAAATTAATTAAATTTCCTAGAATTCTTTACAGTCTTCTGTGTGTATTTGCAAAATTCATTCTGCATGTAGGCAATATCTAGTGTATTTTGAATGTCTACTGCTAGTAAAAGTTGAAAGTCAATTTCAGAGAGACTTACTGAGGTTGATTAAAGCTTCACTCATATTTTGTTGATTAACAGCTACCCTACACATAACATCTACTAACATATGATAGGGTTGAAAAAACTCTGTTAAAGCTTGATCATATACTTCATCAACTCCCTAAAGTACAAAATATATCATCTAAATCTATTCATCAAATAACTTTTCTACTAAACACCTACCATAATGGTCTATTGATGAATACAAACAGACTCTTCAATTCACAGTAGTGAGTATAGTATCCTAAGATCTCTATTTTCTACTAGTTTATATGATGGGTTGTTACAGTTTCACTGGAGATTAAAGTATTTAATAATGATTTTATAACTAATGACAATTTCCAAGGTCAATGAGTTTGTGAAGCAAATGATCTCAATTAAATAGATTTGTTATTAAAGATTGAAAACCATATAGACTTACATTAGAATGTTCAATTTGACTTGTGTTTAAACACATCATAAACTGTGGTCGTGGGGGACGGATTGTTGACTTAGATCCAAATGGTTTCTGACCTCTTCTAGGAAAATATGGTCCAGTGACAACTATAAACAATAATGACATGTTTTAAAATATTTAGAAACAAAGAGAACATTAATAACAAAAGAAGAGTATTTCAACATAATTTGCATGTGTTGTAATCTAATGCTTTGTTTTCTCAATAAATATCAATACATCAAATATTCTACTGGGACTAGTTCAATTTTAACAATAGTTTCTATCTATTATATAATAGTAAGTACCTGGTAATGAGTTATCCTGGCAGACTGTATGGGCTGCTGTTAATATAGGTATTATAGTAGATATACATTCTCCTTGAAATGTTAACACCATCTGTTTTAATAAATCTATAAACACAATAAGACCGCCATTATTAGAAATAAATCATAATAAATGAAATGTGAATATTGAACAGGAATAAGGGAAGGATCCTGTCTACCATTAGACTTAATGATTTTTTGTTTAAAGCAATTGGTAAATTGAAAAAAAGGTTTTCATTAAGCTTATAAATTCAAACATAGAAGTTCCAAGATATGGAGAAACTTACCAAAACAAACTTGTCTAACTTCTGGAGGTGTATAAGAATTTAATAAAGTTAAAATCTTCTTCACAAATTCCATTCTTTCCTTCCAAGCAGCAAAACATGTTTTCACACGACTGCTGATTTCACCTACCATTATAAAATTACAAAATTATGGTACTGAACATAGAGATACAAGTTGAACAGGGGAAATACTCCACGAAAACACTCTATATCTACATGCTGTAGAATATGGACACGATTTTTAAATTAACATAGCTGCTTCTATTTGCATGACATTTCATTTCAAGTTGATAAGAAGAGAAATATTGACTTACTTCTAGATTCTCGTATCTCTCTAGCTGTTTCTAAAACTTTTAACAATATAGTTAACAAATCAACAATATCTCCTGTAACATGACACGCTGTAGCTTCATAAAACATAGCATGTAATGTATTAAAAGCCTAAAATATAAAGTAGAAATATATCATTCATGCAAAGTTTTCTGTAATGATGGTCAAGTGTTTCTTTTTAATAAAATTTTGGAGGTTTATTTAAAACACTTATATAAATAAATAAAAAGGGCTCCTATTGCATGATTCCATGATGCTGTGGCTGTTAAATTCATTTCAAAAAATATATTTTACCTCAGTAATCATTTGTAGTCCACCATGAAAGACAACATCTAGCTTTTCTTCTTGACTTTCTACTAACAACTTAAAAGCACTGAAATAAATAGAATGAGCTAGTAAGAACAAGCTAATAGTTAATTATGAATATTCATAACAATTTGGTACAGAAACAGTCTGACATTTCAAAGTGGAAATTTAATGGTAGAAAATTCAAAGTATTCCTCACATGTATCCTGTACTGTATTCTACAATCTCCTTCAAACATAAGAACTATATTCAACATGAATAATCTTACCTAATTAAGGTCTGCCACATTGAACGGGCATCTATCACAGATAAATACATTGATAAAGTACTATGACGAAACGCATTAATAGCTTTTATTTCATCTGCTGGTGTATCATCATTCTTAGCAGCCATTAATTTCATCATTCTGAATAATTCTTCTACAGCCTAACAAAATAACATAGATAATTTATTAGAAGAAGATAACATAACTACATCAGAACTTCATAAGAGCTCCTATTTACTGTAGAGGATGTATTACGATTACTTTGTAAAGTGGAACATGAGATCTTTATAACACACCTGCCCTGAAGATGTATTTTATATGGTTATTGACGTCACAAGATGAACTCTTGTTTATGTTTGAATTTGTATCTTGGCAATTATACATGTGTCTATCCATAAAAACATGTGAGAAAATTATCAGCCATGTTGGTTGTAGATATTTCTAAAATTTAATGAGATTGATACGTACCACAGTATATTGTGCTGGATATGGTGTTATATTTTTGAAAGCCCACTGTATATTTTGATGTTGTGCTAATAATCTAGTAAAGTTACGATCTTGTTGACAGCACATTCTTAATAAACCATAATATGATGGTAACATTAATTTATTAAACATTACAACATCTTGATCATCATGGTCCGCTCTGGAAATCAAACAGAATGAAAATTCTTACATGTCACTTAATACTAATCCCATGTAGATCTAAGAAACTAGAATCTGAAACCAGAGCACATACATTTCTAGGTACAATTTTATCACTACTCCAAGCCCTAAATACATTATCTAAAACCCATAGACATGTGGTAATTTTAATATGTATAATATAACTTAATACTTACAAGATATAATTAAAAGCTATATTTTTACAAACATGAGGATTGTTGACAATAAGTCGAATATTTTCAACACAATCTACACAAACTTGATGCCAAAATAACAACAAAACCTGCAACAAATATATAGATCTACAATTTGATCAAAAGATTTAAGCATTACTTAATATCTGTACTTTATCATTGTCATGGAGAAAAAATCAATAAAAAAATTTATCAAAATTTGCAATTTTTCAAAATTCTTGTCAAATATTCATGTTAGAACATTGTTGTTCAATGTTAAATATTCACCACATCAAGTTCTCTGACCTACGTAACTGACAAAGGGTGAACATGGTTTGCAAAACTGAAAAAAATAACCTTACCTGTTTATTTTGATGCATTGAAATATTAGGTTCTGATAACTTAGGGTGAAATAGTTGCCATAACTCAATAAAATATTCACTGAACTGTAAGAAAAGAAATTATCAAAATATGTAGACTCAAGAAATAATTCAAGGTTTTTTTTTTACTCTTATGAGCTAATGCACTTGCAATCCCATTTGAATAAGTTAACTTAAACTTATAACATACCATGAGTTTTTCAGCTCTAGAGTTTAAACAATAGGTTAACACAGCAAAATAACATGTTAATTTAGTTGTACCATGAACTTGTGGATCTAAAAATAGATGAAGATACATTTACTTATCGAAATAAAGAAACATTAAAACAGAACTTTACTTATGGGGTCTCACACTGTGTAATCTTGAAATCAGCCAGTCTTACTTCTGACTCATTAATCAGCTAATGTCAAGAATTGGTTGAGAAAAAAAAGGAAATCATTGCTTAAGATATAATTCTTTCATCACCCATATTCTATACATTTTTGAAAATTAACTTACATATGTAGCATTTGAATAACTTACCTACATAAGCCTTGGCACGAGACAACAAGGATAATAAATGAGAATATATCTGAAAAGAACAAGAAACACATTTAAAGAGCAGTCAGCTTATTCTTGGAACTTAAAATGATTTTAGTGTTCCAGTCACCTTCTTAATCAATCATTAAAACTATCAGATTACTATTATTTCTTAAAATTTGGATTTAATCTTAATTTTTGAGAATATTGTTCCATAACAAAAGAAAATCTATCAGTAACATGATGATAACAACATAACTAGATTACAACCTACCTGATTTAAAGCCAATCTAGCATCTGTAGACATCTACAATATAAATAATAGTCAGTTAAAGAATACATATAAAATATACTACAATATATCCCTAGTATAGACAAAGAGCCCAAATGGCCAATTGAGATCATAATTAAGCATAATGTACTATAAATGTTACTTTACTTTTAAAGCCACAGCATGGAGATGGAGATGGAAAGTGAATTTTTTTTATAAAGAGGCTTTCAACTAAAATGCCTTATCGCTCTGGTTCGAAATGTATTTTCCATTTTTTGAAAATTGCCTGAAGATTCGACATGCATGACAGTGTGTTTGATAGACAATAACTTACAACTATTTCTTTAAGAGGGCTATGATAACTTCTAGGTGGTCTATATGCTTGACGGAAATTAACACTAGGTACCAAAGCTACCAGTAAATAGGCTGCAGCTGTAAAATAATGACATAGCTTAAGGAATTACATCCACTCATCTCACAATGAAAGTCAGGGCTTTATTTGATAAATTTTGTATTTGTAGCACGTGTCTATTGAATAACAAGAAGTCTTGTGAATTAGTACAGCAAACAAAAGTTACTTTTTGTATCACTAATCTCTTCTCCAGTAAGTTAAATATCTTACCATTTCGAACTCTTAAATTACTATGTGCTATC
The DNA here is from genome assembly GCF_000327385.1 of Lottia gigantea. NCBI lineage: Eukaryota > Metazoa > Mollusca > Gastropoda > Lottiidae > Lottia > Lottia gigantea. Next base: position 1,353,207 of record NW_008709577.1, read on the forward strand.
AAATAACATTCTACCCATAAATCCATTTGACTAAGACACCATGCTTGAGCAGCTTTATTTCTGGTAACTTGACCAGCTAACCATTCTAAACATTGCTGAGGACAAGCTTTAGCTAACTAAATTAACAATAATAAAATACAATATTAGTAGTAACAAAACAAAATATAAAAAAGCATTTTATTTGGTTCCATTTGAATGTTTCAGTGCCTGAACAAGTTATACACTGTATGTCAGTGAGCATAACTCCATTACATGGAATAATATCCCAGCTTCCTCTTTCAGTAATGCTGGTCATCAGAAGGGCCGAATAACTCATCTAGTACAAAAGTCAAGAACTTTACTTTACCAATCAAATAATGAAGTTGAACAAGACTTACCTCCCAGAATTTATGTAATATATATTGTGTATAGTGTGGTGTTCCTGCTGGGGCTCCCATATAATCAACTAATAATGATAATAACTTAAAGAATGGCTGTGATAGCTATAAAATAATACAAATATTAAATCAACATTAAACCTTATTCAATAAGAAACAACAAATGATATACTTATATATGCTATGCGCTCATAGATTTTACGGGAATTTAGCAAAAAATAGTTATGTGATTTCACTATAGACTAGTATTCTCCCAAGTGACATGCTAAGTTTATTTGCTTCCTCAAATAAAACTACTGATTCTTTCTGTTAGTCAGCCAGTTAGTAAGAAATGAATAAATTAATCATTTTGAACTAACCTCAGGTGTAAGTTTCTTTATAGCAGCAAAAATCATATTTACAATCTGAAATAGTTTGATATTAATATCATTGTTTATAAATTAGAGCATAGGGTATAAATATAAAACATGACCTGTTTGTAAAAAAACCTTATTTATTAACACTCATTTACTATGTATTAGGAGGCAATTATAGAACAAAAATGTGACTTACAGTGACAGCTTCATTACCATTCCATCTTGTTAAATTAAATATTAAATTACATGTCTCTCTTATATTAATATTATCACGTATTTGATTAAATAAAAATGGAAATCCCTGAAAAACACAAAATATATGTTTAGTCAAAGCAAAGCAAATAAAGATATAGTCATAATTTACGAATGTAACTAATCTCTTGATAAAATATTCTTACTGTCCAGGGTCTCTGAATACTGGCAGAGCTATGGAATGAATCTCATGAATAACAGTGTAACACCATGGCACTTGCCCCTAAAACTCCAAAATAAGACAAACTACAAGATAAAAGTTGCAATGACTTTCAATCAACATGTCTAGATTCATTCATCCCATTAAATTTCAGGTCAAATTGATTTATTGATATAAATCCTACCTTTCCTCCCATAATGGCTGTTTTATCTTTATTGGATAATCTGAGACGTTTCTCGTTAGTTCTAGCTTTCTCTACTAATAAAGCTATTAATGTTATCATTTTCTCTAGTGAGATAGGTCTATAATTATCATCAGTTAATGATATCACATCTTCCTCTTCTTCATCATCAGATAATATTTCAACCTAAATACAACATCAGAAATAGCAGATAGTACACATTTCATAGTTTTGTCAAAAGTTTCAATCAAAATATTGAAGATTTAGAGAGCTTTACACAGATAATCCATTCTAAGATATATATTTGGTCTAACACGAGTAAAGATCACTGACTATTGAAACTTACATAGTTTTCTTGTGCTTTCTGTCCCATATAGAAAGTAACCATAGTAGAAATAGCATTAATATGTATTAAAAACTGGGCTTCTTCATTACCAGCTTTCGCAAATTCCAAGAGAAAAGCAAAATATTCAGAGAGATATTTACTGTGTGGACGTACACCATGTTCAATCTGAAATATGCACATTAAAAATATCAAGAATCTGTGTATAATTCTAATGAACAAATGATAATAATGAAAGAAAATCAAAATGATTGTTCACTTAACTTTACATCAGTATTCTGAATACTAATATACTTACAATAGTTAACATCTTGCGTATAAATCTTGTAACACATGACCCTTGACCTAACTGGGATACATCTATAGTACCATCTTCACTGTAATACAAATAAATAGATCTTCAAAGCAAGACAAGTGACTGGCAAAACCAGTATAATAGAGTATATTTGGATCTGAAACTTATATTTACATATAACATTGACTAAATAATAGATATTAAGTTTTAAACTTGAAAAAAAAAACCCCAAAAAACAATATAATTCAAAATAGAAACATACAGTTCAACAATTGGTTCCATATACAATTCAACTTGTGTTGATCTTAACTGTGATATAATATGTATTACTAGACACTTAAACATCTGAAAATAACAAATATTAAATAATAGTAATAATAAGTTCTCAGATAATAATATTAATATGGCTCCAGCAATTAGATTTTCAGGAAAGCATAACAGTTAAACTTGAAGACGTCTTGTATTAACTAAAAAGATGAAACTGAAATACAATTCACTGTGTTCTGACTTTGCATGCACATTAAGGTATCCTGATAGAATAGAAATAAGGAAAATTACCTGTCTGACTATCTGATTAGGACATTTAATCAAGATCTGTTGTGGCCACCAATCACTTTCTGTCATATGATCTAATGACCACTGAAATCAAATTGAAAATTTGTAAATAACAATGCATGTTATTGTATCTGGCTCCATACTATGTAATAATACCAATGTGTTTAAGCTAAAATTAGTATGAAAGTAGAAGGTATGAAAATCAGGGAAATGGAAATAAATATATAATTCTATCAACGTAAAGACAAAAATTGAAATTGCATACCTCACAGGCTTGTGGACAAGCATTAAACTGTTTTTTGGTTAATAATTCTATCCACTGTATCATGGTTGGCTGAAAATAAAAAGACAATTACATTATATATATATCTGTCTGAACTATAAATTGATCACAGAAATATCTTTTCAAACTCTTGCATTCATATCCAAAACTAATCATATGTCCATTTATCTGCTTTTTTGTACAAAAAAGAAATATATACCTTTTCTTTGGAATGTATCATAGTTTCTAGTACAAATGATAAACTAAGTTGAGCTGCTTTCAATCCTACTTCATTGTTTTCATCTTTTAATGTAGTTGGTATATAACCACATATCTGCCACATAAACCTACAATAAAAATAGAAAAACTGAACACTGAAATTATCTTTATTTTACACACAAAACAATCAAATTTAAACAAAGAATAATAGTTTTCTTTCATGAGATGAAATGATCAGGAAGGCAATATCAAACTATACTGAAAGGCAATAGAAGTATCATGTGGATGTATCACATGTATTACATGTAACTGCCAGTGTCTGTCATCAGAATATTCAGAAGCAATGTTGATTGTCTTTCTGTATATTAAACAATGCACTTTACCAACTTTAGAAAATATCTATTAAATACAAACAGACAGAATCAATAAAACTTACCCAAAATAATTGTGTTCAAAAAGGTTTTTATCTTGAAGAAATTGAGTATTATCTTGCCAAATCCACTGAAATAAAAGATATACTTCAGATAAGAAGTAGTTTATTTGGAACAATCTGTATGATAGTGAATCACATCCAAACATCTATTTTATTTTCTGTCTGTATTTCAAAGCAGTTAAATTATTGAAATATTTTTTTCTTCATAAATAAATTTGAAACGAAATATAAATAGACATACCTGACTAAGTTCATGTGATAATTCAAAATTATATTTAACTGGTTCATCTACTTTAGCTACAGTTGTATCTTCATTTTTCTTTGGGGGACAACTTTCATAGAATAACATATAGGCACTATTTGTCTGTAATATATATATAAATTTTACCAATTAGCAACCTTTACTTTGTCAGAGGTCCCTAAATACGCATAGTAGAGATTTGAAAATTTAAACGGAAATCTATCGTGCAAAGACTATCAGTTATTTTATTGTACTGATGTGAATTAAGGATTATGGTTTGTAAACCAATGGTTTATGAAATTCCAATAAGAATGCCAATTAAAATAAAATTTTACTTACCTTTTCAAAAGAAAAATCCATAAATTTATCTGTGACTGAATCATAGGTTTTACTCTGGAAAAGAAGAAATTATGTTAAAATTCTCATTTTCTCATGAACCTTCAGGGTTTACTGAAGTTTTGATCATTACTTATATCCATTCCAAATAGAGGGAGATATGGATTAAGTGATATTTGTTGCATACAAAGTTCTGGTAGTATTGGAAAAGCTATATCTCTGTATTTAATTCTGCAAAACATGTTACTCAAATATGCCAAAAGAGAAACTCACTGTCATTTCTCCACCAAAACATTCACTAGCTATTTGTGATGGATCCCATGGTTTAACTTCAGCATCATTGAATAGAAACCTGAAAAATACACAGAACATCCTTCAGTCATATAAAATAAGGTTAAGTTAAGATACATGAATACATGGCATTGATATTCCGAGTCCAGGTGAGAAATTAGAATGAGCTGTGGCTTGTTTCTGAAACTCCACTTAGCAGTTAAACTAACCATTTATCTTGACCATTATCTGTTTTATTCAGTCTGTCTCTAATAAAACTATAATAATGTCCACCATCAGCAGTACCAGTATGTACTGTTACACCTATTAATTCATATTCACAGCTGATATCTTCAGTATTAGAGAACTCTTCACAATCTAAACCTTCATCATAATCATGGGAATCTACAACATAAATAGGTATATTATAACTCCAATGAAGACTTCAGATGACTACCAATTATATTTGATGAGGACAGGCAAGGTCATGCAGTTTTCATTAAATATTATTCAGCTATTGAAATCTTTACAGACCTAAAATGCAACTTTCCTACCTTTCATTCTATCTGCCGCCATTAAATTAGACTCCATATAAGGTGACATGTCTAGTTTTAGTGGAAATGAGAACAGGGTGTTGACTTTTTCTTTCATCATGGTGATCATATTGAATGTATATCTCATAGTATTAAAACATAGAATCCTGGGTAATTTACGGAAACAAGCTCTGAAATTAACATTCAACAATAATTATAATAATGGAAATTCAGTTAATATTTGTATCAACAAGGAGTTACCGTATCATTGTAAACAACCATCCTATTAAGAAGGACTAAAAGGGAACATTTCTACTGGTTCATTTAAACAACAGCACAAATAATACAGTGGTAATACTAGAGTTAGAAATTGTGTAACTTACCGTTTTTCTGCACGAACTTTCTTCATACATTTAGAACAAGTATACATATTATCACCTTCTAACATATCTTTTACTGTTACTTCATCTAATGATTCCTATAAAAAACATTTCACAAACAGTTTAGAAATCTAAGTTAGTCAAATTGGAGGAATGGAGAGATTTGAAGAGATTTTATGTAGATTTCTTCTAATAACTACAGAGTGTTAGTCCTTAAATAAGACAATATTTCTCCATTAAGTGTTATCAATTTACTGAGAGTGTTATAATTTCACTAAGTGTTATTACTGTAATTAATCTCTGATGTAATATAATAAACTTTATACTTACATATAAATCTTTCATATCAGTTACTTGACATCTTACAGTATAAAACTCTTCAAATGTTCGACTCACGTGTGGACAGTCCTAACATGGACAATAAACATTGTAATGTTAAATTTGATAAATATCTTACATATTTTTCCCGCTAAAAGAGACTAACTCGAAATTTTGCTCCTTATTGTAGTTGTTTCTTATTAAATACGAATCTACAGCTATGTTACTGTGACTGACAATTTTTTTAAGTTTTCAAGATATGATATAAACTTACTAAAGAGACAACATTATTTGTTAAAACTCCACCAAATAATGTCTTCACTAATATTCTCTGAAAATACAAATTAAGAACTGTTTATCTATCTCATAAACATCCAAGAATGATGTATATCAGCAATAACATCAACTAATGCCAACACTGAAAAAACTGTCTACAATATTTTAAGAATTCAGAAATACCTACCATATCAGAGGACATTTCTTCTAATTTAGATATTAAATCAGTGAAAAATTCTGTCATATCTTTCTGTTCACCAGTATTTAATGGTTGTTTATCCATGGTGTAAGCTTTACAAAAACTCTTAGGATTATATGCTTTTCTTTCACTTTCCTAAACATATTAGAACAACAATACATATAGCAATCTACATTGATTAAGATGGAACCAACTCATGAAGCAATTGAGATCATTCAAAATAAAGTGTTTATAGACATGCTGTTTTCCTTCCCATATTATACTTCATTGCTTGGATATCGTTGATATGGTCATTTTGATGGGGGTGGAGACTGATTCAACAAAAACAATTATATGTTGAGAGGGTATTGTGGTATTTAAATTACTATAGAAAATCTTACCTGAAGATAGGCAAACATTTTCTGTAGTTCTATCAGTGTCCCTTCATGTTGAGTATTACCAGTACACTGAAATAATGCAAACAAAATTCTTTTTTTAGTACACAAATCTAACCAATGTATAATTATGGTGAAACAGTATATTTCAAATATAAGTGATTAAAGCCATGTAATTCACAAGTAAATATGCACTAAATAGCCATATTGCATAAAAACAGGCTTCAACAAGCCTTTTAAACAGCATGATTAAATAAATAAATTCCACTACTAACCTTAGCCTTCAATATAGATTCTCTAGCTTGTGGTATCATATAAAGATGCTGCATACATGTAGCCATATAGCATGTTGCTCCTAAATTAGTTAACCCAACATAGCCACATTTAGATCTACCATCTTCATGAGGCCAATAATCCCATGGATATGGGGCATGAGAATCTGAAAATTGATTCGGGTATGTTAAATACCAATGATTAGCATTAATATTTACAAAAACAACCAAATATCTTGACAGGAAAAAGATTTCAGCCTAACATTACAGGATACAATCCACTCAAAAAAAATGAACCACTATACACAACTTTAACAAATTTTAATCTTAAAGGATTTGCAATAAAAATGTTAGAAATTTGAAGCATTTTACCAGACTAGACAACTATAAACTGGAGGTTAGGTTTAATTTACCACTTAGTAAGTTACTAATTCTCCTACCTTTACTATGTTGAATCATCATTTCAGCATGTAAAACTTTATAATTATCAACACTGCCCTTTACTAATTCTACTATTAAATCATAGGCTGCTGACCGTGATGACTGACTCTTACATTTAGGTAAACCACGGTGAGCAGGAGATGGTAATGAGAATAAATCATTGAATATTTCATCTAATAATTGCTGAAAAACAAAGATTTCATTACATTACTTACTGAGAATATGCGTACATGTACATGAAGTACAATTTAAGAGGATTTCATAACTTTTTACATTTATTGGGGACACAGCTAGCATTCTTCAGCACCATTCAAATTTTCTTTCAGATGTTTTTTGTAATTCGAGCTTAACTTAGCAATTTATGTTGTAGCTATTGCAAAAGCTGCTAATAATGTCAAAGAACATTTGGGAAAACGAGAAGACTGATAATTTTAAGTGATAAAAAGAAGTCAAATGAGGCAAAGTTTATCAGAAAGCATAATCAAAGGCTTTGAAAAAAAGGACATGGGTCAGATATAACAACTAAAAGATGAAGAATTAAACTGTACCTGTCCCTGACTAGAATGTTTAAATGGTGGATCATGTTTAATTATAGCTGTACACAGATTAATTAATCCTACTAATCCATCATCTTCTTCAATTCCTGATCTTGATTCATAAATACATCTTTGATTAATATATTCACTGACTGTTATAGCTAGATCATTTAAATCTATTGGACCATCCTATAAAATAAGTAAATTTTTTTTAAACCATCCATTGAAAAAAAATTAAGTCTTAAACATTTGACCTGTATTCAGTAAGTTCAACATTAGAACTGCATCAAGAAATGTTTCCAGTTTGATAAAGGCAAACATATAACTGAAATATAGCTTTTTACAAAGAGTAACATGAGTCACTAAATTATTTGAATCCTCATGCAATTTTACTGGATTTGAAAAAAAACATTCTCTTTACAGTCAAAAAGACAAGATTACAATCTCATATTTGCAGAATTGCCGTGAACTTTCCATGTGAATTGAAACAAATGTTGAAGAATGGACAGACCAACATCGACTGTTGTATTGTATGTGGGAGTATAAACGAATGTTTACTGACCTCTCGTTTAGCATCCTCTTTAGAAATACTATCTACAAATCTACATACAAGAAAAAAATAATCTCGACATCCTGGTCCATATGGTTCTTTATCTTTCTGACTTTCAAACTGTAATATTGAACATCAGTAATAAACATTGAATATCTTCAATTAGTTGAAATCTCCATTATACCTACTATTCAGTCAAGTACAAAATTGATAAAAAATGTTTGTGTTGGCTTAGGTTTCAGACATAACATCTCAATCAAATAGCCAATTGTAAATTGTATTAAGGTTAAATATAAAATAGACAAAACAAAGATCGACAATAGCAGAATGAAAAGAATAAATTCCTCTTTTATAGTAAAATTATGTTAAATTCATTACATTAATATAACTGAATATATCAACCTAAAATTGTGAACAGTAGATGATTACCTCGTGTGATTTCTGTGGTTTAAATTGTAAAGCATCAGCTAGGAAGTCTAATAAGTTAGATAATATTGGTAGAATAAAATTATAGCCAGATTTATCATCTATTGTCTTCCCTAAACATAATCTATATAATCCCATACATGCTTCTTTACGAACATATGGCTGAAATAATCAATTATTTTTTTTAATCAACACATGGACAAATAATGACAATAACCTTGATCATTTCTTTCATTTTCATGAAAATCACTTTGCCTGTAAAGTTTGAAATTACAAACAAATCAATATAGTCAATATTGCTGTAAATCCTTCAATGACATATAAACACAAGTTATAGATAAATGAGACAATTTTTTGGATAGAAACTTTAAGAGTATTTATTTCTTTTCAAGAACCACAGATAAATGTTGAAATTAATAAATATTCTAATATTATCTATTCATAAAATTCTAATCTAAATCTAAATATTGAAATAATAACGATGTACATACCTCAGGAGCCTCCAATGTTAAACGTTTTAACCAGGCAGTAAATGTTGGTGATGAACATAATAAACAATGTACTTCGTCACAAGAATAGGCTAATGATACAAGGAATGATAGGGCATAATGAACCACTGAAAAATATAAAATAATAGGACATCAGGGCTGAAAGCTAAGTCATTTGTGATGTCTAATTTGCTTGATAATTTACAGATCAATTTACTCAGCTTTTCTCTGAACTCATCTCATAAGAAATCAAGAAACAAATATTAAACCTACCTTCAGCTCTACCCCAAGAACCAAGATACAGTTGATTATTATCTCTAAAATATAAACAGTACTCAGAATGAAAATCAAACAACAAAAAATTGAATCTTGCATATCAATCATCATCAAGTATGACCAGATATTTAAAACATTTGAATATTAAGTCTATTCTTTCTTAGTAAACAACGGTTCATTATAGTTGTTTTGGCTACTTTTAATGAGAACAATTGTCATTTTTCAAACTTACTCTGGTAAAGCAGCTTCATATAAAATCTGCATTAATATTTTCAACACTGATTCCACATTTAAATCATTAACAGTAGCCTGAAATATAATATAAGCATACTAAATATTATCAGTTATTCAAGATATCTTTACTATGTTCCCAAAATCTCTCCAATATTTGATAAAGATAAATAGCTGAAAGAAACTAGAAATAGTAGTCATATTTGACAAGTCCTACAATTATGGCTGATTCTACAACGCTGATTTCTATATGGAAAGAGTGGGAAAATAATCCAAAGTAGTTCTTTAAACACAAACTAAAGAAATGATTACCTGATTGAGTCTAGGAATGATTATTTTTTCATGTAATCCTTTCTGTTTTTTAATCTTTTTCCTGGGACTTTCATAAGATCCATCATCGAAGCCTGTATCACCATCAGTTGATCCCACAGCAAACTGACTCATCAATCGTAATAAATAGGCTAAACATTCTTGATTCCACTGCAATAAATAATGTATGTTGAAATACCAGTATACATAACGAAAGAAAGAGTGTCTGTTTCTACCAGCTATTTTTTTACCAAATCTTTTGGTATTGATCTTGAATAGTTAATAATGACCCTAAAGCTGGTATAATTCTTCCATATCAAATATTTCTTACGCCTATAAAGACTGAGCTCACTTTGCCTTAACAGATCTTACTCTTTATGTTTTCAACCATTTTGTACTAAATAAAATCACACTTACTTGACTCCAAACATCACCTTCTTTAGGTTGAAGAGAACCATTCATAAAGATATTAAACAGATGACTTAACCCTCCTTTACATATAAACTAAAAATCAAATTGAATTACATTGGTAAAATGACAACATATAGATTTTCTAACAGTAACAGATATATTTCATTGATTTCTTGGATGTAATTAAGCAAGATACTTCAGGTTTAACTAAACAAAACTTAGAAATACATGTTCATATACTAATAAATTAGAAGTCCCTTCAGTATTTTTCATCCCTTTTACTGCTTTTAACAAAGAAATATTAAATAAGCAGTATCAAAGTGAAATAACTGCAGAAATTGACAAACTCAGAACTATCGTAGTAGGATGCATCAGGTGTAATACTACCGAAACTAACCTTTGAACTCCAGATATTATCAGGATGTTGATTATCAGGATGTTCTGTTTCATTAACAAACGCATCACCTCCACCACTTCTCATCTAAAATACAAAAGTAAATATACTTTCATAGTTATACACTTGACTGCAAAACTGAAACAATTTTGTTGAATTACTGGGCCTTCTATAATAAAATGAATAGTGTTTGATGTCCTAATTTTATTATTAGGTTTATGTTAATAATATCAAGTACTTTACATACCAAGTTATGTTTAATATATCATTTAAGAAGTTTATGTAGAATATTATGATTAACTTACCACTGATTTGCGACGTAGTTTACTTCTATGTGATAAATATTCTACTATTTGTAAAGAATAATATAATCTATGTGGACTAGAGGGTGGTAATAATATATTCCAATCAACACATTGTTTACCTTCTTCTTTTTCATTCTATAATAAACAGTTGAAAAAAGAATTTATTCTTCTTCATTGCAGGTTGACTGTCTAATCTTGATAACTGGGCATCAATTGATAGACTATATGAGGCATTTGAACTATAATATTTTTAATATTTTGTAACATTTGTGCCTGTTGTCATTTTTTTTTTCACGCATACACCAATATCATATAATTCTAACTTACGTTTTCAGTCATGATGCTTTTAAAGCCATCAAGATATTTCTCACTTGTAGGTAATATCATCAATAATTCCCACACACTTCTAGATAATCTTCTGGCTTCAGTCTGTAGACTATTCATCTCCTGACAATCCTAGAATAATCATAATATTCTAATATATTCAAATTGGTTTTGTACATCCTCAAGTTAGGCAGGTATCTCATAGTGCTTATCAGATATATCATGAAAATGAAATGAAAGAACCTAAAACAAGCAACTCCATGCAGTCTGCAATGAGGAGAATTTTGCCAGGACAGCAGCATGGGATGGGATGTGCATAGCCTTTAACACACAGGGCCTCGGTTCATTGTCCCCTCCATCCATACAATCTATATGGTATTATCCCAAAATAAGCCTTGGTATCCTTGATCTTCAAGTTTACAACTTCAATGGCATCCAGTAAGAAAATATTTGTCAACAGAAATATTCTAGAAAAATGAACAATGAAAAATAGAACATGCTGTCCTACCATCTCAACTAAGTCTGTATCTAGATTACTCAGTTGCTCTAATAACATAAAAAGGTTATCAAAATGTGGTTCTTGTAACAACAATATCATAGGTAGCTTGTCTCTAGCAGGTGGTACAGAGCCATCCATTTTCTTTGGTTGTCTACTGGCACCAACAGATACAAATACCAACTGCAACAATAAAAGTAATTTCTTGTTTGAACTAAATAAGTCATAAATTGCAAAATATTATAACAATAAGTAGAATTTTTCTCATTTAAAAAAAAAAAAAAAACTTTGTTTACTCTGCAAGTTTTAGACAGCCAAAGTTGGCCATACTGTTATCAAAGAAGTCATCACATTCAAAGTTATAACTGTATATGAGGATTCTTGAACTCAAGAATATTTAAGTCTGTAAACTGGTATGTTTTTGTTGAATATTTGGAGAATATTTTTATAACATGACTTTGCCAGTAAATAATGGGCAAGTTTATCATGCCCTGTACAGAAATATTACAAAATACTATTGATTCTAACATTAGAAACACAATGTAGCGTCCACATTTGTTTCAAAACTAGTTTTCTACCTGTAAATCTTTAAACTGCATTTCACCAATAGTTTTTTCATCTGTATCGACTGTTAACTCTTGACCTAATGTTATCATTCTAATTGGACCATCATGTAACATAGAGCCTAATATAGGTGATAACTGGATACCATGACTACCTTCCAGCTGTTGACGTTGTTGTTGTTGCTGTTTCTGTAAATCATCCCACCATCTTGTCACTTCTGCTCTTAATTCAGCCACTAAATCTGTTGTCATCATTTCTAACTGTGTCTACAAAAAAAGATGAAAGACAATGGGTTTAATACCACAAGGTACCAGTTATTATTATCAGTGAAGGGAAAATGAAGGGAAAATGAAAGGAAACTAATCAGCCATTCAAATTTGTAGAAAGATCAAGATCTACATACTGAGAATATGGAGAATAATTGAATCAGATCTGAAAAAGGACTATTAATTATCACTTCAGCTCTAATTTAAAGTCTTACAAGTTTTTATAAACAATTATAAAGCAGTAAAATCTTCACCCACTAAAATACCTTAAAATTATGTTTGTAAGTCAAATGATAGCTGCAATTAATTACAAGTGTGCATGTTTTGCATCATTCTGTATACAAATTGAGAGAAAGAATTTTTTTTTTTTTTTACCTTATCTGACATACCACCAGGTTGTAAGAGTATCCTGATAGGGGATGGTTGTTTTTCAAATCTATGTTGTTGATGAGAGTGAATACCACAACCATCAATCTGCCAGTTACGTAGATGGAAGGCGTAACGTCTTCTAAATGCTTCTAGATGATTCTTTAATAATGTCAGACCTTTCTGCAAGACTAGAAGACTTACTTTAGCATCCTGAAAAAAACAAAATCAATTCTTGTAAATCTAGATTATTATTTGTCAGAAACAATCCAGGTTTTCAAAATTTCCAAATCACTTGAATTCCATTCAGAATTTATATCCAAAAAACTCAGAAATTGTATGGCAACTGAAGCTCTTGATTAAGCAGTTAAGCATTATTACCTCTCTGACGCGTCCTAAAGCTTCAACTAAACTTTTCATACATCTTTTAACAAACTCTTCTTCTTTATGTAATAAGCCATTACCATATCCAATATAATAATTATTAATATATTGTATAGCTGACATAGATACATCTTTATTTCTAGCACGTAATGCTATATTCCATAGTTGATCCATACCAGATACCTATTATATATACAATACATTAATATACAATAAGGCATTTATATACTAGAAGCCAAAATTACAAGTCCTCATCTAACGATGTGTCACATATAAATCCATATCGGGAATGTTAGTTTTTGAAATAGGGTGAACTTTCAAAGTTTCTAGAACTATTAACAAAAAAAGAGAGGTCAACCACAACAACATTCTAAACTACGACAGTTCCAGGTGCTTGTTTAAGAAAAATATCAATCCTTATCAATCCAAAATATCTTACCTGATCTTCTGATAATGGTTTATCTGATGTATTATTAGCAAATCTTGCTAAATGTGATAATTGTTGGAATAAATTTAAACTGATCATACTGGTAGATTCAGGCTCTAATTGTGGCATCTAAAATTTCATCAAACATATTTAATCTTCATTTCCTTTTTATCAATTTAAGGGCAGATATATTTGAAAAATCTAATATCAAATAAAAGTAGTAGTAGTAGTTGTTATTTTGTTTCATGTTTTTACACATTCCACAAAATAAATCCCTACACCTTAAAACAAAAGTTTGTAAGAATCTTGGGGCATGGCTAGCATTTCTAAGCAACAGAAACAACAATCTTGGATAGTCTACAGTAATTAGTGGAGTTTAGTCATTAACTTGTCTCTAAACTGAAAAAAAATACTTATAAAAATGTACCTTTTCTAGGAATATGTGTTTAAATGTTTCAACACCTAATGCATGAAAATCTTTACTTTTAGCCTGATCTAGAAACCAATGTAAACAATCATCAGCACATTCTTCATCTGTAGCTAAACAATTCCATAGGATATCTACCTGTCTTTCACTTAGTCCTGAAAATTAAAGAAAGAAAGTTTATGTCTCTTTTTTGACACAATTATAATAAAACTATTTGAAGGTTTGAACATAATAAAATCTCTTGCTCCCATCTTCTCAGTGCAAGGGAAAATCAGAATTTGAAATAGTAATATCAGTGTTTGTGATATGACTGAGCATAATATAATTATGAGGTTATCTCATGTTGTCAACACTTATTTCAGATAAACAATCCTTCCGGTACTAGTTTTAGAAATGGTGAGTTAACTTTTTGGACTTTTAAAATAAGCAACCATATTCTAGTTTTATTTATGAAAGACTTAACTTACTAAAGATATCTGGAGAACCATAAGTTGAGAAGACACATATCAAAAACTGTAATCTTACTAATACTTCTTCTCTATGACAATATCTACAAAATAAAGAGAAATAAAATATATAATCAATTAGTGCCTAGATACACATTTTTATACTGTTATATCACCCACACATAAACAATCAGTGAAAACTGAGTTATTGACACATACAATAATGGTTCTTACAATCAAAATTCACAAACCAGATGTATCATATGTTAATTTATATATCAAATTACAATTTCTTTCTTCTGTGAATACTTACAAGGCATTAGGTGACGTTTGACCCTCTTTAACAGCATTGGTATAATAAACTAGATCATTGAAGAAATGATCCATCATATTCAAATTATTCTCAGCCCACCTGAAAATATCAACAATAAATATATTCTATAAGACGATATAATATGTATGTTAGTTTACACTAATCATTACACTCACTGACTATAAGATAGTTGAGCTTTAAGATTCCTAGTTTAATAGTATGTCTTAGGTATAAAATGTATTGGAAGATTTGAATTTTCTATATAATCTACAGCAATTACTATATGCTTACTACTTACATTGTAACCGAACCATTTCTATATCTCGGTATAGAATTAAAAATTCTTGGTAATAAACGTAAGGATATAACAACAGATCTGAAAGTAGAAAATCATGTTTTCAAGAAATATCACTACTGCATCAGATCACTTCAATATTTAATATAGATACTCTGAGTGAACTTCGTTCTGTGATATTTTTTTTAGAAAAAAGGATCATATTATAATGTGCAATTTACCTTCAAACTCAAATCCCAAAAGAAATTTTTTAATTTGATTTTGATAAATTATTATAATAAGAAAAGTAAATACTAAGGATTGAACTTACCTATGATTTGCAACATTTTCAATACAAGCAGCAATAAACTTTAATTTAATACGCTTATCGGTTGTACCACATACTAATGTATTTAACAAGGCCTTTTCTGCCTCCACAGCCAGCCCTTCTGGTAGCAAATACTGAAAGCAAATAGACATATCATATGCCTCAAGTCTTTTAATGGAAATATTGCTTAGAATCACGTCTTCACTTCATGGATAAAGATATGAATTAGTTCTAATTCCTTTTCAGTACAAGATGAATATAAATTTGTTCCTCTCAAAATTATCCTTCCAGAAGTCCACAGCCAAAAGAGTAATTAAGGTGGCAATGCTGGCATACAATCATGATTTCTAATGATCTAAAAGGTGTAAAGTTAATACTTACAGCAACATCTTCTTGTACCAGATCCCATAATAAAGTGTTCCCTCGTGTACAAACATCATCAAATGTAACATCACAACAAGCTAATTGACTAGTAGATGGTATTATATCTCTCTGTACAGGTCTATGGTGAATCACAGCTAAACAATATAAATAATAGCAATTAAGTAGGAGAATACTACAGACAAAATTTATCATTCAGTTAAATGTGGAGACACAAACCATACAGTATATTGTACACTAGTTCATTACATTCATACTAGTCGATGTGAAGTGCATGAAGATTTAAGTGCATTTAACCTTGTTTTAACACTTTTTTGTCAAAATCTAACATAGTTTTGTTCTTATATCACAAAATTTAACATAGTTTTGTTCTTATATCACAAAATTTAACATAGTTTTGTTCTTATATCACAAAATTTAACATAGTTTTGTTCTTATATCACAAAATTTAACATAGTTTTGTTCTTATATCACAAAATTTAACATAGTTTTGTTCTTATATCACAAAATTTAACATAGTTTTGTTCTTATATCACAAAATTTAACATAGTTTTGTTCTTATATCACAAAATTTAACATAGTTTTGTTCTTATATCACAAAATTTTACTTGATTATCATAAGTAACAAGGGAGATATCATTTAAATTTTACCTCTTGGTACATGTGTGGTGTATAAAGAAGATAAATGTTCATGCATTTGTTGATGATTATAATGAGCATTAGCACTAATCTGTACTAATTCCTCTTCACTTAATCCTTCTTCCCCATCAAAATCAGCCATGTTTTTCTCTGATTTAGTACTAATACGTGAACTATGACAGCTTCCCTCATCTGGACTCATTATACCCTCAGAAAAATCACTACAATATAAAACATAGCATAATGTTATTATTGCGACTCAAAACTCATTATTTACAACATGAATTCAACTGGCAATTCAACCAATATTGAGAAACAAATCTTGTATGCAGGTGATAGGTTAACAGACTAAGCACATGTTGACAGAAACTCTGACATTTGCTACAATTATCTGCTACATAATTTCCACAAAAACACACTAAACAAACTATATTTATGAATATCCTTTACTTCAAACAAAGAATAATACACCAACCTGTGTAAATGTTTATGTTTATGTTGAGCTTGTTGTAATTGTTGTATAACCTCTCTACAATCATAGATTTCTGTTTCTTCCTGTTCTGATTTACTAACAGATGTATTAGCATCAACTGAAGCTTCTAGTTCAGCTGCAGCTTCAAGAAGTACAGCATCTGATTTCTTCAAAATAAAAATTCAGACTAAATCATTCATGTGTTTTGTCATTTGTATTTCATATGTACAAGACTCTCTTAAAAATAAAGTTTCAATGAAAATTAAAATCCACAAAAATGGTTATTTAATTCAAAAGAATTGACAAAAAAGAAAGCGATGAAATGAGGCTTTCGAAATATTGTTTGAACAATTTCATTTCTCTTCATACAATCCATTCATTCACAAACATATGTTTCAAGCAGAAATGAAAAAATGTTTGTACATGGGGAAAGATGTTCAAATCAGGATATAAACATTGTGATCAATACTTCAATTAACTTGAGCTACATACCTGAGATGAAGTTATGGAATCTTGTTTTTTTAGATTAGGCTGAATTTCTGGATTACCTATATCACTAACAGCGTCTTTATCACCTGATATTTCTATAGTTTCCTCCATTTTTTTGTCGTCTGCTCGTTTTGTTGATGGTCCCGGTTGATTATCATCATCACTCTGACTTACACGACCATGTGATGGTATCAAAGCTCTGCGTAACATGACTTGTCGAGCTTTACGCTGTTTATTCAACAACTGCTGAGCTTCATACTGACGACGTATCTCTTGTAATTTCTTCACTTTTTCTTCATCTGCTTCAAATTCCGAACTTTCTTCACTTTCACGTTCACATTGTTTTAATAACATAAGATTTACTTCATCAATTTTCTCTTCTTCTGAATCCATAAATTCTGAGTCACCTTCCTCTAAATCTTCATCATGACAATGTTCACAATCATCCATACATGACTCTTCACTTTGGGTATCCACATTCTCATTCCGCACTAGTCTCATGACTGTTATTTGACGAACACGCTTACCCTTACGTTTCTCTTTCAATTTCTCTGGACTTTCACTAGAATCTGACACTTCAATTTCACTATCACTTTCTTCCACTAGTTTAACTTTCGATTCCAATCGGAACTTGGAGTTTTTATGATGAAGTCTGATATCTGACTCATCACATCCACTATCTTCACTTCCTACACTGAGTTCACTATTACCATCTAAACTACTGTCTGATTCACCGGGTTCACCATGTTTTAGATGCTGGTGATGGGCATGATGATGTTGGTGAGGACAACATTCACCAAGTTCTAAATCTTCAGAATTCATACCACTACAACACTGAAACAAAACAAAACTTATTCATACAAAACATTTTCCAAAGTTCCTACGAAGCATAAAATGTTTAGAAATTGGCAAAAAGTCTCATTATAATAATAATATTGATGATAAGAAAGAAGTTTCTTGATGCAGGCCATCTTTTATCAGTGAGTAAAGAGAGTAAATCAATGAAAAATTTGAGGTATTTACCTTTTTAGGAGGAATTCTTCTGTTACCATAGCCTTCTGATTCTTCACTGCTACTGACTACATGTTTACTTCCTAAATAAACATCAATCAAAAAACTGCTTAATAAGATAAATCTCTTTTCAAAAATATACTACAATAGGTACAATAGGTGGAAGGTGTCTAAATTGCAAAATAAATTAAGAGAACTTATTCTAAAACTTGGAGAACACTGTCTCTAACTTATTGCATACCATATATTTCATAGACAACAAAACACCAGAATCTAATCAACACTTTTCAAGATATGTTGATAGTTTGATAGATCTTACTATACCATACCTTTACTTTCATTTTCCTCTCTCTGTAAGGCTGTGTAGGTTGACTGTAATTGTGGATGTAATTGTTGTGTGGTTACACCATGAGTATGTCCTGTAGCACATGTATTCCATATACATTTTATCAAAGCTGATGCTAGGTATAATGTCTGAAATAATTGAAACAGAATAGCTATATTTCCTTTCAATACTTCAAATCTCTTTTTTTTTTTAAATACTTTCAAATTTCCATGACAAAATTGATCACAAAATCAATTCAAGTCCAACACCATCTAAAGTCCAACACCATCCAAGACAAATTTAAGTCTTTAAGACATATTGCCTTCAGAAATAAATTCAAGTTCCCAATATAAAGTTGCCTCCAAAATAAACTCATCTCTGAGAAAATCCAATTTAATCTTGAGTCTCAACAACAAAGCTTCCATTTATAAGGTATAACCATGTCAAAACCATTTCAGTTTAATGGAAAGCATAAATTAAAGTTTTGGAAGCGTTTTTAAATTGACTTACCGATTCAGTATGGGCTGATATATCTAAACTAGATACTAGTTTTAATAAATATCTGACTGGACTTAAATCATGTAGATTTTTAATCAATGGTATCAATATATCATATACTTGTTTACCACAATGTTTTAACTAAAACATAACAATTACAATTTTAACTCTTCAACACCTTATTTTGCTCGTGAAAAACACGTCAAACAAGGCTTTAAAATATCCTGCATGATGATTACTGTGTATATCTTTGTAACCAATAAATGAGACTGAAAAGATATTCTTAAAACTCAGCCACACTCTCGTATTATAAAAACTACATTCTGACATAGCTGGTATGTCATTCTCTATGTAAGACTGAGAAAAGTAAATACACACCTGACTAGCAGCCCAAATACTATCTATATGTTCATTAGTTATTCTTCCTTCCATAGCCAGAAAATTCAATATCATCTGACTCTGTTTAATTATCTGTAATATGACAGCCACATAATGTAGAACACAAAGGAATACATTATAGTATAACAAAGTATATGACTTTACACACGTTGTCAACAGGTGAAATGCAGAAAGGAAGTAAACACAAGAATAAATTACATATATATATATATATATAAACCTATAATTAGAGAAAATTTTATATCGTGGAATCATATCAGACTTCAATCAAAGACTTTTAAGCATAACAATGTCTATGAGCTAAAGCACAGACTTACCTCAACATGAAGATTTGGACCAAAGATATGTTCTACTATTTTATTATCTATTAACCATTGGGCTAGCTCATTTCCAACACTGTAATAAAAAAAATAAAAAAAAATGTTGCCTTAACAATTTTTAAGAACAGAGGCATTTAAAATTGAGATATCTCTTGTAAAGATCAATGTTCTAAAAATATCAAAGCATTGAAATAAAAAAACCTTACCTTTCAGCATCAATAAATGTTTCATTATTACAACTTTCATTGTATAAATTAATCTGGTTCTGAAAATACAAAATATGTTCAATTCTTGAAAACTTAATTCTGAAAAATAAAAGCTTATAATTTTTCACTCTTTAAATTGCATTTATCTGATTGAAATGATCATGAACGATGATGTTACCAAAATGGTTACAATACCATAGCAATTAGAGGAATCAATATCATTTAATTCATTTGTGAACTAAAACTGGGAAATAATATAGTTAGAGCATGACATGACAAATGTCATCATGATAGTTACTCACATTTATTTGCGCTATACCAGCCAATCTTATAGTTAAAGTTGTACAAGTAAAATATTTAAATCCAAGCTGTAATCCTTCTCTATCAAAACTAAATGGATTATCTAAAGGTTCTTTAACAGCAGCCCACATTAACTCTGTCATATTTCTACTACCAGCATTACGTAGTTCTCTATCAGATAAACTACACACATATCTACAATATTCATCAAGTACATATGTAACATAGTTCATAATATTGTCTATTATCAAGCTGTCTGATGTACATGAGATATATACAAAATTTAAAGAATAAACACAAATTGTAAGCATTCATTAACAAGTTGTATTAAATTGTGTTAAATGATATATTTTTTTGTGAATCATGTTCATGTGTAGCTTAGTTATATTCAATTTATTTCAAGTATTCAGTGAATTTTTTAGTCCAGTAACATATCAGTAGGAGCCTACCTAATAACTGCTGAGCGTAATGGTATAATACACTGCATTACAGTTTGAACATTCATCCATAATCTTAACTAAAAAATAAATTTGAACATAACAAATGTAATCAAATCGTAAATGTTTTTTTTTATCAAAAATGTATTTGACTTTATTCAATATGAGTGTTAAAATATCTTTCTTAAAAATATAGTGAAATATTGAATGGTTATCACTTTTTATATAATCTAATTTGAAAAGGTTGCTGGCATTGTCAAATAACTAATGGTATATACTTTGGATGCAAGAAATCATCTTACTTCTAATTTGAAATACAATGATGTGACGATGTGATGTTATCGAAACTAAAATAACTTACATTAGCTATAAGATGAATCAAAAGATGAGCGAAGTTGAATGGTAAGGTTTCAGGAGAGGCTTTTTCAAAACAGTTTTCCAATGCTTGTATACCATTAGTATCACAGAAGAAACAAACATTACGTAATAAATATAATGGTACATCGGGATCTGAGATTTCACAGTAATTATTTAATGCACTGGTTTCATGTGTTGATAATTCCTATAATAAAACAACATAACCATAAAATCTATACATCTAGTTCATCTCAATGACTTGCTTCAGACAGACTGCTTTGCATTTGAATGTATGCATACCATTCAACCACAATGATGCACATCAATGGTTGATGATTAATGTATGTTTTGATATGACTTATGAATGTGATAGCACATAATTATTGAAAAACCAATAGAATTATTTACCTCTAACGATGTATGAATAAAATGTTTGTATGCCATATACAGAGGAAAATTCATCAAAAACACTTTCGTAATAAACTGAATTAATTTTTCCTTTTCTTCCACAGTCCAATATTCATTATCACCAACATTTATCTCTTCTTCTTTCTCTTCTTCTTCCTTGTCATCAGGTTTATCTCTTTCTTCCTTATTACTCTCATTCTTCTCTTCCTCATCTTTAGCTTTATCAATTTCTTTTTGTATATCAGAAGGTAATGTTTGTATTAAACGGATAGCTACTCTTAATACAGTCTGTATCAAATTATTCAACTTTTCTATATTCTTAAAATCTTTATAACAGCACATACATTGCCTGGAAGGAAAAAAATTAATAAAATAAAAGTTTTGAAACAAAGAGAATCTATGTCAAAAAATTGAAAGTTCAAACAATGTGATTCTGTCCTGGAAAATCTTGGTGTAATCTAGAAATGGTATTTATATAATGAAATGATACCTTACCTTTGTGCCCAGGTTGCCACATACTGTATTACAGCCTGGATTTCTCTTTTATTCAGTTGTAATCCCACATTACTGTGCACTCTTTCATCATCTAGAAGCAAAATAAAAAGAAACTCTCTATAGGGGTAGTATTCAAAATTTTGAAATTACAAGCATTTGTGTTTTACCTTGTTTACGTTGGATCCTGTATTCTAAGTTGAACTTTAAGAAAAAGGAGAAGACATATTTCTCTACAATTTGGCATTTATTTTACTTGTTAGTTCTCCAAAACAAACCAAAAAAATAGTTACTTAAAGGATTTAAAACTTGCAGATCAGGTAAGGGACACATTTATCTAGCTTTGGTCAATACCATTCAATATTTGAGCACCTAACATTCCCACCTACTCAAAAAATCAGACTGCCCATTTAAAAGAATAATTGAGATGAAGAATAATGTGATGCTTCGAATGATTATTTTGGACCAGATTTTGAGAAAGTCATAGACTTGAATGTATTTTTGAATATTTTGTTAAATAAAGATATCTAAGCACATCCAAGACCTCTTCCAACTTCAGTCCATCTAGCTTTGATGTAGAATAAATCAAGCTATAAAGTGAGTTAAGGCTTCACTTTCAGGTTATATTTGAATCATTCCAAAAAAGTGCAAATATATCTTTGCTTTGCCTGATTCTTGTGGTTCTAAACAAATACTATATTTATGTTTACAACTTGGTAAAAATCATGGCCATTTTTCACTTTCTTATGGAAAGAGCTTTGTAGATCTTATATTATTGTTGTTATAACTATCCATTGTCATTACTCAATTTGTCTTCAGCAGGAAGCCTAGTAGATCTTACATTATCATCATTATAGCAGCTATGCTTATTATTATTAGCTTACTCAATTTGTTGAGCAAGGCCTACTCGTGTGGAGTAACATGAACTTACGATTATCTAACAGGACTAAGACGTCTGTACATATGCCACTGTCACACATTGCACTGATCTATTATGGATACAGGGTACTTAAAATGCTGATACAATCATTTCGACAAAGAGATGAGAAATTGATACTTTGTCTTGTTTTCGAGACAGTATTATTCACTGTCTAGCCCGCCATATTGGTTAATGCTCCTTTCTTCCGTAGAACAAATATTTTGAGATCCCCCCTTCGTAAAATGACGATTGTGTTGGTAGGATCAACCAGGCACACAGGGAAACAAGTTGTAACTCTGGATGTTAAGGACAAAAATGTTTTCGGGACTGTCTCAAAAGCAGATATACTTTACTTCCGTTTTGATGTAAACATCCATGCGCATGTTTAAAAAAAGCAGGTGCCCGTTTTCGTCTGGAAGGCCGAGACTTACCCGACCTGACGTCATACTAGATGTTATCACGCATGCGTAGTGTTATTCTAGACGTGACAGTGGGATGGTGATGTTGTAGACTTCATTGGAAATTAATTTCATTGAATAATACAGTAAAGGAAAGTGAAGATCATTTGATTGTTATCTTTTCTAATACGTCTGACTTATGGTTTGAGTTACATACGGTAAGTAGCCTAACCTATCTAATTTTATTATTTTATTGACAGGGTGATCAACCTGTTGCTTGATAATGATGATAATGACTTATGTTACTACAGACAGTACTACTGCCAGCCAGCCAAGACTGTCCGACCAAACTTAAAGTGGCAGACAGAGCTTGTCGAACCTTACACATTGACACACTGACGGTGACAGTAGTGTCAAGGACACAATCTTAACTGTGTGGGAGGAAAATGTAAGATTTAAGACACTCTTAATTTGTGAGATTGAGTGAAATGAGTGAGAGGATTTCAAATATAAGTTTATGAAAACTGCACTTATTTAAAGGGACATTCTTCTTTTTTTTTTTGATTTGTGAAAATTGTTCACCAAAATCTACAGAGATGTGCCCTTTAACATATCTGATAGTTTGAACTAAATGAATCTAGCTTTTAATTTTTAAGCGTCAAAAATATTTTAAAACATTATGTAATTTTTAAAGTTAGTTATGCTTTTTCTGAAGCTGTTAAAAAACTACTGTATAGATTTAAGTAAAATAAACACCTTATTGTAGAGAAATATGTCTCCTACTTATTCTAACAGTTTCAGCTAATAATATTGAGCCATTATTGACCCAAACATCATAACTAGACCAAGCTGCTTAATTAACAATTAGTACTCTTCTTTTTGAATTAACCATATTAAAACAAATTCAGTTTGATCAAGAAGATACATAGATATAAATAACATAATATTTTCATTTATAATTTATGACGTTTTTATAAAGAAAACTTTTTACCAAAAAAACAGAATACCCCTTTAATGTGATGTAGCAGATAGAGAAGGTGCCCACTAGAAGGTATCTGTGATTGATTCTGATTTGATGGTTGTGATCTCTGTTGTTAGAACTGGAATTTCTTGAACCTAGTGCACACAAATCATTTGATTTGCATTTGAATATTCTACAATATTTTCAATTGAAAAATTGCATTGAATAATGGGCTATTTACGAATTACTTTCGCATCATTTTCTCGCCTGCAATACAAACTTAAAGTTGGTAACAACTTGCTTAGAAAAGTCATTCAAATAAAGATTACTTATATTCCTGATGCCTCTCGAGGAACGCTAAATCGAAACATCGAAATGTTAAAGCTGTTCAAACTTATAGAGCTAATGAATCAAGCATGTGCGATTAATCGAATGGTAAAATCCGATTCCAATATTCACAAAAATGCATTTGAATTCGTAAATTTGACTATTCTGACCCGATCATGTTTTTGTAATTTAAAAGTGCCAAAATGCAGTCGGTAGGTAGGCTTTACTTATGGAGATGTACAAAGAAGGCACAGAAACATTGCAAAACATCTGGAAATGTCTTGATGGGTTTGTTCAGCTTTAAATCGATATCAAAGGTTTTGACAAATTTGGCTTTGGTGATGGTAAAATTTCTCAAAAACTAGTGATCCAAAAATGAATCGGAGCAACTCCAATATAATTTGTCCTGTTTGAGTCTGACTGAGCCGATATATTTACTACATTACATCCGAGGAATGGGTAGGCTGTGATTTGTCAGGTTATTAAAAGGCCATACATCAAAATTGGTTTATGCTGCATGCCTAACAAGTAACAACTAAACTTGATATTTAGAAATAAATTCAGGTTGATCAAGAATATACTGGTATAAAAAAATAATGCTAGTTAAATCTTTTAGATACCGTTCATGAAAGCATATTTTAGGAATTTTTTTATGTATAATTTACAATGTTTTTTATGATGAAAAGTTTGCATTGTGCCTCTTTAAAAGGTCCAGGTAGTATCAGAGATCTAATATTTTTTATTGAGTAGATAAAAATACTATCAATTCAATTGGAAGGAAGCAACATGAAACTGTATAAAAACGGTGAATAGAGATGTTGATCATTCCATTACTGTAATTACTTGTCAATATGTTATCAAGGTATTTTGGCCTAATTTTCTATTAAACTCTTTGTTGTGTAGGATTCATTGATTTATTAGCCTGTTATTAGTGCTAGCTAGTGTCTAAGAGTATTATTGTAGAAACTATTGATTCAGTGCTGTGACTCACCCGATTCCTTTACATCAACTAAATAACCACTAGCAGGAGTTGATGATTGATGCTTTTTGCTTTCGACATTTTTCAAGAAGTTTTAAATCTACACATTTCTTTCTTGCTAACAATGTGTTTAAAAGGGAATTGATTTTGAGATGATAAATGTGGTTGATACTTGTCATTTCTGTAAGTTGAATAAATAATGGAATTACAGGCAGTAGAAAAACATTTGGCTTTTAACTCAATAGTATGAAATAACATGTGGTAGCCTAATGGTTAGAAGTGACTTCAGGTTTCAGGTTTTTCTCAAGAATTTGTGTTTTTGGCAGTCTTTTATCTGATAAAGATATAATTCTGACTAATGATAGATTCTACATATTCAGGATTTGTATGTTATTCCTGTTTATACAATTAAGCATTATTGTTCCAAAGTTAAATTTTTTTTTATTTGGCACAATGACTGGCACAGTACCCTAGAATCTGAAAAATGAATTTAGAGATAAATTCATGGATCATTAAAATACTATTTCTTTTCTTTAAGACATAATTATATTATATTGGTTATTTAGATTATATAATATAGCTTATTTATTTGATAATATAATGTTAATATGGCATCATCAATGAATTGATACACTATATTTAATACTATTATGATGTTAATTTCTTTTAAATCTGTACTTTTTTTTTTCTACTACCGGTATTAAAAAAAAAGATATTTGTAATTTTCCATATGAAATTAGAAAAGCTGATGACTAAAAGTTCCGTCATGATATAAATACTGTGCTGTATTTTAATTTGTTGTTGTCATTTCCTTGTTGTGGGTGTCAATTAAGTAGTTACCACTTCACTATTAAAGTTATAATGAGTACTATTTATTAAAATATTTCAGAAGTTGTAAACCATGGAGTTAGCTCACAGTCTGCTACTCAATGAAGAAGCTTTAAAAAGAATTCCAGACACCAAAAGACCTGTGTTTGTCTTTGAATGGCTGAGGTTTTTGGATAAAGTTTTAGGTGCTGCCCAGAAGGTAAGTTATATTTGATTTTTTGACAATTATATTTTGAAATTATTCCGTAAAACTTTATTGAAATTAATTACCTTTTTATGGAGGAGCCAGATCTTATCATTTTATTACAGAAACATTTTCCATCATTTTTCATTTATTAACAATAATTACTCACTGTAGATGTTTTAACTTCCATGTAAAGTAATAATCAGTCTTCTATGTGATCAAACCATGATCACACTTTAAAGTTTAACTAGTGCTTGTCTAGGACATTATTTTTTCTGGCACCTTAGTTAATGAACTCACTTTAAAAACTAATAACAATACTTAACTATCTAATTAAGCTTTAATTAAGCTCGAAAAAAGTCATTAAGAATATAGATTGTTTTTGTGTTGGCCTAGTTTGTTGACACCTGTTTATCTTTATTTAATGTAGCACCGTTTACTATGATTAGAACAAATGATTATTTTGTTTGAAAGTTAGAATCTATAGCAAAAGATTAATGATAGAATGAGTTCAGACCATTTCATTTGGATTAGGTGCATAGATTTCTTAAGGCCACTTATATTTAATGGAATTTCAAAGACATATTATCAGCCCTCTCAGCAGTTTTTACAGTGTAATAAAATAAGTTGAAATGTTATCATACACCTATTAGTATTAGGTCTGATATAAAGTAGAGGTTATAATAAGTTGAGGTGATGGTAAACAGCCATGTTGTTAACAAGAAATTTATCTCAGTGATTAGAGAACTGGCGTCTCTATTTACATTAAGATTATAGACTATGAACTCTGACCTCTTGAACATTGAAAACCAGGTAGTATTTCCACCAAACTATCTAGTTAAACTCAATTAGGCATGTCCACTTACTGGTCTAGACCACTGTGAAGATTGTTAAACCATTGTCTATTTATTGGATCAGTGCCCAGTAGACTTGTTGAATGTATTTTGATATGATGAATTTTTATACGCCTACATGGCAAATGTACATATACCTACTGCTTTTGTACCTTAATGTTCCTCCATACCTCCACATTTCTTGTAGACAATTGAGGCTCAGATCTTGATGAAACTTTGAGTGCATTTATTTATTTTGAGAAGATTTTTTTAGTTATTGCCCTTGACTCAAAAATGAGTGAAACTGGTCTGTAATTATAAATTGATATTTAGTCTGATTTTGTGGATAATTAGATGAATGTTTTTTTGGATAATTGCCCTTGTAAAAGACACAAATTTCACCTTATAAAAACCTTTATTGAAAAGTTCCCAGAGGCATTTAGTTGGCAGAAACAAAAAAGTAAACAAATTACATAGGCCTACTATAAATCTGTAAATGTCAGATTTGATAATGTAGAAATATGTGGTATTTTATAAATTCTTGGCCTATAATTATGTGTTTTATAACTAGTATTAAGTTAGTATGTAACATTATATTATGAATTATTTACATAATGTTACTGATCGACCAAAAGGCACTGATAATACTGATGATGTTATGATCATTCTGTCATAATTTACAGACAGGACTCATAAGAGTTGATATGGTACAATCATTAAAAATTTAAGATTTTCACATAATTACTTCAGTTGATTTTACAATGATTCACTACTACAGAAAATTGCTTAAAGTGATACTACGTCTTAGAATACACTCGCCCTGTGGCTAATATTTGTGTTAAATAGTGACCATTGGTTAAATAAGTATGCATCCCACACTTTATCAAGTTTAAAAAATCGACAATAAAACTATAATCATAATTTAAAAAAAAAGTGAGCAAGCCATGAATCCGTTCAGTTTGAGAAGAAGAGAGTCTGGGTAATCAACGCTAAAACAGGAAACAATCATCTTCCGGTGTATACTAACAAACTTTGCCAACGATTAATACTAATATTCGTTGAAAATTGTGTCAATGGTGGAGTATTCATTCTAAGTTATATGAATTGCTTTTTCGCGGAGTCGCTTAATCTCCTACGAGGCATCATTATTCCGTCTTCAAAATATGACAATGTCGAGGTCAATTCAAGAGTAGAGGTCAAGGACGCAGGAAACCTCACTTGAGAGTTACTTCCCCTTGAAAATTACACTGGATTTGCTAGACTCACGATTTGAAAATCGCTTAATGGATGTATTAAGCGTTTTATAATTAATTACTTGATTTTGTGGATATATCAGATTATAGAGGGATTTTGACGTATAGTTAGGGCACCAGGTAAGACCACTGATGGATATATACTGTTATTGGCCAATTTGATCAAAATTAAAATTTTATGTTCATCCTAAGACGTAGTATCCCTTTAAAGATATTCATTGGTTCCATCTCCATGTGGAAGTTTGTTTAATCGAAACTAAATTTGTACCTGAATAACAAGTGTTTAGTACAGTTCATTATGACATTATTGAGTTTTAGTTTACTGCATGTTCAGAAGATACACAAACGCAGCCTGATTACTGAAGCTTGCTCAATACAAATTGCTAATCACATTATTTGGTAATTTCTTTAACTAAAATGTTTTTAAGTTATAGTCCATTAAGATGATAATTTATAATATTGAGGCTTACAGTGATGATTAACTCTTCAGACACTAGATTATCTTATAAACTTTAACCTGTCAGCTCAGATTAGTCTGGGTCTCTTGTTTAATTCATGGAATAACTTCTCCTACACATCTACCAAGACAAGTTTTATCTCAGATAATGGTATTCATCTTTTTCTTCAAGAATCTTGACATTAAAGGAGCATTCCTTTTTTTTTTTGTGTAAATCATTTTCATTATCAAAAATATTTAAATTATACTGGAAAATATTTTCTAAAGTATGTTATGTATGCCTATGTATCAACTTGATCAAACTGAATTTGTTTTAAAGGGTTAATTAAAAAAGAAGAGTACTAATTGTTAATTAAGCAGTTTGACCTAGTTTTGGTTTTGGACTTTATAATGGCTCGATATAATTATTTGAAACCTTTAAAATACATAGGAGACATGTCTCACTACAGTTAGCGTTCATTTTGTTTAAATCTGTATATTATTTTTATCACACTTTCCAAAATGCATAACAAGCTTTAAAACCTTACATTATGTTTTTAAATAGTGTCGGCGTTTCAAAATTATAAGCTGGATTTTTTTTAGTTAGAACTTTCAGATATGTTTAGGGATATATAATTTACTAAATTTATTATGCAAATTTGACCCAAGGACTTGTTGCAACTGTTTTGTTTTGCTCTCCCCTTCGTTGTCATTTAGCAGATGACTTATTCTTTCAGTACAAATTGACCTACACTGCTCTAAAAATGTCAGTGTATGTCTTAGATGTGCACTTTGAAATATATATATATATATACCTATTTTTTTGTAGAAATAAATTTCAATAGTACAGAATCTGCAGGTGGCAGGTGCATTGCAGGATATGCTTTATTTTTATATACTTTTATATTTTCAGTCTGATATTAAAGGTGGACAGAAGAAATTAGTAGAACAATTAACAGGACAGATTAGTGAATCACCAGGTCCACCAACACGTAAACTCCTAGCACGATGTCTAGCTACATTATTTAGTGTAGGAGATACATTTGATTTGTTTGAAACTATTAATAAATGCAATGATATTATAAGAAATAAAGATGATTCTCCAAGCTACTTACCAACACGACTGTAAGTATACCATTCTATCATAATTATATGACACCTGTTTCCATAAGACTTATGTATAAATATTAAAAAATTTGTCTGGCATTGAAGGAAGAGTTTGATAAATATCTAATAAGAATAATGTTAATACATACACAGCATGAGATAATTTCAACATCTACATACATCAATTTTCAAATTCTGATGTTCTGTTCTCCTGCAATAAAAATGTATCAAGCCAATTAAAGGGACAGCTATGCATTTCGTACATTTCTAGTACTTCTGAAGACATATATTCAAGACTCAAATCAACCCCCTAATATGGTGCATCTGTCCCTTTAAGACTGTCCAGCCTTCCATTTCTTGCATGCATTTATTACCCATGACATCATAAAATCAGTAATAACTGTATGTAAGAAGGTTAGTAACGTCCAGGAAGTCATGACAATCTATGAAAAATGCTATGGAAATCTGAATTTGACTATCAATTTACAAATTTCTGACAAGAATTTTGTCTGTTATAGTGCTGCTGTTGCTTGTTTGGGTGCTATGTACGAGAAATTGGGACGTATGGTGGGTAGATCATATGAAGAAACAGTGCAAGTACTCATCAAATCACTTAAAAATTCTGAGGTAAATATATTTTATAACATTAATGATGTCTTCAAAACCCCTTAGACAAGATCTCTCTCCCCTTCTCTTACTTCAAAGAGTACCACTTTTTCAGCTTCTATCAACTTGAACAAGGAATTGTATTGATTTAACTCTTATTAGTTATACTAGTAGTATAATAAAATTATAGTTACTGTTCAAGCCTGGAATATATTATTAATTAATTGAATTAATAATTAACAGGGTAATATTCATTTATAACAGAACTTCTTCCTTCATCATGAAAATATGGCTTACCGTACATTAAAAGGAAAAATTATGTATCCATATGTCTTAGTGTTTTAGGGGATAAATTAGTCTAAGTATTAACTTTATCAGCAGACAAAAAATGTATGTTTCAAGCAGTGGTAGCACCAGCCACCCCTCCAAGACAGGGGAGGAGGTATAGGGGACAGACTGACCTCATAGGGGGACAACTATCAAGGCTGAATTTGAATCAAGGCAGCTTTGTGGAAACAAATTTTTAAAAAAAGAATTAATTTGGGTCAAAAACATAAAAAAAATTCATATTGCTTAGAAATGAAGTGGGGGTACAATTGGTGGTTGTTAATTTTTTTTTCTGTGGCACCATTGGTTTTGAGAAATATATACCTTTAAAGTTAATCCAATTGACATGAGTCATTGACTAAAAGTCAATAAAAAATTGGTTTATTACCAGTATTGGTTGCTATCCAATATATATAATAGATTCTCTCCAAATTATTTTGTTGACATGAAGTTATTTGTAGGACAGTTTATTTCTACAGTGTCTCAAGAGACAAATGATATATAACAAGTCTCAGTGTTAAATCAACCTGTCTATGTAATCTATACAGTCTTCAGGGAATTTCTCTTTTATACTAACTTACAGCTTCTAGATAGACGTCTATTATATTGAATTTCCTGGAATTGACATGGAATAATAAAAACTCAAACTACAATATACTGTGTCAAAATATTCTTAGCTTTATGCGTAATCAATAACTATTTTCATCCTAATTGGCAATTAATGGCTATAAAGTTCCTGGAAATGTATGTTCCTCATTTTAGTTTGGTCTCGTCTATGAGGTCTATGTAACATTAACTCTTTACTGTTAAGGTGGAACAGTTTGACTTAAAAAAGCACATAAAATGGCTCCAGGAATTTTTTTGCCTTTTTTTGAACTCAATTCTACATCTGCTTTTTGAGCAGACAACAATCCAACTTGCTGCTGAAATAGTGATTGTCTTTTTCTTTCAAACTGCATAAGCTTTGTAATATATAGAAATGGTAAAGTAGCAAGTGAAATTTTGATGTATTGTAATGAAATAATGAAACAAGTTGTCTGGTCTGGGTGGTAGCCAAAAAGTGCTCCTGGATTTTCATTTGTTTATCTTGTAGTTTGTAAGAAATGATAGATTTGTACTGATAATTACCCCCAGTGATAAGAGTATCTGTATATAAGATATAGAAACAAGATGTATGAAGGCATGATGTTTATACTGCCAACATTCCTTATATTATCATCTAGATAATCTCTCAAATATCTTCAATTATATAATGATACTGTGCCAAGTTACCTTACTGTAAATCATGCCTTGTAAGAATGTTGAATGATAAATATTTAGCATGATAAAATCTGAAACTGCTCTTCACATTCCACTACATGTTATACTGCCTGCTGTTATACAGTTATTTTACATTCTGCTGTTTTACCACCATATTACATTCTGCTGTTTACCACTGTTTTACATTCTTCTGTTTTACCACTGGTTTACATTCTGCTGTTTTACCACTATATTTCATACTGCTGTTTTACCACTGTATTGCATTCTGCTGTTTTACAACTATATTACATACTGCTGTTTTACCACTATATTACATTCTGCTGTTTTACCACCATATTACATTCTGCTGTTTTACCACTATATTACATTCTGCTGTTTTACCACTATATTACATTCTGCTGTTTTATCACTATATTACATTCTGCTGTTTTACCACTATATTACATTCTGCTGTTTTACCACTATATTACATTCTGCTGTTTTATCACTATATTACATTCTGCTATTTTTACCACTGTTTTACATTCTGCTGTTTTACCACTATATTACATTCTGCTGTTTTACCACTATATTACATTCTGCTGTTTTACCACTGTTTTACAATCTGCTGTTTTACCACTATATTACATTCTGCTGTTTTACCACTATATTACATTCTGCTGTTTTACCACTATATTACATTCTGCTGTTTTACCACTATATTACATTCTGCTGTTTTACCATTATTTTACATTCTGCTGTTTTACCATTATTTTACATTCTGCTGTTTTACCACTATATTACATTCTTCTGTTTTACCACTATATTACATTCTGCTGTTTTACCATTATTTTACATTCTGCTGTTTTACCATTATTTTACATTCTGCTGTTTTACCACTATATTACATACTGCTGTTTTACCACTATATTACATACTGCTGTTTTACCACTACATTACTGCTGTTTTACCACTATATTACATTCTGCTGTTTTACCACTATATTACATTCTGCTGTTTTACCATTATTTTACATTCTGCTGTTTTACCATTATTTTACATTCTGCTGTTTTACCACTATATTACATTCTGCTGTTTTACCACTACATTACTGCTGTTTTACCACTATATTACATTCTGCTGTTTTAACACTATATTACATTCTGCTGTTTTAACACTATATTACATTCTGCTGTTTTAACACTATATTACATTCTGTTGTTTTACCATTATTTTACATTCTGCTGTTTTACCACTATATTACATTCTGCTGTTTTACCACTATATTACATTCTGCTGTTTTAGTAATATTGCAAAAAACTTTGATTTTTTCATCTCAATTGTAAGGAAGTCTTTATAATATAAGATATGATTAAATTAATTCTTTGATTATGCCCAATAGTTTTTGCGCTCTTGTCCAAATTTCAATTCTAGTCTATTAAAGGCTGAAGAAGTCATGATATATCTATTACAGTAGAATCTGTCAATTTGAATAGATTCCAATAAGGCTTGTTCCTCTTCATCCAATATTTTGAAAAAATACAACAAGTAAATAAACCATAGAATATTCTTATATTAATTAGTGATATAATAAACAATGAAATTCCTGAAAGATGGATAATATGCCTGCCCTAACTTAACCTTAACTGGACAAGTATCATTAATGATATCGTTTGTTTTGGAACTGAGGTTCACCATAGATAAAAGCTGTGAATGTTTTGAACCTTCAAATGTGTAGAAGCTCTTTTTTCAATCCCTAACATCTATTCAACTTCCCCTTTGCCTTTCATTTTCATCTGTGCATTATGGTATTTTTGTAATTTTAGTCACAAGGAAGAACTGAAGTAATGTTGACCCTAGAAAAGGTAGTAGGAGGACTGGGGTCAGCTGGTAATTCCTGTCACAAAGACATCTACAAAGCTGCTAGACAAGCTATGACAGATAGAGCTATGGCTGTGAGATTTGCAGCTGCTAAGGTAATGACATTATTATAATATCCCAGTTTTACATGTTTATTTTGGCATTATTAGATTTTTATAATTCTTTGATTAAAAATTATTGGGCAACTCTGTTCTTGAATTGACTTTGAAAATTGATTTATAGAATTGATTTTGGGAACTATATAACTTTTTGTTAGACTATTCTGGCATTTTAAGACTTTATTTTTTATTACTTCGGAATCCACTCGTTTGTCCTGAAATAAGTTTATTTACACAAAGTTTGTCTACAAGTCAACTGTCATTATTTCTGGTTTAACCCCATGTATATAAAATATGTATTGGAATTTTAAGTTGATTATGTACTTATATAAGATTTTTATGATAATGTAAGTTATCTGAATGAAAATAGAACTCTTGAAATATATTGTAAGATTAAAATCAATATTAGAGTGCTCAGGCTATTATATAGGATTTATTCTCAGACAATAGTTAATCAGTCTTATTACAGACAAGCCAACCCTACTGATCATAGTGTTATTATATTCTTATCTTACCATGTTTAAATCACAATACTGGGTTAATTTTGTGATATTTTCTCATCAGATATTCTCACCTAATCCCTGCTCTTGATTTGCAATAACAATTTGAATCAATCTGACAGTTCTGATGTCTCTATGTAGCCTTTTGATATTTCTCTAAATATTCATTAATTCATTAATCTTTCTCTCATTGTAAGGTGATATTAGAAATTTATTGCTAATGACTTTTGGTTCAGAAAAAGCTGGATTCTATCAAAAATTTGTCATAAATCTACAAGAACAAAGAGTAAAATAAGAGTTATCAAGTCCAAAGACTGAAAATTAAAACTTAAATTTCAAATCAGATGGCAGAAGTCAATTCGAACTTCTTGTTTTCTTTAGATCAATAACTGATAAAATACAGAGATAGAAGATTATAAGTTAACAAATAGTACCATTATAGTTGTTTAGATTATAAAGAAGAGTAATTTTGTTAACCTTTTTACCTATTGATATATAGTAAAATGATCTGTATATCTTAATAATATCATTACATATCTTATAACACTATCAGTAGCATATGTTATTAATCAAATATTTCAGTTCTAATGGACTGAAGCAAAATTCACATATTTTACATTTGCATAATATATCCTACACTTTTTGTCTGAACTTTTTTCATCATCCATTGAGAATCTAAACACGGAAGATTGCTGCTAGTACAGGCCCGTGAGCATTATAAAAATTTTGTATCCGTTCCGAGAACAGTTGTTGCGTATGCGTCTAGTCAGCCAAACTGATTCCATCAGTTTCTGTGAGCAGATGAAAAGACTGCTAGAGGATTTTTTTTGGTCTTCATCTGGTTACTAGGATAATTACCCCTTTCATTAAGAGTTTCATTAAATTGCATCTAGGAACAGCAAATCGTTTTTGAACTGTTCTATGAACGCTTGAAATTGTAGTATATTGCAAATGGTAAAATTTTATGGTACTTTCCGTAGAGTTCTTATGTAAGAAGGGCTTGTGACTTAACTAATTGAGTACCCAAAAACTTATATCTTTACATTTCTCCTTTGAGACAAAAAATAGTCTTAACTGTTTGAGGGGGAATTTATTTATTTATTTTTCTTCCAACCTAATTTTGGTTCAGGTTTCTGTATTTTGTTACTGACTATCAGAGTATGATTTGTTTAACTTATTTAACTACTTATTCTAAACTAATTCTCTTATCATATGATAAAATACTTATGAGAACCACTCATTAGAAAAGAATAGATAAAGAAACTTATGAATCTAATTTTGTCATTAGACATATCGCCTTGTGGTGCCTTGGCAAAATTTCCTTAATTTTGCACCTTATGACTTTTATTGGCCTTATCAGGTGCATAACAGACACTTATTTCAATGCTGCAACATCTCTCTTTATTAGCATAAAGCTTAATTCACCACAGATCTTATAGGTGTTGATCCATCATTGACTATATTTTACAGTGTCTTCTAATGTCACCCATTTCTAATTTATCCATTACGGATATTGCACAAAGCCCACTTGTTATCTAGTCTAGGTCTCTCATCCATTGACTATCCTTAGTATGATGAGTCTAACTATTTGAGTACAATTTGTTGATAGTGAACAGTATTTTTACTGGCATTACATCAAGTATTTAACAAGAGATAAATTATGTTTTATTATCATGATAAGTGATAGTTGGTTATAATATAAACACTCTTCCCTGTATTTATATAACCTTTTTCTTACCTTGTAAACATGCTTGTTGACCACCTATTATCATTCTTCTAATAGTTTGTACCTATTCTTTGTGGGTTCAATCATCATGATGAGGCATAAAGCACTGTAATTTGTAATGGATCTTGTTAAGCATTATTGTAATGGCGATATAATCTCTTTCCAATGTGAATATTAGAAAGCGATCATTATGCTCAAGCTCAGTAATATTTATAAGAAAGGATGGCCTTATAGACTGGTAGACTTTATAAGTGATACTGTTACTATTAAAGTAAATGATGTAAGAAACAGACACTATCCTCTACTCTTAGTTTAGTCTATTCTTATTGGTAAATGTCTAAACTTTTCTTTGAACTTTCTCAGAGTAGTGAAATATAGGTCGTCTTTGAAGTTTTTGTGAATTTATTTCTTTTCCATTATCTCACATAGTAGATTTCTCAGTAATAAATTAATTTCAAATACCACAAATACTTTTACATCAGCCAAATCTTTTAAAGGATTGTGAAGTCTCTTTCTGAAATCTTCATCAAATTGCTGAAAATCAGACTTAAGCTTCTAAGTTTAACCAGTAATTAACAATTAGTACCTTATGAATAGTTCCATCCCAAGTTGACTTAGCTGCTAGACATCTTACCAAAAATTTAATATCATGGCAAAAAGCTGGCGTTAATAAACATTAGTGGTGTCTTTTTATTAACTTATATGCTTTTCAAAATACATGTAGATGATTTCTCACAGTAATGTGTGTCAACAATTTCTTATCCATCGATTTGTAGAAAATTTGGAAGGTCTTTAGATATATTTCTATTGGTATTTGGATTGTTAAAAAAAAACTCACCAAGTAAAAAATAGAGTTTGACATTTAAATGTTCAAGTTAATATGAGGCATAGGTAGATCTTACATTAAATAAAACACACTTTGTAACACACAATTGGAGTAATTTTTAAAGGAAGTACAAAGGTTACATGCTTTTAAAAGATTTGTAATTGTTGAAGTACAATATTATTAAGTAAACAGCCCTATAAAATGTAGAAGAAATTGGAAGATGTGATTAGTTTAGGGTTATTATAAAATTATGTTGACTTGGGTAAACCTCTTTACATGATATTACCATGGTAACAAGTAATTGTCCATATACAACTTGAATAACTATTATACTCTATTCTTTATTATTATTTTTTACTGGGTGATAAATGTTTGCATGTTTTAAGATAGGAATAATGTAATAATTACTTTATTTTGGGAAAAAGTCCTTAGAAATAAACCATTATATTGTTCTGATTTAATGCAATGACAACTTTTCAAAGCTGTGTATTCAACACTCAGTTAATTTCGTACTGCTTGCATGGTAACAGAAATGTTGGCAACCTGCTCTATCACAAAGTAAAGATACGCAACCAGCAAAGAAACTGATTTATAAATTCTTACTTCTAAATTCTAAACTCTTTACTGACAATGAAAAATAACATTGGTGGCAAGTGGCAGGTTTTCTCTGAGAAAATGCAACCTGAATATTCATCTTTAATTAATGGAAAGTCTCCATTTTTAGTTGTTTGAGAATGGTTTTGTTTTATCTTTTGATAATGGGAATTGAGCAACCCTCGAACCAATGGGTTTCCAAGGTTTTCACCACCCCACCTTTTTCTCATCTTATTTCGGCCATTATATTTTATAAAAAATAATCTTTGAATCAAATTTTGAAATCAGAGTTGTAGGGGTCTAGTGGTCTGACCCCTCAGCTCACTCCTGCTTTCACAAACACTTTCGTATGTAATATTGAATTAGTGAGCCTATGAGAGAGTTGTAATTTCATATTTTGTATATTTCAGTGTATGTATCAATTAGTAAATGAAGCACCATTTATGTCAACAAGTGAATTAGACAATGTATCATCATTATGTTTCCGGGCTTTAGATGGTTCTAATTATGATGTCAGGTGTGCTGTAGCTAAATTATTAGGAAATTTGATGGCTGTAGCACAAACTGCTAAACCCATTTCTAGTAAGTACTGAATTATAGAAGAGAATATCAGAATTACATATCTTAATAAAACTGCATGACAGGCTTTTATCAGATTTCACAATGTCAAGGGCTATAATTGGTTGTTTTCATTAGCATACAATCCAATCAAAAATCGGCTTTTACTAACTTCAGTGCCTAATGATGTCAAGCTATTAAATGCAGTTTGTATTAGTTTGACATTGTGAAGTAGAATGTCTAAGACATCATGCAACTTATTTGCATTGGGTTGGATATTCCCTAATAAATAAACATTTTCTATCTGGTGACAAAATGCCCTTATCTTTAAACGAATGTAACTTGTTATTCAAGTCAGTATGTCAATGACTGGTAATAACTAAATAATAGATGAGGTAAAAACTTCAGATTCCAGACAGTCAATTAACAAGGGAAATTAACATTGACTGTTGTTTTTCTAGTTGAAGACTGATGTCTTGAGGCAGATATAGATTGCATGCTTGACTTATGAATCTTAAAGTAATAGTGACAGGTAGTCCCAAGACAACTATCAAGACTTAATTACTGAGAAAATCATATACCCTATGCTCTATTTCATTTCATAGGTGAAGAAACTATTTCTAAACATGTCTAATTAAATCACCATGTGAAATATGTTTATGATTTCTTCTTTTAGATAAAACCAAACCTGTAAAAATAGATGATGTTCTCAATATATTGGCATCTGGTTTTCTAAAAGGAGGTATCGGTTTTATGAAGAGTTCCGCAGCAGGGGAATTAATTAAAGGCAGTTCCAGTATAAATCGAGAGATACGAGTTGGTGTTACTCATGTGAGTTCCAAGATACATTTATTCAGAAGAAATGCATTTTAAAAGGAAATTTCTGAATCAGTTCTCTACTGAGATGAATATCATACGTTTGATGTCATGATGACTTTCACAAAAATACCATAAAATCCATCAAAGATCAAACCTTTTGATAAATTTCCAAACAAAACAAATGCTTTGAAACATTATTTAACTTAAAAAGCAGTAGAGCCAATCAATAAGTTGAAATTTTCAAGAAGGAAATATCCAATCAATGAAAGTTGAAATCATCAAAGGAAATAAAAGAAATATAAAATAGGCCATGTTCATTGGATTATAACATTACATATTTATGAATATTGGTTGAAGCATAAGATATACAAAGAAGAGTTTCTTTTAACCAAGAATAAACATTGGGTGTTCTTTTATTCATAGAAATGTAGTCTACTTGTATACACGATCCAGCTATAAATATATCTCGTGCATATATACATACACTAGTGCAACAGATTGCTGGCATTCTTTCTCACAGTCCTAATGTAATGTAATGTATATAGCATTGACAGATGTTATACAGGAATTAATGATAACCAACATAATATTACTCCATACAATAATTAAACATGGATGATGAATAAATACATAATGTATCGATAATTTAAACATTAAAACATTATTGATGTTTTTTGAATCCTTCTGATAAAACATTTACTATAAAAGCATCTTGACTCTTATTTTAATGTTAAAAAAGGTATTATAAAAATGTAAATGAATAAATGAATCCAAGGCAATGTTATCAATTAAAAGTTGTTTAAAATGTTTCAATGAACTAGTTATGCAACCGGTTAAACATAAGCTACTTTAACTTGGACCTACTTCTACTACAACTTAAAACCTTTGTTTTGATAGTTAAGTCAGCTTTGTATGTCTGAATGCTACTGGATAACATAGAGCCAGATCTGTCATGTGTGCATTTTTTTAAACAATTCCCTGCCATGATTATTTTTGTGCATTTTTGTGACCTCTAAACATACTGATTGTTTTCGAAGTAATGTCGAGCTGGCTTAACTTTTATACCTGTCTGAACTCACATTAAAAAACCTAAACCATGCTCCAAAGATGGTTTGAGGGTTAAGATGCCTTGACCAAACTATAAGATAGAAATCATATTTGTTTTTGCCAGTCATGTCTAGCTGAACCATAGAAATATAGGTCACAATATTTCTCTGTAGATATTCTCTAGTATCAGTGGTTTTGACATATTATTGGCATACTTTGTCAAATATCTCATTTTGCATGAGTTAAAACTTCTCTGTTCTGGTAAAGAATGTTTAAAATCAACCATCCTGGTAGAATGCCTGGGAATTGAGTATGAGTAATTATTTGCCAATGTTTCAATGACCTAGTGTAAAATGTTGTAGAAGAAACAGACAGAATCAATTGTAATGTGATTTAGACCACCACTCTTCTCATATTTCTGACTCTCTCTCTACTGATATAATATAAACACACTCTTTATTTAAAACTTTTAAAGCTGTTAAGTTTATGGTCTAATTAGATTTCCTTCTTTCATTATCAATTAAATACATGTGGCAAAATAACTTTGTGTATATGGTTGAAAGCAAGCTAGGTTTTGAGGGAAATATATACACAATATTAATTTCCTTATTATGATTAACAGGAAATTAAGATATTGTTTTTAAAATATAAATATACCAACCAGATGCAGCAGTTATTAAGTATGGATTTGGCAATCCTATCCTATCCCAAACATCTATGAAAAACTGCATGCTGTGTCCGGCAATCTACAATGGCAAATGCTTAACCTCAATGTCTTTCTTTTCTAATATTTGAAGTTAGTGGTATTTAATCATCCCAAATTTACCCTCTTACAGTGGTGTCTGTCAACTTCTTGGTATATAATAGAAAGTCTTCAGTCAATTTCACCTTTGTCCCTATATTCCATATAGAGAAATTTTATTTCACATTGAGTTATTTTGTTTGACAGTTGTAAATGAAATTATACAATCTATTTTCAGGCATATGTGGAGTTTATAAAATGTATGGGAGGATTATGGTTAGAGAGAAATATGACTGTATTTTTAAATCATATATTTGATCTGGTAGCTAATCCTAGAGCTACACCAACACATGTAGATGCTGTGTATGCTAGAAAATGTGTGTTATTTATACTGAGATCTATAATTGGTGGAATGTTAGGTGAAAAGGCTCAGATTGCTGCTGCTAAAGAAATTTGTCAGACCATTGTTAAACAGATGAATACTGTTGGTAAGTAAATTTGAATTTCCCAAATAAAATAGCTGACTTTTTCAACAAGGATGACCTGATATAATTCCCCTAATTGCACACTGCATGTTATTTTTCATAATTTGATAAGAATTAAACCATTATTCTATATCTTAATGTAAAAATTTTTAATTTTTTTGAGCAGATAGAATATTTCATTTCATATTGAATATATTACATATATTTATTAGAAAATAAGATGGCTAATAACATGAAACATATATCTAACATATTTTTCTTGAATGATTATTGTACTACAAGTAGATCTCATTATTTTATATGATGTATTTCCAGGTGAGGCAACAGTAGATGTAGCAGAAGGCAAGTCTGGTGGTGATTTAACAGCTAGTCAACATGTACTAGTTTGTGCTTTACATGAATTAGGTTGTTTAGTACTTAGGTTGTGTAGCTCAGCATCTCCATTAGTTGCTGAACCTGCTACAGGTTAGTACATTTTTTCCATCCATAACTTTGCTTCCATTGTAATGAAGATGATGCTCTGATCAGAATTTATTTCTCAAGATTAACTAATAAGCAAATGAGCTTTACTGATCACAATCTGTGATAAATCAGTGAATAAGAAGAGGTCTGTTATTTTCAGGTATCATTGAACCGGTTGTGTCTGTATTAATCCATCCAAGTCATGCTGCCCGTCTGGCTGCATCCTGGTGTCTTGGGAGTATTGCTGTGGCTCTACCATCACAGTTATCCCCTTTGTTGGATAGATGTATGGAAAGGATGGAGAAGCTGAAATCATCACCTGAAGCTGTATCTGGTTATAGCAGTGCTTTAGCTGCTTTACTAGGTGGTGTTTATCAGTGTCCACTAGGTATACCTCATGCTAAAGGGAAGGTAAGTCTTCATTGAAATTATCCAAATTTTTATCATCATTGTGGCATTTTTTCTTGTGAAAGGAAAGCTTGTATTCTAAAATCTATACTCATGGTTTATTAGTGTAAGTAATAAGTACATAAATTTTGGGTTGAAACATTGATAACAAACAGTAGATCTACTTGATGTATAATATATACTCTATTCATTATGGATCTTAAAATTATAATTGTTTTCCCATTTTCAGCAAATATTTGCCATAGCTGAAGAGTTATTACGAAC
The DNA here is from genome assembly GCF_000327385.1 of Lottia gigantea. Lineage (NCBI taxonomy): Eukaryota > Metazoa > Mollusca > Gastropoda > Lottiidae > Lottia > Lottia gigantea. The sequence goes on from NW_008709577.1 coordinate 1,396,362, forward strand.
AGCATCCCAGAATAGTCGACTATCATTACAGAGAACACAGTCTGGCTGGTTGTTACTGGGTGCACTAATGACATTGGGTAAGCTCTTTAATCCCAGCTCTCTCTCTTGTAGGTGACATAATTTCCTATTCAAATGGCAGAAAATTATAGAAACTTCAGTGTGAATCTTGTGGTGCCATACAGTTGTTAAGCTCCAAAATAATGTTTAGTCCAAAATACTCCTCAAGGCTTAATTTTACTTTACTTGGCCCATCTGATTGTCATGAATTTTTATCATTTAAAATCCAGGATCGCATATAATTTGTCAGTAAATTTCAATTCATTGTTTTTTTACCAGGAACACCAGTCATTAGAAATCATTTACCAAGAATGTTATTATTATGGCGTAATGCTTTCCCTAGATCAACTAAAGAACTAGAAGCAGAAAAAGTTAGAGGTGATGCTTTTACATGGCAGGTTACTTTAGAAGGTCGTGCTGGAGCATTAGGAGGTCAGTGAAATAAGGATTATTACCAGAGTTAATTTGACACATTTTTGGGCATAAATATCCAATAGTTTTAGCAAAAATTGTTTTCTTTATTTGATGTTACATAGCTAACAAAATCAAGATGCATGAGTATGTACAATTAAGGCAGATGAATAGCAATAACTTGTATATATATTTACATTGCTTATTTTACTTTTTCTAAATAAACCACACCATACTTTTATACTTTCAGCAATGCAAAGTTTTCTACTCCATTGCCGTGAACTGGTTACAGAAGATGTCATTAGACGTTTATTAGCTCCCTTAGATTGTGCTTTATTAATGTTATCACAGTAAGTTCAATATCAACATATTAATTCACATGTATTGAACTAAAGTTTGCATGCATACAAAATAAAATACATTATATGCAAATAGCCAGAACAATTTTGGCATAAAATGAAATGATAATATCAAGAAATGTACTTGAACTTTGGTTTTGCCAACAAGGATTTTGTAGAATGATATATATTTGGTAATTTCATATCATACGCCCATGAGATTTATGTTAAAAGCAAGAATGGTACTTTTAATTTGTAAGATTTAATCATAAATTTCTTCTGGGTAGAGTAGAATAGTGAAAATATACTGATTTATACTTATTTTGACCAGGTTACCCAGTGTTATAAAGTTATATGGTAGTCATCTTAAAGCTAGTACTGCTATGGTTAGATTACGATTATATGATGTATTGTCATTATTACCACCAGAATCTTTTGATGGTTAGTTTATTTCAAACCAACTTTTTGAGAATCAAATTTCTTTAACAGTCAGAGCATAGTTATATTTTCAGAACACCCATTTACACTATATACAGTGGAGTGGAGAAATATTAAAAGAAGCACTCTTTTAAAAGTGATAATAATTTGTTATTGTACAGTGGGGTCTATATGGTTCAGTTTATTTATTTTTTACTAGAGGGCAATGTTTATAAGCGGTAAATGTATTGTTTTAGCTATGTATCCAAGTTTACTGAGAGAACTGGTGGGAGAATTCACCTTAACGGATAATCCAGCTAACACCACCACGTCCATGTTACGTTCTATGTGTCATGTAGATGATAGTGTTATATTAGGGTCCTGGTTACAAGAAACAGACCATAAAGCTATAGAAGATCAGGTAATTTTATCATACTTTATAGCCTGTTTCAATTATTATTAATCATTGTATCACTCTAACAAATTCATTTCGTTTAAAGGGCTACAGAGGTTTGAGTTAACTGTTAGATCTTTGAGTGACTAAAAGTGATGAAGATAAGTGTGAAAATATAATGTACATATCAATGAAATATTACTGTTAGTAAACATAAGTACATGGAATTAAGAACATATCAATTACTTGAAACTATATTTCACAAAATCTTGTGAATGCTACTGTACGACCATTGAAATATATACTAAATCTGTTTTGACAATCATTTTTCTACAAATTGAAATATCAATGGACTTTTTTTCCAAATGAAAGTTCATTAGGTTGAAAATAAATATAAATAAAATTTAATTGAACAGTTTTCAATTGGTGATTAAAATCAGTCTCCTTTCAATTTTCTTTGTTTGATTTTGATAATTGAAATACATAAATTAACGTAAGCAAAATCTACTCTGATTGTAGTTTGAACCAAATCGTAGGGTTGATACAGAATTAGTAAGTATAGAGGAATGATAATAGATGGACATGATTTTAACTTGTTATGCCGCTCAACATGCATGAAACAAGCTCCTGTAATGGTCAGCTCAAAACAGAACAAATTGCTGATTTGAATTTTATTGTCATCTTATTAAGAGCATTTAAATAGAAAATCTAATGTCATTTTGCAACTGAGTTTGGCTTCCAATTTAGCAAACCTTACTGGCTTATAATTCATTTTGGTACTGTAATTAATAAGGATACATAAAGTTTATAACCAAATAGTTTTTTTCGTCAATTTTCTCCTAGCATTTTGTTCTGTGTTGACCATGATATTGTTTATGATTTCCCTATAATGTCTTGATTTTAGATAATTTCAGCAGATATCTAAACTATGTCTAAACTATTATTTGATTTAACGTGATTGACCATATTTTGTGAGAATGTTAGAATAGATGATTGAAATGAGACTGAAAAGTTTGTCAGAATCAAAAAGTTTGAATCCTAAATTTACAATAATTTGCTTCAACTTGATTTAAGAAGACAGCCTACCTTTATATTGCATTTCATGTCTAACCTATTTTTACAGTTGAATGAATGAACTGTTGAATTCTACTTATTCTGTATTAATATGCACATTTTAACAACCGTTGCACTTATTATTAACAAATTGAATCATTATCTTGTATAACTTTCATTTTTATACCTTTATTACCAACATCAAAAGGTATTTTATAATAAATCTGGTTCTCTTCTTGCACCTTACTATATCAAATATAAATTTGAAAACTAGAATATGAAAATTATTATTTCTGCTATTAAACATCAGTTTGTTTGTCATGGTTTAAAGCTGATAAATGTGAATATTTTTATATTACAGTTACAACCCAATAGTGCATCAGGTTCTGGAGCATTAGAGCATGATGCTCAATCTTTATATGCCAGATGTCCAGCTGTAAGTATTTAGAACAATGTTTTTAGCAAAAAAATCTGAATTAAAAGTGTAGCAAATGAGGAAAGGATGATACAGGTTTTTTATTAATCTTGATTTCTATAAGATTATTCGGGAATACCAGGGAGAAAACAAAAAAAATTTTTAGAATATAAAAATTAATTTGATTATAATTTGTTAATACTTAAGGGTGAACCTATCCCAGGACCACTACCACTAGGTGTAGCTGTGATAGATAGCTCCGTCAAGTTATATGGTATGATATTTCCTCGTGTAGCACATAAACATCGTCTACAAATGTTACAACATTTTAATGAATGTATCAAACAAGCCAAGTCTGTACGACAACAAGCTGTACAGATGAATATATTCTCAGCTGTATTGTGTGCTTTAAAGGTGAGTTCAGTTTTGAATCTCAGAATTGTTTGTTGTATGTAGTTCTCAGTATAAGATATATACTCAAACAATAACTGTTTTCATTTTAAAAAATTAAATTTGGTTTGAACCTCATTGGATTATTTTGTCAACTATTTGTTGCTTCTAACATATTTATGTTGTATTTTCGGTATTTCGGAACTTGAATGAAATAATTATGTTGTTAATTTTATTTCAGAGTTTATCAGAAAATAAGCTAAATTTAGGACCTGATGATGTGAAAAAAGCTGCTTTCTCTCTAATTATGGTAATTATTGAACATATTTTTGTAACAATTTTGTAATACTATAATTTTCTAATAAGCAGAAATAAACAAAATTTGGCATAAGCAGAGAAGAAAAGTTGGATGAAAAATGCCATTTTATCGATTTTAACCCTTAATAAGGTAGCTTCACACTACAAAGTTGACAATTGACCTTTGATCATCTATTCAATGGCATATCTATCTTTTTGGAATGAAAACTTTAGTTACCAGTTCGGTAATCTAATATTCTCATTTAATACATAATAATTATTTATCTGAACAGGGAGCTCTAGGTAACTCTAATCCTATATTAAGATGTGCATCTGGTGAAGCCTTAGGTCGAATGGCACAAGTTGTAGGAGATAGTAAATTTATTGCTGAAATGGCACAGTACAGTTTTGATAAGTGAGTATTTTGTAAAGAGTTTCTATCTTGAATAGTTACAAATAATTATTTTTGATTAATTATCAAGTGTGTATATGACACATCATGAAACTTCTCAAATGTAACATAACAATATAATGCTGAATAATTCCTACCTCTAAAATAAAAGAAAGTTATGCTTTCCACTCCACCCATTGAGTTATTTTGTCCAAAGAAAACATCAAAATGTATTGACTTTGTATTGTAGATTAAAATCAGCTAGAGATGTAGTGAGTCGTACAGGTCATTCACTAGCTTTAGGTTGTTTACATCGATATGTTGGTGGGATGGGATCCGGTCAACATCTCAATACTAGTGTTAGTATATTACTAGCTTTAGCTAAAGACTTTAATTCACCAGTTGTACAGGTTAGTTATATATATTTTACATATGTTAAACCCTTCATTAGCCCATATGGTGCAGAAAAGTAGAACCTAAAGCTCCATTTATTTCATTTCATTTTAGATATTTTCAGTACAGTATAAAAATTTTCTGGAATTCTTCCTTTGCTAATCATATAAGATTGATACTTTCTACATTGATTTGAAAAAAACTTGCAGCCAACAGTCAAAAATATCATTATAACATTGTACATTAAACCCTATTGCATGGCAATTTGCTATACAGCCTAAAGATATTTTTCGAAGTATGTGAAATTAGACGTGAAATATGTAAATGCATCTCAATATTTCCAGGTATGGGCATTACATGCTTTAGCTTTGATAGCTGATTCTGGTGGTCCAATGTTTAGAAGTTATGTAGAACCAACACTAGCATTAGTTTTACAGTTGTTATTGACAGTACCTCCTTCTACAGTAGATGTACATCAATGTCTTGGAAAATGTCTGTCAGCTTTAATAACATCTATAGGCCCAGAACTACAAGGTGTGTATTTTCTACATGGGGTTTTATATTCTAATTCTTACAGGGATATTGAAGAAAATTTTATTGCCAAGAAAATTTTGACTGGTACTCAATTTTGAGGGAAAATGCTATAATTGGTGTTTACTGGTAGTAATTCAAACATGACTGGCTTAAAAAAATTTAAAATAATTTTGTTTATGTTCTAAGTATGATATTCTATGTACATTATTTTCTATATGCTCTTAGTCTAAATTAAATTTATCAACTCGTATTTGTTTGTTCCAGGTAACACAGCATCATTAGCCACTGCCAGATTATATTGTATGGTATGTTGTGCTATTATGTATGATCATCCTGATTCGTTAGTTCAAGCTGAAGCTATATCCTGTTTACAACAATTACACATGTTTGCACCACGTCATGTTAATTTAACATCATTAGTTCCTCAACTCTGTGTAAGTAGAATTTACATAAACATTAGTAACATTAACTCTTATCAATTCAGATATTGCATTAGTATTGTTCACAAATAATACATGTTTCAGATTATTGAGTTAGTTATGAACCATAGATATTACTATAAACTATATGGCTTGGACCCTTTAAAATGGCCAAAATTGAAATAGATATTCAAATCTTACCTTTATTTTAAAACAATAATACTTGTTTAAATCATCCTTTAGTAAACTAATCACACCAAAATAAACCTTTAAAGATTTGGACAATGTTCTTTTTACTGATTTGATCATTGGTATTTCAGGATACACTAATGAGCTCTCATCTATTACTGCGTCGAGCAGCAGTAGCTTGTTTACGTCAACTGGTGACAAGAGAAGCTAAAGAGATCAGTGAACAAGCTGTATCATTAGCAGGAGAAGGTATCCATGGTAAAAAATGTGAATATATAAGTGATACTGGTTTAGAGGGAACATTATTTGGAATGTTAGATACAGAAATAGATGAAAAGTTAATATCAGATGTTAAAGATACTATAGTTAGTTTATTACAGTCTCTAGCTATCACTAATTTATCACGATGGATTAAATTACTGAAAGATGTTCTCTCAGCTTCTACTGGTAAGTTATCATTGAACATAAACAAGTTTCATCAGCCTTATTAAGTCTTTAATTCATTGGAAATGAGTGTGTTGTTAAAGATAATTAGAGTAAGATCCTAGAATATAATGCCAACATATAGTATTGACTGCCTCAAGTGACTAATATCCATTGTTGGTATACGACTTACAGTATTAAAGGTGGTAAATGGATGTATATAAGCACTTTAAGTTGATTTTTATGACTTGAGTTCACATTACGTTAGATCAACAGACAATGTTTTTTTATTTGATGACTTCATATGTTATTATAGATGCAACAAGCACAAGTATGATACAGAGTAATGATGATAAAGGTGATGAAGATGAAGAAGATGATGCTACATTTACTACAAGTACACCAGATGTCACACATCCTACTGTAGCTCCAAGATGGCCGACTAGAGTATTTGCTGTAGAATGTCTCATGAAGATTATAGCAGCTTGTGAAGAAGATGATAGTCAGTTTGATCTGTCTAAAGCTAAAGAAATATTGGAAAAGACTGGCAATGGTAGGCACTTTTTCAACTTAAACTGAAATATTAATTTTGATTAATCTAATAACCATCATGAATTAAATGAAACCATGCATTAAGAGAACAAGATTGGAATCGACTTGAAATAAAAACTTGGAAATGCAGGTAATTTTGTGACAAATTTATAGGAAATTATACTGATTTATTTTTATTGAATTATTTCAGGCAACTATTTGGCTCTACATTTACCTGATCTGATAAGAATGGCATTTATAGCTGCTACCTCTGATAGTAATGAATTGAGATTAGCTGGATTGTCAGCACTTGAGGTTTGTAAGAAATCATGTTTCTACCTCTTTTATATTTGTGTTTACAGTAGTATTTGTAAATTAAGTCATAGTATCCTTTTCTTTTCTTTAAACTGGTAATACTATCAAAACACTATGGGTATATAAATGTAGAAAGATGTAGATATAACCAAACTATTTTGTATTTACAGAAAGTAATAACAAGATTTGCCACAGTACCAGAACCAGAATTTCCAGGTCATGTGATATTAGAACAATATCAGGCTCAAGTTGGTGCTGCCTTAAGACCAGCTTTCTCTCCAGAAACACCTTCTGATGTTACAGCTGCTGCTTGTGAGGTAAATATTTAGTGCATAGAATTGAAAATGACTTTTTCCCTGAAAGTGACAGGAGGAATGAAAGTAGTCAAAATATTAACACAAGACTAACATTTTCAAGACCATTGATGATTTGAAATATTAAAATTGTTATGACCAGATAAACTTTGCCAAAAAAGCATTTGCCTGATACAAATATGTAATTTTGTGTGTGATACAAGTTTATTGATACAAGTGTAATATTTGTATGATTAGTAGTAATATTTGTATAATATAGTTTTGTATTTTTGGTATATATTAGGTTTGTAGTACATGGATAGGTAGTGGTGTAGCACGAGATTTAAATGATCTTCGTAGAGTTCATCAACTACTAGTATCATCTCTAGCTAAATTAAACACTGGTAAATCACATACACAGATATATAATGAGAGTGCTTCTACCATGGAAAAATTAGCTGTTATTAGAGCATGGGCTGAGGTAATATTTTAAATTTATTATTATTGATTGATAAAATATTAAAGCAAGTGTGCTGTGATTGGGAAATGAAAGGAGTAAAGTGTTGTTCACAATGTTGTCATAGCTACTCCTTTCTTAAACCACAAAAACTTTACTCCTGAATAGTAAAAGCTAGTTCTAAAATTTGATATGATTTGTTGTCAGGTATATATAGTAGCTGTTAATAGAGAAAAAGAAAAACATCAAAAAACACAGCAGAAATTTGATGAAGATGATGAAGAATTTTCAGAATACTCAACAGAAAGCTTATTAAGTCTAGTCCAGCCAGAGTTATCTGCTCTTAGTAATCATTGGTTTAATGCCCTTAAAGATCATGCTTTACTCTCTTTACCGTCAGGTATGTTTAGCTTAAACCGGTTTTATACAAATAACAACATGCATTTAACTGCATTTCCTATCCAGCTAAAGTGAATGTCCATTTTAAAGAACAGTTATCTGTTTCAGCTTTTTGAAAATGTTTTGCCTTCAGTCCTACTAAAAATTTTTGCTTTCTTATGTAGGGCTAATGTCAGTCTCTCAATTAGTATATTTTTATCTTATTGTCAATTGATATTTTGTTTAATTTAGAATATTCTAGTCAGTTACCACCAGATGGTGGAGCATTTTACCATCCTGATACAATAGAATCAGCTAAACATCATTACAGAGCTGCCTGGCCACCAATATTATATGCTCTGTCATTATGGTTAAATGAGAAAGGCTTTGCTGAGTTAAGTGATAAGATGTTATCAAAAGAGTCCAGTAACAATAATTCACATCCAGCTAATGCTCCAGCTAATATGAACCCTGAAGAATTACATCAAGAGAAACTCTTCCTCATCTTAGGTTGGTATTTGGTAGCATTTTGTATGAACTTTGTATTGCTATCAATACTTTGAAGACTGCTATCTAGAAATTTGTTGGTATTTGGTCTCTCTGCAGGGCTTTAAGAATCAATAATAAACTGGGATTGTGAATAAAGAAGGGAAGATATAGGAATGAATCATAAGAGTTGCTCAATATTATCTTGTTTCTATTAAAATTATTTTTCAGGTATCTGTATGGAATCTCTGTGTAGTCCTACATCAATGTTATCTGATACTACTGTTCAACAGTGTTTACAAGGTCTCTGTGCTCTACTAGATACCAAATGGCCAAGAACACAATTAGCAGAAGATCCTGTTTTATGTCGGGAACTGTTAAATGTTATGCACAGGTAAGTAAGAGTTTCAATGCATTATATGTTCATCTTACTTTTAGACTTTGACAGAAGAAAGTTTGGTGGAAATTTAAAGCTCTCTTGAAGAACATGTTGATACTTTGTGGAAGCCTTTCCACAACACCCAAGATGTATTTTTCTCAATTTTATTCTTCTGAATCCCATTGAAAGTTTGATTCCAAAAGAAGAAATTCCAAGATGTCCTAAATATATTTTAGGTGTGTCTTAAAGGATTATGTACTGTTCTGTCTTTTGACCTTGGGACTAAACATTTAAAGGACTAAATTTTGTTATATAGACATTGTGAATATTTCAGGGTAATATTAACAAGAGATGGAGTAGAAATACATAGTTTAGCTTTAAATGTTGTTAAACAAGTTGTTTTAGCTGCTGAAGAAAATTTAGAGACAGAAAGATTACAACAGAAAGGTAAATATCATTTCATCATTTAAAGATCTTATATCATAACTTGAGATGGAAATGGAATGCAGATATACTTGCTAATGATCTACACTTTATTAACCAGACAGGAAGGTTGCTAAAGGAATTGTCAAGAGATAGATTGTTCCTGATGGTTTTAGGTCATTAGGTCGTTACAATATTAATACTGAAATATCTGATTATACAATGAATATACATGGTCCATCCACTTATTACTTTGGTGTTAATGTGAACATGGTAAATTTAACCACTAGATCAGTAATACAAGAATCTATTATTATTACAGAAGCAAGTATTCAGTCACCAGGAGATGAAGTAAATAACACGTCCAATGATATTAGTTTATTAGGAGAAGGTGAAACTACAGGTGATATTGTACCTGATAAATCAGTTGTATTCGCTACTCTAGAAGTATGTTTATGTGTTATGGTTAGACAAGTACCAGCTCTCAATCCCTCAGCCCCTAGTACAGGATTCCAGATGCCAACTAATTTAACCAAGTTATCAGAGGAAAGTGTGGCATTGATGGGATCATCTATTACTGTGATGTGTGGCCTTCCTAAACTTTGTTCACCTGCAGGTAATTAGGTTTTAACATTTTACAAGTATTTCTTGTAAATAGGCCCAACTAATTAATTCTGACAATATGATTTGTAAAAGACGGTTTTCTAAGTTTTGCTTTCAAGGCAAATATTGTGGATTTGTCAGAATCTTTAGTCATAAATCATGAAAATGAAAAGATTTTTATGATTCTTGAGGAATATGAGAAGTACATATCTCTGTTTAACTATATATACAGTGTGTAACCTATTTTCGTGGATATAACGATTCATCACCAAATTTTGTCAAAGTTAAAAAAACGAATTTTTTTTTTATGTCTTAGATGTTTCCTCAGATATTCTACAAAATAATTAAAATTGGTTTATTTCGATTTTCTTTATGAATCCTTCACTTTGACCCATATTTCATGAGCAACCAACTCGGCAATGGTGGCAGAATGCCTCAACTATTTTTGTGTACAATATATGATCTATAAATAAGTCTAGAAAAACACATTGTATGCATACTGGGTGGTAAAATTAACTTCTCTTAGTATTTATCTTTAATATCAATTAATTATAACTATACCTAGTGACAATTCCTTCAAAGAACCACGATTTTAAAAAAAAAATAGTGACTGACAAAATAAGATACGTAGCATGATTTATTGCTAAAAGTCACTGAAACAACATAAGAATAAGGTCCATAGAAATTTTCTGCTGACATGGAATCTGTTAGTTGATCACGTGACTTCATTCGTTGGACTACATTCTAGCAGATGACACGTGGAATTCCAATTACCGCTTGGGATTATAAGGAAATTCCACTGATAAAAAATGGTGACGTTTGGTAATAACTGAAATCCACCATTTTGTATTTATCAAAGTATACATTAATACATTTTACCTTGCTTGAAACTACTGGATTCATTCTACTAGCTGACATTGTGCAGACAACCCATGTTTATCAAAACAAGCTAATGCGGAGGTCGCGCAAAGTCGCTCATGTAAATTATTAAACATTTCCGGAAATCCACGAAAAATAGGTTAGCACAAAATTAGGTTACTTGTCTGTACAAGTATTTTGTCTTTCTATGCTTCAGGTGGTTTATCTATTTTACCCACAATTCTTCACCTTACAATAAAGGCCATGAAGGAAATATGTCCAAGATCCAGTGAACGGAAATTCCCAGTTTTTACAACCCCAGTTTTACAAGGTCTACAAGAATTATGTGATTCACCTTTTAGTGATGTAGACTCTATTAGTGAACAATGGAATAATATGTTACAGAGTTCTATAGCTACTATCTTACATTATGGTAACCCTAGTAAGTAAATTCCCCATCCATATAGCTGGTTTCGCACACAGATCTTACATATATTTGATACTTGTTTGCCTTATAACTGATGAGAGCTTATCTTTAGCTTGTTCAGAAATGAGATTTGAGCCAAAGAGGGTTGAGCAGAGTAAGCCAAATTACAAATCATGTACAATCATCATATGGAGACATCTTTTGTGTCTTCCTTAATGAAGAGCTCAAATTTATCTTGTTTTTTTTTTAAGAATTTGGGGCATTTTACATGCAAGAACCAAACAAGTTAACCTTTTTAAGCAAGCAATTGCTTATTCAGTTATTAAGAACTAATTTGCTTATTATTGAATTTATTTTAGGTGAAGAACATAGTGGTATTGATCTAGAAACATTAATGTTAACATTATCTGTATTCACCATGTATACACCTAAAACTGTAACAAATGTACCAAAACTTCTAGATCCTACATTAGAGATCTATAAACAAGCTTGGACTAGTAATGATACACATGTAAGTATTGAATGATTAGTCTTATATATATATAATAAGTTAAATTAATCAAGATGTGGTGTTTGTTTCAAGTTGTGAAGTATAGTGTAAATTGTAAGTATATGAAGTAATATTTAGTAATAGTTATTCTATAAACAGATGTTTATAAACTCTGATTGTGAACATGAACATGAATTTGAATCATAGTGAAAATACTACTCAGCTTTACTTTTTGACTGTTATTTAAAAGGCAATTCTTATTTGTTTGTTTTGTAAGAATTTAATTCATATTATATATCTTTTCCAGCTTCAAACTATGTGTGTACAGACATTGATATCTATTTTACACTCACCAGATATACAAATATCAACACCCTACATACATGCCTTATCATCTAAGATTATAGAATATTTATATAGTGTTTGTAATAAACGCCCTACAACTGACTTACAACTAACATTAGTATTAGAATCTGTTAAAATGTTAGAGACTTTAATCTCAGTGGCTGATGAAAAGAAAAGTAAGTGTTTTGTCATTTCTAAATGTTTTTGTTTAAGATCCCCAGTATGATTTCCAGTGATCACAAAACTGTGAATACAATTTAAGTATTTGCATGATTGCAGGAAAGGCTCAAGTAGATTTGGTCACATCAGTTAAAAGGATTGGGCATCTGCTGGTCTTGCAATTCGAGTAAAACTATAAGTTTTATGACATAGCTTTCACATAGGCCCTTGTTACCAACATAACATGATCAGAATTACAGGAACCACAGAAAATTTGTTGAAAATTTGTTTAAAAGATGCAAAAACTATTTTAAAATCCAAGTAACTATACAAATATTTACGATTTACGATTATTTGTTCCTATTTTTCAGGAGTGACATTGGTAGCATTATTAGTACCAATTCTAGTTTCATACTTACTAGAGGAACACCAAATCAAGATGGCTTCTCAAGTTTCTATATCTCTACATGACCAATCTTTATCTAAATTGATGAAAATTGGTCCACAATATCCAGATGAGTTCCGTACAGTGATGACAACATATTCTGATTTAAAACCCAGATTAGAGGCTGCTGTTAGAGCTAATCAAGCTAGAAAAATGCAACAGAAATCTCAACATGCTCCAAAGAACTTAGCACAACCTGCCAAACCTACTATCACATTGAAAACAAACTTTGCCAATTTTACATAATGAAAGTTTTGCAATGTTTTCCTCAAACATCAAAACATTTTGACAGTTTGCAGTAAAACTACCAGAGGCAGATTTACTCAATAGGATGATATGTTGTACAAAGTGATACAACAAGGTTGATATATCATACTAAGATATATTTGAATATAGTGGGTGAACATTTATCATGAGATGATATGTTTATATTTAAATATTGATATATAAATCTTATCATGAAATATTAGTGCTAAATCTGTTATTGTTAAAAGTAATTATTTTATTATACTCTGTAATATATACATATTGTATTTAGTAAGAAAATGTACATATAAATTTTATTACATTCAATATATTATTGTTATCAGTAAAGTTTACTTGATAGATTGAAAGATAACAGACAAGCTGGACTTGTTAAAGTTGAATATCTCTTGAGAGTACTGTATATGTACAAGTTGGCTAGTCAAATTCAAAAAACATTTGGGTTACTTACAGCAGCATATCCATGGACAGAAGGTTGGTATTTTACTAAATATATTAGTATAACTATGTTTGGAATAGATGTTATAATAATTGTAACTGAAACTATATAAAACTGCTAAAAATAAACCTCAATGCCATCATCAGTATTTTGTCCTGTAATATTTGATTGGCTGAAATTATCATGTTTAAATTAGCCTTCCTGTGAATCAACTGTGTTATTAATATACTGTGTACAGTATTAGAAGAAAAGAGTAATATAATGGTTGTATGTACAGTACATTAGTGCTAAATAATTATATATTTTAAATGTTTATTGTAACATTATGTTGTGTATTATAGTAAATATTTTATTCTGTATATTAGTAAATCATTTAAACCTCATTCCATAAATACTCTTTGTATATATTTCATATTGTATAGTCCAGCCAAGATATTTCTTCTTATCTGGATCAGAATGAAAATGTAAACACGAACAGTCCATGGCAGTGTTTATGTTTTGATTCAGATCAAAATTAGCAGAAATATCTTGGCTGGACTATAGCTGTGGTTATCTTAAGGTGAAAAAGTCGGACAAAACAAATGTTTACAATTGCTGAATTAATGATTAATTGCACAATAATATTCGATGTCATGTTAAAGGGACAATCTTTTAATTGTTTGCAGTTGAAATAATGTATTAGGCATTTTCAAAAACACAAAATAAGTTATAATACATTTAAAGAATATACTTCTTTAAGTTCACAAGAGTTTAAGTGTGTTACCATAATTTGACCCTGAGCTTACAATTTGAAGGTATTAATATTATATCATTTGACTATTAAAAACGTGTATTACTCATACATACATATCAACGTTAATAACCATTTAGACTCACATGATTATTATAGCTTAAAGCATATTGTCCACATCTTTGTTTTAATCTTTTGTTTTATCCAAGCTTTGTTTTATTTGCTTTTAAAGTAATTTTTATTGTCATAAATAAATATTTCTCTCCTACAATTCTTTTCTTATATTTGAAGTTTGAGAAGTGTTTTGTCAAAGTATTTGCCATTAATTGAAATTATCAGAAATCAGGCTTCTATTCTCAATATGATAATTCTAATGAGCAGAACAATCAAAAATTTTAGTCATCAGAAGTTCAAACAGTTCATATAGGGTGGTCAAGATTTTTTTTATATCTGAATCATTGAAAATTGTAGGTAAGAATGAAATGAAATAAATTGAGCTTCACATCTTTCTCTTCTGCACCTTGTGGGCTAATGTAGATGGGCAACAGCTCGTTAGCTGTTTTGGAATCTTTAGTGTGCACATCCTGTATCACATATTTACTTTACATTAGGGCATAAAAACCCATAACATGAAAGGAAATTGTTATTTATTTGCACAAAGAGGTACTCCAGTCGACCCAGCTGTAAATGGCCATGACAATGTGGGAAAGATCAAAAGGTTTAGCCAAAAACCAGCTGGTAGTAAAGGTCTGTGAACTAAGTTGTTATCCTTGTAAAATATAGTTGTTTGTTTCTTTCTTTCTTAAAAATCTAAAATAATTTTGAGCTATTTCTATGAAAATTCTCTGACAAAAACTGTTAAGAGTTGAACAGTGTTGCCCAATTTATTTTTTTTTAACATCAAATTTTAAAACAATGATGTGGTCCTAGGTTGGAATTTCCATCTTTCCAAAATCAATCGACTCCCTGTTCTGGTTTCAGGTCTGATGACATGTACAAAATCTCATCTAACTAATTCATTAATAATTAATATATAATTAATATATCAATTATTAATCAATAACAGATAATCGTATTTAAACTGTTGTCAACCACACTTCGGCTTTGTTTGGATTGGCATGACATGTGCTTTTAGCTGCGTAGTAATATGTAAAATAGTTCCATAAAGAACTATATGAAATTTAATAAAAATGGTTGAAATAATATCATTTTTTCCATATTCTATCTAAATCAACTGTATAGTTTTTTTTCTTGAGGTAAATTTTCAAAATTATTACATTTGCACCGTCCACGAAAATTGTTGTCATGACAACAGTCGGAATGAAAGCGACAGTGATTGTGTTGTTGGGTCATATAATCTTACGACGTTGCTTGCTGACCACAGGGCAGATTTCATGAATTATCAACCACGTACGTATCATTCGCTACAAAATGTCTGGACAAAAGCTTAGTACTACCGATGCTATGCGACTTGGTGAAGAAAGAGAGTCTTGGTGTGCCGTTGAGCGACAAAAAGAATCAGATTGGTGTCGAAAGGAGAGAAAACACGATAGAGATCACTTCACCAGTGTGGTGTTTCAAAACCATGTTTCTGAGGAACCAAGATGTACGTTTCAAGTAAATGCACCAACTCACAAGGAAAGGAAACACTTTGATAAACAATGTAAGTTCAAAGATTCGATATATATATATAAGACAAATGCACCAAGACTGCAATAATTCAGTTGGCATTTATTTTGAGTAATTTTCATTTATTTATATCAATTAATGGGCCTTGCGTAGGCCTATAGCCAAGCTTTCATAAAAAGGAATAAGTTAAAAAATGTGTTATTTCCTCTTTGTACTACCAACATTTGATAGATGATTTTGTTTACTAAGAATACTCTCAATCACATGTTGTGATTCATTTATTCCCTATATATTTGGTGCTTTCATTTATAACTCTTGTGATACTCTTAACTACTATATATTTCTATTAATTTGATATGATCTACCGTTTTATTACAGATACATGTCAATGGAAGGTGTAGAATCAGGGACACCAGCATGCAGTGCATGGTGATTAGAGACATCTAAATAACAATGTGATAAAGTATCAGTATTATGAAAGAGGCAATATTTTACCTTATTTTTAATACATTTTACCCACAACAGTATTATTTTAATTCAAATGCAATAAATGTTTTAAACTTTTATACTTTAATTGTTAAATAAACTTTATGTTGATTAAAACTGTTTGCATTTTCCATTCTAAAATCTCCTGAACATGACTTTTAAATTGACCATACAAGATGCAGGCAAAAAAAAATAGTGAGAAAAGAGTTTGTATATCAGTCTATCCGTTACAAAATTTGTTATAGATGATCTCCAAATTTCTCCTGCATATCAGCTTAAATGTACTATAGTTTAGATTGTTTTCGCTTTCAGGGAGATTTTAAAGAGACAGATGCACCATTTAGGGGGTTGGTATGAGTCTTGAATATATATAAATAATCTTCAGGAGTACTAGAAATAGACGAAAATCGCATAATTCCTTCGAAAATATGTCAAATTAGGAATTTCTTATCCTCTTTTTATGAATGTATTTTCTATAAAATTCCCCTTTCTGAGACTAAGGTACAATCAGTAATAAACATAACCCTTTAATATTCCGCAATTAACTTAGACATCATATTTTTGGATTTAACAGTCGTGGCTTGGAGTTAACATAAGGCATAACATTGAAACCCAATATGGGCAATATTTTCAAGCCCAAGGCATTCATTCCCATCCATTATTGACCATAAGAAAGAAATTATACATGAAATAAATTTATTTTGTTATCAATCTGGCTAATTTGGGGTATAATTTTATTGCATTTTGAGATGTAGTATGTTTAACCTCTGATGGATCAATTTTCTTGACCTTTGCGATGTAATCCACAACGATGTTTAAATTAGATGGTACATTTCTCTCCTACAATAGAAATTTATGTACATTAGTGATCTAATCATTTTATTTTGACCATCTTAACTGACAAAATCCGATTTTCTCTGCTTGAAGCTGTGTCTCTTTTCCGTGTACTGTCTTGTACATAATAATCTATTTAAGTCAGTTACAGTAAAATAATTGCGCTGGACAAAGGGTCAAAAAGAAATTGAAATAAATGAAATGTCATCCTACCTGCTTGACTGGACCAAGAGCTGGTGAATCAGTCTCTAACAGAAGATTTTCAAGAGGAACTTGTGATATTAATTTCTGCTTCTTACACAAACCAATATGAAAGAGAAATTAAAATTATATTATCACATAAATGGGGTTAGAAAATTACATACTTTTTCATTGGCAATATTTTGATATGGCATGAAACAGTAAATGACATAGTATTTTGCTTATCTCAGATAATCTGTACCCGTTTAAACTTGGTTTAAATGTAATAATTACTAAATAATGCTTAATTCAAGGTTATTAGACTTACATTGCCATTTCAAGATTAAAACTCACATAAATTTTAATTGTCAAACCATATAAGTGTATTTTGTAATAATTTTACAATCTTTCATGAATCATATAGCTGTTATTACACATATGTTGTAAATATTAATATTTACCTGTTCACTCCTGACTATTGATGGTGGTATACTAAAATAATATCCCTGTCTTACACCTTCCATAGCAACTGATGGCTTTCCATCAAATGCATGAAGATGAGCTTTAGTGACACCTGCAGACATGAAATTCAAACAATTTATATAATCATCATTGTATTTATCAAAGGTAACTAAGTAGACAAAAAGTTCACAGATACTTCTAAAAGAATGTTACAATACACACTGTCTTTTTATGTTATGTATTCAATTTTAAAGTTTTTTGTCCATAGCCATGAAGTTGGAAGTTTGTAGTGTGTTGTAGGAGGACACAACAAATAAAATTTAAAAAAAAGTTGGATACCTAATTCTTTTAATAAGGCAATAGTTGGTCTTCCTGCTGATCTTGAATGGACATTTCTGAAAGAAGTAACAGAGAATATACACATGGCAGAATACCTCGTAAATTATTCAATAACTTATAAATTGACAATTTGATCTATGAATTGTGCAATACTTACACAGTCAAATCCATTCTTTTAGCAATATCAACCTACAAAATAATGAAATTTTAAGAAGATTAATTTGTCGAGAAGAACAATAGTATAAAAAAACACTAATGTAAGAGAAAAGTAAATCTACATTGAATAAACAAAATTGTACTTGCATTTTATGACGTTACTGTGGCAAAGGTCCTTTGATATTACTATTAGCTGCTTTTGCAATAGTGATGTCATAAAAGGAATTAAAAACATAGGTAACTATACCAACCTGTTTGATGAAGACTTGCTTTTGTTCATCTTTACTGCCTTCTTGACTCACAAATCTTGGACTGAAATCTAAACCTATCTGAAACAATGATGCAAATTATATATGCCAAAGATATGCAGAATTTTCCTTTGATTTTTCTTGGATGATTATTGGAATTTCAGTTACACTTTAAAAGGAATCCTTTGGATCAGAATTGTATAGTTTCACAGGTATGTCACGCTAAGACATCTTCAGTACCAAGTTTCAACTAGCCTATATTGATAAGGTGGACGCATAGCCATATAAGACTTTCTGTCAAAATTTCCCATTGCATATAACATGGCATTGCTAATTGTATGAAACATGAGATCTACTCAGTACTATTTGAATCAAGTAAAAGAATTTTAAACCATACCTCTCCAATACCAGCTATAACATCTTTATACTTGTCTATTAATAACTCAACATCTTTATCAAAATCCTGAAAAAAACATACATCAAAAATATATTATGATGGAGCATAATTCTTAACATATTTGCACTCAAGACTTAATGCCACCTTAGTTTCAAACACTTGTAGAAATAGCCTACAGTCCACCTCCAGTTATATTTGCTGGAAATTTGAAGCACTTATTTCATATTGTTCAAGAAAGGAATAAGTTGTTGAAAATATTGTCTTTGATATGAATAATGAGAGAAAAACTTATCCCTACCTTCAGAGTTAAACTTCTTTGCTCTGTCTGAGTGCCCTGTAATCATAACATATTAGTCATAAATCTTGAAAGGATGTAATTGTAAATTAATAACCTTGCTACAAAATTGTTCTCAGCCTTCTTATTTAAAATATACTTTTAAACTATAGTTATAACTAAATACTTGCCTGAACAGGATGAAGTCCAAGGCATGGAACTATAAAATCTGGAAATCTGTTTAAAAAGAAAATTTGATTTATAACATGAATTCACAAAACCTCAATTACCAAAACCCAGTTTTTCAATAGAGATGTTAGTGTGGATGAAAGATTTTGATTCAAAATAACAGCACTGGCCTTTAGCTAGGTAAAAAATGACTTTAAACAAATAGACCTAGGGATATATTTACACTTTAATAGTAATAACTTACACCTACCTTGATTGTAATTCTATTACTTTTACAAAATCCTCTTTTGTAATTGTTACAGCTAATGCAGCAATCACCCCTTTCTGAAATTAATCACAAAATCAATTCAAACTTGGGGATTGCAGTTTTCATAATTAAGATCATCTCCTTATGATTTCCTCATGTTCTAAATGTCAGGCTCCTGTTTCTCAAAAAATCTTTTGATTTTTTCACGAGAGTGGTCAATCAAAATAAAAATTAAATTCAAGAAGTTTTTTGTTGAGACTTGTATGATTTGTATTTTAAAAATCCCTGAATGAAGCAGATACTTAACTATTTTTGCATCACTTATAACTGTAGCTATGTCCTGAAATATATAATCCAAATTATTAGAATCTTTACTTTACAGCTTTTAGCATTGTACCAATTAAAACTGACAACTGGTTAAAGGGTGACTCTTGACACAAATGGAATCGAAGAGTCAAATTTCGATGGTGAGCTGTGAATACTATTACTGATTAGCTTAGCTACAGGAGCTGTAGTTTGTAGCAATGAAAAATCCAAAGCCCAAACTATTACAAATATGAAAGAAATTGACAACAAACCTTTTCAAAATTCGAATCTGTTAGATGAGCATGGACATCAATCATTTTTGACTAAGCAGATCAAGGGAGATGCAGTAGGCCTAAACACTTGTTTTTTACTTCAAAAATGCCGTGCAATGATTTGGAAATCGAAAGTTTATTTACATTTCTTGTGAGTTTCCTCCCTTGAGATAAAACGCATGCGCACTTGAACGCGCGGAGTTTTCAAAATGGCGGAGTTTGTTGACTTGAAAATTTCAGACGGAAGTCCTAGTTGTGATCTTGAATTTAGAAGCGCAATTTACGAACAAATTGACCAAATAATAGGTCAAAATACTACCTTGTCAGACTCTCAGAGGGAACGATGTAAATCAAGATTTAGAAAGGTAACGAAGAGGTTTCCCCCCTAGTCAAATGTGTTAACTGTTACACTTGCGCCCAACTTATTTTGACTTTTAAGCTTTGTTGCCACGCCCACCTATAATTTCTTTCAACTAATGTTGTCGATTTTCGTATGATTTTGCATACTCAGAGGTGTGACCTATTAATTAATTAACATATACGAAGGATTGTAATCTTTATAATAATTATACATAATCAATGCCTTAGACAAAATTGTGTTTTGGTCCCAAATAAAGTAGACTACATCTATAATATCCAAAACGGTCCTTTTTTGTTTAGATTTCAGGGTTATCAAATTTTTGACATGAATCATTAATGGTCCAAGTTGTCTTTAATCTTTATAGTCAGAGTCTTTTATAAAGTGATCCAGTTGTCATCAATGTTTGTCTTAGTCTTATTAAAAGTGGTCAAAGCTTTATAACATTGGTCTTAACTACAGAATGAATTTAACCTTGAACTGTGCTAAAGAATGTCGATCTTTAAGAACATGATGTCTTATTTATCTGTCTTATCAAGAATCCTACAAAAGCAAAATAATGTCACTTTTAAATGCTTTATAATTTCATGGTTTGTTTGACCCATGTTCAGTCCAAGCATTATTGTCTGACTTCAATGAACTCTTCAATTTTTTCTCTTAATTCATAAATATTCAAAATAAAATTTTCAATGGTATGCCATTTCTCTGAGAATGTTTTCGAGTCCATAGAAATATGACGTTCATTGATTTTACATTAGAAATAAACACACTTTCCTCCCGGAAAATTCATGGGAAAATGGTCCACTTTTCAGACTGAAAATTCCCCTCTGTAAAATCATGTTTACAATTAATATTTTTTTCAGTGTTTAACATTTTCATCAACACAAAGACTAAGACTCTCAATAGTATTTTGTATTTGATAGTTCAATTCATATGAAAATGATTGTCAAAATTCAATTCAGAAAACAGTGTAGTCAGAGAGTAGTGATATGAGAATAGTTCTATATTTCATTTGTATCAATATAAACTTTTTCTACATTTTTTGAATAATAATATAACTTTCTATGCTTTTATGTCACTTGTCTTTCTATTTTAGGTATATGAATGTCTACAATCACAAAAAAATGAATATGGTAGGTCTTCTTTCCTTTTTGAATGAAAAAGTTACAAATTGCAGAATAAGAAAAGTGCTGGTATATAAATTACCATTTAAATTCATGTGAATTAGAAAATCAGCTTTAAAATAGTTTGGATGTTACATAAATCCTATTGCTATTGAGTAAGCTTACTTTTTTAACACTTGAAATGTTTTGATTTTGTATACCAGTACCGGTAGTAGATATCATAATTTTTCTTACAGAAGCAGAAGATAATGCTGTAAAAGAGGTTGCTTCAATGAGAAAGAAATATCCAGTAGCTATCAAAAAAGCCTATACAGCAATTGTTAATCAAGAAACCCTTGCTTTGGTATGTTATCCACCTTGTGTTGATTTATGTAATTTGTAATTAAATTTCGCTTTATCAAGTAACATCATTTGAATTTCTTAGCTGCTTTGGATGAATTGTTTATTTATGAGATTATGGTGCTTTGCTGGTTTGTTTAGATTGTCAAACTTGTTTACTATACATCTTTGACACACCATATGATTCTCAAAATTTTTTTCTTCATAAAATGTATTCAATACCATGCAGATATACTAAAAGTTTATACACAATGTTCTATTTTTTTTGAAGAGTACATGTACTATCAAGCCAGAGCCTACCAACCACTGTGAAGAAACAGTAGTCAATACAGATGAAGATGTTGTAAATGAATTCAAAGACATGAAAAATGTACTTGTCTCCCTTACTGAGGTATGTTGAGCTCATTATAGCCAGTTTCTAAATGATTGGACAAATTGAGTTATAACTGCTATAGCTAATATAACATATGGTCAATTTAATCATCAGATTTCTTGAAAGATAGATCTATCAAGCATGGTTATACCTTGACACTCCAAGATTTGCAAATTTGAAGATATGTTGTAATACTTATTATGGATATTTGAAATTTTTGTTTTTTAACATTATAAAGAACAGTATTACATTATGAAAGATCATCTAAATCTTTCTTCTTCTATTGTAGAGTACATCTAATTTAACTATGAAAGCAGAACGTTTAAAAGAGGCCATGGATATAGAAAATGGAAATAAAGTACAACAAAAGACTCATATAAGTGATTGTAGTAGTCCACTTCGAAAACGACATAAGACTCTTAACGAAACAAATCATATACAGAGTAGTTGAAGGAAGGAGTGTTTTTACATAATATTGGTTTAAGGAACAACATTTCTTAGGATTTTTAATAACCCTTCAGCAATGAAAATGAAAAAAACTTATGTATCACAGTATGCAAAAATGTTGTTACTTGCAATAGAACAGTGGTGTGATGTAAGATGATTTATATCGAAATGAATAAATTCATACATTTGTATTTATGTACTAAAGAAGAGTATATTTTTTTTTGAAAAATTTCAGATTTTAATGTTTTATATTTTAGTTCTAGAAAAGCTCATTTGTTATTATGTTATGATTTTTTTTTAGCTTATATAATGCAATTCAGTTTTAAAATAATATACTCCTCATGACAGATATTAACCTATTAAAGATAAATGTAGTAATCTGTGTAGTATGTAAGAGCTTTTGTTGAATCTTTTGATAGAGACAAAATAACCTTGGTGTGCATATGAATTTATATAGTTTACTGTAGTATCACACACCATCTACTACAAGTTTCAATTTGACTGCTATATATTGAGGATTTATGAATGTAGCGGAGGGGGAATTATCCATGCCTGTGCATACTTTGCTAAACATAAAATAACTAGTTGATATTTCTAAAATTTAATATCTTGGATCCCATAACATGTATTAGTAACACAAACTGATGGACCTTACTATTCTACAGTACAAAACTTCTGGTAAAAATACTAATTCATGATTGAACATGTACTACTTTGATTTAAAGAATACCAAACTAAATCATAACTCAAATTGTGTATGAAATCTAAGAAGTTTCACACAAATTCATATGAAAATGTGGCATTTTTTTCAAATTTAAACTAAAAGATTAGACATTTGTCTACAATTAGTGTTAAAACCAAATTTAATAATTGATTACAAAATACATGATCATCTAGTGGCATGACACTGAAGAATATATGAAGTATATGTGTTCTAAAAGGAGAATATTCACACATAACAAATATAATTCCAAGACAATAAACATGTATGTATAATTGAGGGCAAGTCACTATCATCCATAACATGAAATATTCATTAAAATAACTTAAAACATTCAGCAACTAATTGCTCACTGTCACTTTAATTAGGTAACTGGAGTACTTTTTAAGGCTGAAAAATCAATCAGATTTTAAAGTTATGTTAAAGGAAAGGATAGAAGTTTCAAACATGGTTATTAAGTGTCTTTATTCATCAGTTGGACGTACCAGGTGCCATGACATACAATATTTCTCTATCCCATACAATATTTCCATTAAACTAAGTAATTATTGAAATAGAAGTGGTTTCAATAATTATTAAGTTTTTTGGATTTATTGCATTATAGAGGGATTACATTGTACAATTATGACACCAGGTAAGTCCACTGATGAATATAGACTCATTGCACCAAGTTTAAAAATTTGTATTTTTGGTCATCCTAACCTTTAAAGTGTGGTAAGTTACCAAGTAATACAGTGATAATAAACTGATCATCAGTTATAACAAAAATACAAGTATATATACATCTTTTCTGAAGAAGAAAAAGGAACCAAAGATCTGAAACAATCCCTTTGAGATCTTTTACAACAGCTTACCAGTATATTTCACATCTATACTTGTCAACAAATAGACATCACAATACATCACTGTTTGATCTATGGCATTCATAAATTTCATTGAACAATATTAATGAAAATGACAAGATCTTGAGAAATCTTGTTCATATGTACAACAAATTACCAAAATGATGTTACTCTAAGGCCTTGGAAGAAGGCACAAAATATACAAAAAAGAAAAATGCCATCACGAATCATTCATTACAAAATTTATATACACAGCACTTCTGATGAAATCAAATTGTTACTTCAAATCATTTGCACAAAAAAAATAATAGCAGGACAATATTTGAAATATCAATTTAAAAAGCACATTGAATATCACATATTTATAGAGCTTCACCAAAAGCTTTGTAATTGTCTTCAGGATCATTCAAGTTGGAAATATTACTCGCCAATACGATCAAACCCACCCAATATATCTACACTATGTCTGTATTTGGCTGTCTTGAACTTCTCGACTGGCTGGGTAGTAAACTTTAAATCCATAGTTGGTTCTCGAGAACGAGCCCTGAAAAAGACAAACAAAAGAATGTCAAAGACAAATATATTGTGATCTAAACCACATTCAATTTTTTTCTCATCTCTACCTTTTGTTCAATATTTAGTTGTTGATTGATATCATTCAAATAATGTAATTTATGAAGTAAAAAAAATTATTTGATGAAACTAGTGTGCCTTTATTTTTGATTGTTTGTAGACAAATAACTAAACTTAGTGACCTCAGAATGGAAGTTATGTCAACAAAATTGATACACAACTGATAGCCAAACAAAACAAAAGATTTTACCCTGCAGACACACAAAAACCTTGAAAAAAAAAACATGGCAGTTTAAGTAAATATGACCCTGTAAAAACTGGAAATGTTATTGTCTTAAACTCCACAACAATAAAGGTTGTTTTTTCTTGTAAAGTGACATATAAAATAATTCAGCATCTAACTAGGGTATAACTTCAACAAGTTTTTTAAAATGACATCAGAGATTTTATTAATAATAAACTTAATAAAAAAATACAACAGATGATAGTTGGATCTCTTCACAGTAATCGCTGTCTCAGTAATAGGATTGAACAATATACTGTCAAATACGCTGAACAGATCGTCTCACTCATATTTACCATTTTTTCTACCAACATTATTATTAAAATGCTATAATGCTGCTCACAAATTCAAAGTGCTATTATCTATTCCAAATGAATGTATTGAATATAAATGAATTACAAAATGACCTAAAAAAGTTAAACATAATCTTAGGGCTTCTAAAGTGATTTTGAAAATAGTTGTTATCGTTGCAGTAGGTCTCTTATTCCTTAGAAAGTTAATGATATGCTACAAAAATACCTTAAATTTTTTGACTGCTTTTTTCATTATTCCCTTTTTAGAAAAGAAGTCAAGTTACGATAATGTATAGTTATATATTAATTGTATGGTGATATAATAATAATAATCAAAATATATTCATAATTTACTTAAAAATTGTCGACTAAAAACGTCACTGTTACATGTTTTCACAAGAAATGCACTGATAATGTTATTGTAGATATACTAATTTCAATGTGACTGACATTTTACAAAAAAATCTTTATTTTATACGATATACCAATGGCTTCATGTTGGGCCAGAAATTGGACACAAATTTTGATCCATAACAGACAGATATGATAAAAGGTAACCTTTCAACTGAAATGGATCCCAGCTTTTAAAGTTATGCCTTTTAAGAACACAAGAAGAGATACCATTTGCATATATGTAGAAAGCATTCAAAGGTGTCTGTAAACAAACATCAAAAACAGCATTTTAGATTATACCTGTCAAGAATAAGAATATCAAGAGATACCATTTCAAAAAGTACCTGCCTATAAATTTAGTATTGCATATGTCAATAATATGTGGAGATAACATTCCAAATTATGCCTGTCCAGGAACATCCACTGGATGTATAATATCTAAACTATGCCTGTCAGGAACATCCACTGGATGTAAAATATCTAAACTATGCCTGTCAGGAACATCTGGATGTAGAATATCTTAATCCATCAAATGATATATACCCATAAGAAATATTAATGATAAATATCACAATATCCACTTGAACCAATATTGCAAAGCCTTACCTGAAAATTTTTATGCAATCTACAAAATAACGTACATAGTATAACTATTTTCAAAAGTGTATTAAAATAATAAGAAAGTAACTACATGTCGCAATCTAAATATTGAAAAATTAACATGATATAAATCTTACAATGCTGACAACTGGGAAAAACCATTTTCTGTTGATGTATCTGATATACATGTATCCAAGGAAGTGTTCATCAACTTTTTCACTTTCATTATTTCTCCCATGGCTAAAAAATCATTCCGATAACCTTGTCCTGTTAAAATCTGACGTAACAAACTTGAATCTGAATTTAAAGTGTTTCGCGATCTTTCATTTAAAGAATTTTCTGATATCGAATTTGATTCTTGAACCTGATCCTCATCCGTTTCCATTTTTTCTGGTTCTTGGCTTTCACAATTGTTTTCAATATCTTGAAGTTCTTCAATATTTTGTGCAACATTTTCCTTATTATCCACAATCATTGCACAAAAAAACAAACAAGATCCTTCAAATGTAATTTCAACAAGTTGTAACGTTACGGTCTCCAACACAAATTTTCACAGAATAAAATCTCACACATTGAGTCAAGTCTTTTATAGTTAACCACAACATACGAAAACAAACTTCAGAGGCTTTAGCCTACTTACAGCTGTCAAACAGCCAACGTTATCAGGAATTTACTTGGTACACAATACGACAGTCTCTCAAAAGCCAAACCAACACAACAAACCGCGTATTTACCAACAAATTCAACACTGTACAGACAAACCTGACCTTGTGAGGTTCCTTACAAATTACTTTCAACATAATGTATGAAGGACGTACCATAGTTCAGGGTCAGTGACAAAACCAAACCAAATATTCAATTCATTTTCTACATATTTCTAGGAAAAGAGTCTTTGTTTCAATTTTAAGAGCTATTAAGTTTGACATGGTTTTGAATACTAAGAGAACAATAAATCAAGATATTCATGTTACGTATTTGTGTCAAATACAATTGCTAATTTCTGTATAATTAAAATTTTTACAATTGGATAAAAGAAACCTGAATATTCATCTTTTGTTAATTGTTTACAAAAATAAATGTGTTAAGTACCTAAGTACTGATCAAAATATAAATTCAAAATTATTTTTTCTATTTGAACTCTATCCTAACAAGAGCATGTTTGTGCTACTTGAACACCTCATGAGACTTAATTTGTCAAACATACATCCATTTACAAGTAACTGTATAGCTAATAATGTAATTTTAAAAGGTTTAACTTAATGTCTTAACTTGTCCAATCAATCAATGGTTTTTTGATGTTATTTGAGTAAATATGTCACTGTTCTAAAGCAAATAAAAGATACTATGAAACATTTGTTTTAACACACCATTTTAAATTGTAATCAAACAATTAAAGTCATCAGTATGAACCTATGATAACTTTTAGATGACTTTCTTCTTATGATATGACATTTTAATCAAATCTCTTACTTCAGTCAACTCTGCTACAGATTTTAAATTTCAAATATAAATGCCATTTCATAAATTATTACAGAAAGCATGCTGACATTTACCTCTCATTGACTGATTGGTCACTTAAGACTTTTTTTATCAAAAAATGCACAGAAGATATAAAAATAAATTTAAAAGACTTTATTTCTTTTGTTGCATCTCTTGTTGAGCAAAGTGATTTTTATCAATCATATGCGAAAATGCAAAAATCATTGAAATATTTGTTCAATTTCAGGTGGCCATTTAAAACCAGCTTCCCCTTGGTTCACAAAAACACATCGTGATAGGATAGCTACAGTCCTCAATTTCAAACTGTTAGTAATATTTTCAAAGTCAGTTTTGGTCAATGACATCATGATTGCTTACAATAAATTGAAGGCAGGAGTTAGGACAGTATGGTTTCACAAAATTATTACAATATTAAAACTACTTACTGGATTCATGACTGTACAATCAACTTGAGTTGTCGTAAATGGATCACATTTATCAGCACAAACTAACACATCAGGTAGGGGGTAAATACGTAGACTTCGATCGTATGCCCAGTATATAGGAGAAACATGAAGTGGTAAGGGACACAGATGGCCTTGGCTTATTATTGATTTAGCAAACTGTAATGTCAATTATTGTTTTCAGTAGAAATATTTTTTTATTATTTGATTAAATGTTAAAAAGGTATAGTCAGGAGCTTACTTTATTATGTAAAGCATTATCATTTATTGCAAAATGTGGACAGATCTAGGTGTACTGTATACCATGTCATCCTAGCAAAATGCAGTACATCTTATGTGGCAACAGCATTTTGTTTGATATAGAACAGCAGGATTTCATACAAAAATTCAGTTATAATTTCAAATAACATTTCAAAATGAAACAAAATCAACTTACATGAGTTGGAACATCACCATCAGATGGAAATTTAACACAATTTCTACACATTTTAGTCACAATATCTTCACGGAATATGACTATTTCTTGAGTACAGTATTGTAAACGACAAGGATTAGTAGTGAATATTGCTGATGGTATTTTACGGCGTATTTCTTCTGTTATACAGTTAGGAATCGGAGGTCTACAAATAATAAGAAATGTTTGAATTCAGAATTCCAAATACTCTTTTGATATCAGGACATCAGAAAAAGATGTATATTCATTGTTTTAGGTTGTAACTCAACAACCTGAAGATTTTAGGTTTAACACTGACCTTTATTCCCTAACATTTAATACATTTTAATTCTTTCACTTTACTATTGTCATTCGGTATTGTCATACCTTATAGTTAAAATCCAAACTAACAAGACAAAAAAATTCCTCTAGAAAAGTGTAACGTTTAAACTTTTGTGTATTGTACAGATTAATTTCATTCTTACCTAGGTAATATAGTAGCTGGACCAGGATCTTGTGGGCCAGGCACAAATACAAATTTACAAACTTCTAATAAATGTGGATATTCACTCAACATCTCTGCCAAGTTATGAAACGACTCTATAATATATAATTCATACTTAAATATTTAATCACTACCTAATTCATATGCATATTAATGATTTACTAATAATTATGCAAAACTCTTGATGATTCAACATATTTTACCAATTAGTGGCTTTGAAAATGAAAGTATAAAGGATAAATCTTAAGATATAGATGTATCAATAGAAATTGATCACAAAGTCTTCTATCTCACCTTTTAAAGTTTTAATATGCCCTGTACCATGTGGTGCACTAGTAAAATTACCACAAAATATAAAACAGGTAGGAGGGAATTCACTATAACCAGCAAATAATTCTTTTAATTTTTCCATTACCTACAAATCATAAACAGCGGGTACTGTCAGAACCTAGTGATCTACAATTAGTCATCAAATCTTGGTATACCAGTAAACAGATAATCATGGAAAAGCTGTTGCAAAGAGGTTTGACAAAGTATCAGCTCATTGCAAAGAGTTCAAGTGAAATATAGATTTTACCATCTATGTGTATTTGAGATGTGGCTAGATTTTCTACAATAATTTCCAAATTCTTTGGACTCTAATATGGCCAAAAAGTTTCTGACTTACCTTAACATTATCTAACCAAACATCTGATAATATAACAAACATAGCATCTTGATTATCTTCTTCTATTTGTTTTAATTTACTCGAAGCTTTAACACTGGTTGTAGTTGGTCCACCAAAAAAGTTCATATTACCAAAATAAGACCTACAAATAGATAACAAAACTTATAGTTAAAAATGAAACTACATGTAGAGTAACGATTGTATTGATTCTCAAAGAAATAATGTAGAGCTATAACATTTTAACTAACATGCTAAAATATTACTGCTTTCACGTAGAAACCTTTTTTTAACTGATATTCCTTGCATGGAATCTGTTCAAGGTTTTTGACTAAATGTGAACATTTTATTAAGAATGATAAACCTACCTAGAAGATTTAGCAGTCTCTGTTGGAGGGAAACCAAATGCATTAATATGAAATAAATCATCTTCATACCAGCCTTCAGCTAATACAAAGGAATTCTCAGTAAATAATCCTTTATGAAAGTTCTGCAATATGTTACTAAGGAAATATAAGTATAAGTATATTCTGCCAATAACTTGATTTAACCCTTTCAAGATTTTATTAGTGTGAATTTGTTTTACAAAATAATTGATATTGAAATATTTACTGACTGGTAAGGCGTTTACTTGTTTATGTAAAGAAAGTGTAGAATAGGGGTATATCAAAAGGATACAGCATTACTGATATCTATTTGTACAAAACCAGTAGGGTCTTCTATATACCATTTACCCTATAAAACAATATACAAGAGTTGTACCCCCTTGTGGGGGTGAAATATAACATTTACTCTGTTAAGTGACAAAGCGAGATCAGTTGGATCTCAATCAGTTTATAAGGATTGCAATGATCATTAGCTTTGTTTCAATTCTCTTGCCTTGCTTTATCATCAAACAAGGTCATATCGTATCAGTTCACAAGGAACAGCAAACAACAAACAATAGGCTAACCTTCTTTCTGATTGTTGAGACAAACTCAAGGTTAAATAAATAAACAAATATTGTATTACCTCTTTCATCTGTGTGAGCATGCCCAGTACAATAATATCACCTAATTTAGATGTACTCCCTAATAAATATTCTATTGGTTTTAACTGAAAAATAAGTTTCTAAGTATTATACACCATTATTGCACAGTATACATCAATATCATGTGTAAATGTACCTGATAAAGAAAATAAACTTTGCTTTGTTATTCTTAATCTTCCTGCCTTAATTCTGTTGTTCAATCAGCTAGTAATGTTATTGTACTTTTTTCTGAATCTGAATATGCTTGAATGACGTATTTAATATATATATATATCTTATAGTAAGTAAGTATTCTCAAAATCAACCAATTTTCTGTAGCTTTATATGTCCCAAAAAGAAGATGACTGGTGTGATTAATTCATATATAATGCCATTAAAAAATCAGAAAAACCTGAAATTTTGTATTTTTTTCATCTGGTGCAGCGCCTAAAACAGGTGGTGTAAACAGATCATGGCGTAATGTTCTCTAAAATAAAGATAAAGATAAGGCTTTATTATACAATATAGGTCATAGGATATAGAATTATAATAAAACCTTTCAATTTCATGACGCACAAAGTTTCTCTACAGTTCCACTTTTGTATCCCTGTGATTCTATGCCTACTATTTACTATAGGCAAAAGAAACATCACTTCTGAAAATACTAATAAAATAAACTCTGGCAGTTAAATGTTCAGTGGTCAAAACATTCTACTGCTTCCTTTTGCCTTAAAATTCCTTGAACTCAGACTTTCCCTGATGTCTTAACTTACATAATATAAGCAAATGAAAATAAAAGTATATGTTATATCTCCATAAATTTTCATTTGCCTTTGAGTAAAAGTTTTATTTTAATAAGAATAATAGCTATTATCAAGTTCAGCATTTAAACCATCAATGTCTTGTTTCAACAAATTTTAAAAGAACTTACAGGAAAAGTTCATTCATCACACAATGAAAGTTACTGAGTAATAACATGTGTAAGTGTAAGGATACTCTGATTATAAAACATTATATACAATACCTGATGTAAGACAGTATATCTTTCTCGGAACAATGTAGCTTTATCTTCAGCATCTCCATGTAACATGGGTGCTTTAATACCTAGACTAGAATTCCTGAAACAATCAATATTTTGTATTTATAAATTGCTCAAACTCAAGTATCTTTGTTTTTTTGACGTTTTTTTGTTCAAAATCTGATATCATTTATGGATACATCTAATAAAATATCTTATTATTCAGTGATATCATGTCCTGGAGGTAGCAATGTATATATGCCAAAACAGCAAGAAATTAAAGGGTAATAACTCTTAAAAAATCAGGTAAAATATAATGTCATATTCTATATGAGAGAATACTCTTACTTACGGTATAAATTTTTTCCTATCAGGATGGTAAGTAAATCTGGGGACATTGAAAGCATCAATAATACAAAAAACATTCTCTCTGAAATAAAATATGTCATTTAACTCAGACTTGACATGAATGGTACTTTTTTCAAAAATTTAAGAAAACAAAATATTCAAGATAGCTAACTAAAGGGAAATAACTTGATTTCCCGAAGTTCTGACTTCAAAACTAAACAGAGCTGTATACTGAAGAGCTGAAAACATGTCTTATTATCTATAACTTAATCAAATTTTGCTTACCCTTCTTCATTTTGTTCTTGATTACACTCATGGATAGCAGCTTCACAAACTGACTTATCTATCATTGAACTTGATACTATAATGGGAAAAGAATGGTATATATTATATTTACAATCTTTGATTCAGAATTTGTAATATTTAGTCAATGATGACTGCTTTAATACTTTAGTACTATGTACCCGGTATATTTCCAGTATAACTTGATACAGATCATATCCCTGCATAATTTAGAATGAGCACATAAACTGAAACATGAGAGGAGAATCCAAACTTACATGGCTGCTTTTGAATTATTTCAATCACATGATCAAGCCATCCTTCTCTGTCACCTTCATCTATTGGTAATAGAACATCCACCAGATATTTACTCGACTCACTGTCAACAGAGAGAACATAAAAAAATATTACTGTTTTACTAGTGAAATTCCAAATTTATAATTCCAAACCAAATCTATTATTTGATCAATGACCTTGGAAAGTTTAAAATTTCATTCTGTAATCCCAATAATTTTTCATTGCATGATTTTTTTTACCTAATCCCAAAGGCAATCTGAGAGTCTCTTTGAGGTGCTTTTGGATTCTGTAAATAATGTGGACGAACGGATAGAGAAATGCATCAATATCAATCATTCTATTTGTCTATTCAATTTCAATAATATTACGTGTAATAATTATAATAACAATAAATGTAACTTTATTGCTCACTGATTAAAATGTTATTTTTTACTAGAAAGAAGACACGAGGTGTTTTGACCGTATTAACTGTTATAAATGTCCATTACCTCCGAAGAGTGAGGCCATGCATTTTAAATGCTGATGTGATAATATTCCTAAGTTTAGCAGCCATTTTAACTTCCCGCCATAATACGAACAATCCGATAAGCAAGTTAAACCAAAAAAGGAAATATTAATGATATGACACACAGACATCATAATTGCTACCCTTGAAAAAGCAGATATAACTAAGCAATATTTGATAACTCAAAGATGTAAAATTTTCTTTTGTCAGAGATAAACGTAGATTTATCGGATATAAGATAAAGTTGGGGAAAAACCCACCAGATTAAATAGAGTAGTTTCCCTTACACTGTATTGGAATCTCGACCTGTTAAGGTTGGCTGAGGACTTCCGACTTCTCAACAGATCCGTCACAGGCGACATATTAAGAGAAACGCTCCTATCGAAATTCGTCGGACGTCTGCAGGAGAAATTTAAGTTCTACGTGTAAGTTTTCAGAGAAGCGTTTTGTGTAGGCTTACAACAAGGAACACCATAGGCCCTATCACCGTCTAATGACGACTATCAATGCTGGTTGGTTGGTAGATGACAAGTTAACGTTCGCTTCCAGCGGATGCTGATATCGCAAACTAGGTAGTTGTTGGTAGTCGTAGTAGTTGGTAGTTGGATTGGATCAAATTGGATGATTCGGTGTTGTTGGTTTGGACATGCTCCTGTAGGACATATATATAGGCCTCCATACAGACCCTGCCGTTTGCGATATCAGTATTCGCTGGAGCGAACGTTAACTACCTACCTACAGACCCTGCCGATAAGACAAGACCATGTCACTTTGGTGTAATAGGTTTAATTTTATATCATGTAAAAAAAAAAGGAGCTTATTAGGCTCACACCATAATTAGGCGTTTTGATTACGGGTATCTTTAATTTAAGCTACCTGAATAGTATAAAATAACTTAACGATTACATAACGATACATAATATAATGTAAATCCTATATATAAATATATATATCAAATGAAATTAAATAAAAATTGATACCATAAAGTAAAGCAGACAGGAGTTTTGAGCATTATATCACTTGAAAGCATCTACATTAGGCACATATCATTGGTTCATTTAAGCGCAAAAAATTGAAAATTGACATGTAAATCGTTAATTTCGGATATCATTGACTAATTGTGTAATTTGATCAAATATAGGCCTATAGACTATATAAAGTCGCGAATCAGATGGTCCTATAAAGGAAAAAAACATATACACACATTTTCCTATGCAAAAGCTAGACCATTCATTGATGTTGCTTATTATACGCAAAACAATATTGTTCAAAAAGTAGACCTATTACGCTTTTTGGTAAGTACGCACTTACATTTACGGTAAGCCTAACTGTCGGGAATTTTTACATAATTTTGGTCAATTTCGAACTGCAGTGTAGGCCCTAATTAATCAATTCTCTTAATCATTTTCATTTTCGGTTTGTCGGATCTATCTTTTTCATTGAACAGCTAATTTCCTATAAAGTGGATTAGAGAAACTCGGATCTTGACCAGTTGCAAAATCTTCTGAGTCACCAACTAATATCAAATCATCGTCATCTTCGTGTAATCTTGTCATTTGAAATTGGCTGAAAATAGAATCACATGCAATTAGCATCAAATTTTAGTTTAGGGACAAGCTACCAATCCATAGAACGAAATTAGGCCTCAAGGCCACGGTTCAGCATATATGTAAATACTATCAAGATCGACCTGAAAACTCACATAATCCCGTAAAATATCCAACAAACTTTCGACTTTTTATATAGGTCTATGTCTTTTCTATATATAGCGGAGTCTCAAGAAAAGACGAGTCGTCATTTTAATTTTCAAATGAGGATAATTCATGACACACATGGATTTGAAGGCTCAAATTTCAACGGTGAGCCATGAACACAGGAGATGTGAACACTTATGGATAAGTTTAGACTAAGTAAGGTACGATAGGCCCAATGGCGAAGCCGTAAGAGAGAATTATTTAATAACTCAATACTAGTACAAATATATATGTATAAATATCTATCTCGTAAAACTTACAATAACATTAAATTCCTCTTCCGTCGTAAAGCAAAAATAACTATTACCAACATTGCAATGAAAAAGAAAGCTACACAGGACACAACAATTGGTACAACTACATCAGACCCATCTGTAAAAAAGGAATAAGAAACAAACTAAAGATCAAAAACTAGGTATCTTTTCTCCACGTAATGAGTAAGTGGCGATAACAACCAGGATTCCAACTCGACCATGCATAATTCCACATTCATATAGTCATAGCGTTGCTGATGTCTCTGATCATGAGCAGAAACAGTTAATTTTGTGTAAAATAGGCTGAAACTTACCAGGATTTTTAGAATTCAGTGGTTCTTCGGTACTCGAAATCGGCTTAATGTTCATTGATGATGAAGTTGTTTTCTCTGATA
Source organism: Lottia gigantea (assembly GCF_000327385.1). NCBI lineage: Eukaryota > Metazoa > Mollusca > Gastropoda > Lottiidae > Lottia > Lottia gigantea. The sequence goes on from NW_008709577.1 coordinate 1,432,277, forward strand.
CGGCGTCACTAGTTCGACCAGTTCTTGTAGTTGTAGGTGGTTTCACTGATGCTGTTGCTGGTTTCACTGATGCTGTTGTAGGTGTAATTGGTGTTTCAGATGTAACTGATGGGGTTGTAGGTGTAACTGATGTTGTTGCAGATACTGATGTTGTTGGAGGTGTAACTGATGTTACTGATTTCACTGATGTTGTTACAGGTGGTGTTGCAGGCGTAGCTGATGATGTTGCAGGTGTAACTGATGTTGTTGGTGGAGTAACTGATGTTGTGGCAGGTGTAACTGGTGTTACTGATTTCACTGATGTTGTTACAGGCGTAGCTGATGATGTTGCAGGTGTAACTGATGTTGTTGGAGGAGTAACTGATGTTGTTGCGGGAGTAACTGATGTTACTGATTTCACTGATGTTGTTACAGGCGTAGCTGATGATGTTGCAGGTGTAACTGATGTTGTCGGAGGAGTAACTGATGTTGTTGCGGGAGTAACTGATGTTGTTGCGGGTGTATCTGATGTTGTAGGTGCAACTGATGTTGTTGCAGGTGTAACTGATGATTTTGAAGGTGAAACTGATGTTGTTCGAGCTTTAGCTGATGTTGTTGTAGGTTTTGTTGGTGGTGTAACTGATGTTGTTGCACGTGTAACTGATGTTTTTGCTGGCTTTGCTGATGTTGTTGTTGGGTTCACTGATGTTGTTGTGGGTGTAACTGATGTTGTTGGTTGTTCCTCTGATATTGTTGGAGGTGAAACTGATGTTGTTGCAGGCGTAACTGATGTTGTTGCTTGCTTTGCTGGTGTTGTTGCTGATTTCATTGATGTTGTTGCAGGTGTAACTGATGCTGTTACATGTGTAACTGATGTTGTTGGAGATGTAACTGATGTTGTTGCACGTGTAACTGATGTCGTTGCACGTGTAACTGATGTTTTTGCTGGCTTTGCTGATGTTGTTGTTGGGTTTACTGATGTTATTGTGGGTGTAACTGATGTTGTTAGTTGTTCCTCTGATATTGTTGGAGGTGAAACTGATGTTGTTGCAGGCGTAACTGATGTTGTTGATTGCTTTGCTGGTGTTGTTGCTGATTTCATTGATGTTGTTGCAGGTGTAACTGATGCTGTTACATGTGTAACTGATGTTGTTGGAGTTGTAACTGATGTTGTTGCAGGTGTAACTGATGTTTTTAGTTGTTCCTCTGATATTGTTGGTGGATTTGGTGATGATATTGCACTCAATGATGTTGTTTCTGATCCTACTAATGTTGGTCTTGCTGATGGATTAGTGTGTGTTAATCTAATATTTAGCCTTTTCATTTTCATTTTCACAACTGGTCCCATTCCATTCGATACAGAAAATGTACAAAGAATGAAAAAATAAATTACATATTTATTCATCCTGGTTCTTGCTGAGTGATATCGATGGGATTTCTTGGAATATCTTTAGAGGAATGTCTGAAATTCAAATAAAAGGCATTTTGTGTAATCAACTTATTTTTTAAGTTAAATGAACATAATAGAGCTCTTCCAGTAGAGAAACAGTTCAGTACAGTTCCATTGATCAGCATTGATCAGTTTTGGTTTTCAACAAAACTGAAGCCACGGTGTCAGTGTGGCACATCATCAAATCTGACGGACCATTAGCCTAGTCGATATGAAATAAACTGTATTTTTTCAATGTTAATTCAACATATGACTGAAAGGCTTTCCTTTTAACATAAATTGTTATACGTGTGGTGTAGGATATACTAATTTGTGGTTCATCCTTAATTATTATGATGATCGTACAGCATTTAGAACAAGTTCTAAGTCATCTTATGTTTCTTAAAATGTCGACTTGGGCCCAAATTACAAAAATCTTGCACATGGTAGACTACATTCAAATTAAGAATGGATTTGGGCAAATAGAAAAAAATATTACCTATCAATTTGAAACAATTAATGCACCATAATATTAGAAAACAATAGATTAAAGTATTTTATCAGAGTTTCAGTGAGATAATATCCGAGCTCCGCCCCCTTATAATCAGCAGGTCATGGTTATTTTTAAACCTTATGGCAAACTGATTTATATCAAGAATGGGCTTCGAACAAAGTGCAACAAAATTAGAGAAATATGGACACCTTTTTGCGGAGAAAATGAAATTATTTAGTAAAAGCACCTTTCCATGGTAACAAATGCCTACAGATGGGTTAAGATTGTTTAATAATGTTTCTCAGAAAACAGATTAGTGAAAACTTTGACGCGGTCAATTCGATATCTCACGAATCCATAGGCCGATATATTTAGCATAATACTCAATTTCAAAATTACACGATGAAGGGAAACAACTCATAAACCCTTCATTGAAATATTGTTTACTCCCATCCCGTCGAGATAAACTGAACGAAAGCTAAAAATTCTACCTTCTATATGAACGCTAGGAGATCAGATATCAGGATAATTATGCCAAGTCTTTATTGTTTTGGCACGTTAGCACTAAGCAAAGGGCATTGAGACATAGGTTATTGTCAAATTCTCTACATGACCATCAAAATCAATGAAAAACTCTATATATATAGGCCTATATATTTTCATAACAAGAAATGTCGACACTTGGTGGCAAACTCAATAAATTTATACGAATTAAATTAAAATTAAAACTGTACGCATCGTGTTAAAATGGAATGCGAATGTTAATGGACCGTGGACGGAACGATGGTCAAATACAATAGTGACAATAGGTTAGGATTTTTAGGACGTAACATTCAATTGTCACTCAAAAGCGCAGGCACAGGCCGGCATACAGGCTAGCTACGCCTTCTTCCCCATTTAGTCTGCATAATGCACTTAAAACAGGCTTATGTCATTGTTCAAAATTACAATATATAAAACAATATAAATAGTGTCACACGTCTTCATTTAGGCCTAGGCCATATAGAGTTATAAATCCTAAACAAAACAAAATAGATTTTTAGGCCTACTCAATTTCCCAATTTCATCTAATAAAAAAACGAGTTATGCAAAACATCTTTTCAAAATTTCTATGAGATTAATTAGAATTAAAAATATGTTTTAGATGTGTTTGAAAGGCTTTTGTTTTAGAATTTTGTAAATAATTCAGACTAGGCCTATATAAAATTATAAATCTACACGTGAGTTTAATGACTAAACCAATCGCGTCTATGAATGGCGGGAAATTGTCATTCACGAATGTCAATAAAATACTGAAATCTGATTGGATGATAATTACGCTACATTTATCACGTGGTTAATGGTGACTGGAAGCAGGAAACATGTCATGGCAGTTTCACAGGTACAATTTTCTTATATTTGCGCAGTTTATTACCATATTGTTATATGCTATTATTTGAAAGGATATTTTTGAAAACTCATGTCAAGAGAAGAAAAAGAATCTTATGAACGAGACCCAGCTCTCTCCTTCACTTTACAATCAAGGTGTACACAGATAAGTCATAAGAATGTGAGAAATGTGTTTCGATAGTCATTCTATGTCAGGGGAGATAATCTGTTATTTCGAAATCATATTTGAATATTGCAACAATTGTTTAAAGAATTGGCTCACCGGCTTGTGTTATCCTTTTATAAATTATCTTTTAAAATGTATGTTTCACTCTTCACTTTTCTTTTAATGGCGTTAGTGTTTAAATGAATTACATAAATAACATTTTTTTTTTGTATTTTGTCGAAATATATTTCATTCTCAGTATCATTCATTGACTAGCTTAGGCCTATAGGCATATTTAATTGGTGTGAAAAATTCAAATCAGTATTTGTAGACCTTCTGTTCCATTGCTGTCCCGGTTATGATAAAAGTAGGGGTTATAGTCAACTTGGCAATTAAAAAAAATGGCCCCCAAGTCAAAATGGTCCAAAAAGTCAAAATTAGTCAAAATGGCCCTAAATACAGTTGAGTAACCTAATTTCGTGGAAACCTATTATTCGTGGATTTCCGAAAATGATTAATAATTTACATGAGCGACCTTGCGCGACCTCTGCATTAGTTTGTTTTGATAAACATGGGTTTTCTCTACAATATCAGCTAGTAGAATGAATCCAGTAGTTTCAAGCAAGGTAAAGTGTAATAATGTATACTTCGACAAATACAAAATGGCGGATTTCACTTATTACCAAACGTCACAATTTTTTATCGGCCGAATTTCCTTATAATCCCAAGCGGTAATCGGAATTCCAAGTGTCGTCTGCTAGAATATAATCCAACGAATGAAGTCACGTGATCAACAAGTGGATTTCGTGTCAGCAGAAAATTTCTATGGAACACAAAGTGGACCATATTCTTATGTTGTTTCAGTGACTTTTAGCAATAAATCACGCTACGTATCTTATTTTGTCATTATTTTTTTTTAAAAATCATGGTTCTTTGAAGGAATTGTCACTAGTTATAATGAATTGATATTAAAGATAAATATTAATAGAAGTTAATTATACCATTCGGTATCCATACAACGTGTTTTTCTAGACTTATTTATAGATCAAACATTGTACACGAAAATAGGTGAGGCATTCGGCCGCCGTTGCCGAGTTGGTTGCTCATGAAATATGGGTCAAAGTGAAGGATTCATAAAGAAAATCGAAATAAACCAATTTTAATTATTTTGTAGAATATCTGAGGAAACATCTAAGGCATAAAATTTTTTTTTCGTTTTTTTAACTTTGACGAAATTCGGTGTTGAATCCTTATATCCACGAAAATAGGTTACACCACTGTACAATAAGTGAAATGGCCCGTAAAATCACTCTTTCAATTTAACTGAAATCATTAGTCATCTGCATTAACCTACTTCCCTTCAGTTTCCATGGGATCTTTATCGTGCACAGGCTGTAGCGTGTAGCACATGGGGCCTTAGTTTATTGACTTATCCAAATGACAGGATACTTTTTCCATGTCAACCACTCAGACCTGCGTCGCTGACAAGGGGAATCCGGTTTGAATATCTGAAAGTATTATCTTGCCTTATGCTAGGATTGAACCCTAGCGAGCAAGCATCTAAATCACTGAGCCACTGCTTTTCCCAGATATGTTTTCTGAGATGTGAAAAAATTGTACTTGGGGCCCAAGTCTTGGACAATTTAACCTTGATAAAAACAGGTGTTTCGTGTTCATAAATAATAGTTGCATTGCATTATAATTTGGAAATTTTGTTGTTGTTACATTAAACTTTGAGCTACATAGCATGGCTTGGTATCTTATTTTTTATTCTTCCAGGTTAATATCAGAATGAGATTCCTCAAACAAATGAATGTTACATTATTAATCTGTGTGCTGCTAATAATTCCTACTTTAGTCAATTCCAAACTTATTTTCAATGAATTTAAATTATGGGGTGAAGCATCCTCACAATTTATTGAAATATACAATACAGACAATACCACAGATGTTCCATTTTCATCTAATTATTCAGTGTTTCTGTTAGATGAACCTGTAAATACTACTTCAGAATTAAAAGTGATTCATGTAATTGATGTGTCTGAATATGATGTTGTCAATGCTAGTGGGTATATAGCAATCGACACAACAAACGTCTCACTATTGATAAATGAAAACAATACATATGCTATTGTGTTACATGAATTGATAAATGGCAGTGATTTTGAAATAGGTCAGATAGTTCATGCAGACGAAATAGAAGATTCTGTTGTGTTTACTCAAAATGAACATAAACGGATATCTCTGCTATCTTTAACAATGTCAATTTTGAATGATCATCAAGTATTTGATATAATGGAGGATGAGTCTTTAAATGTTTGTATTGAGGATCCAACAATTAAAGTTCATGTGATGGAATTTAAGGAACCGTCAAGAGGTCAACCAAATCTCTGCGAAGAACCAGGTATAGTTTCCTTTATGTAATGAATGTTTTAGACTTTTCTATGGTCATTCATTAATTTTTCTTCATAGGATTATAACAACTTTGAAATATAAAATATAATCGATTAACCATGATTTGAAGAGAAGGTAGTAGGATAACATTGGTTTTATCTGAATTCTAAGTATTCTTCACAATGGTGTTGACTTATAACCCTTTCCAATGGATTCCAGCACAATTAACTGTCGGTTTCTGTTTACCAGTGTTACATTAATGAAAGCAAAGTCCCAGTTTGTTATCGAAATGTCCATTCTTTTTTTTTTTTTTTTTTTTTCGTTTCGTCCACACCTTCCCGAGCTTAGACTGCAGTAGTTGCAGCAACGTTTCAAATTTCATAGACCTTCTATATAGGTGACGATGTGCATAAATATAAATTGGAACATTTTTGCAAAACCGGAAGTGCCACAGTTCAACATGTGCAAAAAGTCGAAAATCGGCTCTAGAAGGCGCATTTTTGCATCGATTTTCTTCGGGTTTTCATTTTTAAAATCTACCTGTAATTTCTGACGTGATAGCATTTGAAAAATTACGAAATTCGAAAATTCGTCGCTCACTTTTTTCGATCAAATATTTCGATTTTTTTGCAACTTTTTTGCTTTTGCATCGATTGATCTAAAATTTTAAATGCAAAGAGACTTCACTAATGTTAATAATATGATACAGTCAAATTTTGTACGTCGTTTCCGATTTTCAACAGGAAAGCGACTGAACTTCAAATCTACTTCCGGTTGAATAACTTCCGGTATAATTTATGTAGGTCAACAAAATTTGGCTGATCTTTGGCAAATAAAATTTTATGGCCGATTTTAAAATAAAATCCAGACCGGAAGTGACACTTTGGCCGCCATATTGAAAAAACACACTTTTGTAAAACTGAAAATGGGGCCTCAGGGTAAATGTTGATATGCTCAAATTTGATGTGAATGTATTCAGCAATCGATTGCGCAAAAAACATTGGGAGCCGAATTTTGAATTTCGCTTTTGCTTTTTTGCAACTTCCGGTTGAAATATTTTAAAGCTTTAAACGATCACAACATGTGACCTTGACCTTTGATGACCTTGACCTTCATAGGGTCAAAGGTCATTGACCTTGGCTATCGTTTGATACTTTGACCTTTGACCTCCGACATGTACTTCCGGTTTTATAGCTATCCGTAAAAAGCCAAATTCGCAACTTTGGACTGCTCTAGCACGTGACCTAATTAACCTAGAGGGTTAATTTTTTCGGTTTTCTAATGTGCTTCTCGTGCACTTTACATAGATATAGAACAATTGCTTTTTTAAAGCAAAATTGAAATTGGTAATTTTTTCAAATTTGAGTCTAGTTTTACCATATTTGTGTCTTTTTGATCTTCGTGTATGTATATCTTATGACCTATTCTATGTAGAACCTTGATATTTGGAATACAACTAGACACTTTGAATATGAATTCACCTATGACAAAAAAATTCGGGTGGGCATGGCACATCCGGGTTGAATTACAAATTGTTTACATTTTGCGGCTGGGGCATAACTCGCATAGGATGCGTTTGTTCAAAAAGGGACTTTGCACACAATTACCTCATCCTTTTGGCCAGTTTGTGTTAACAGCTCAGTTGTTTCAGCTTTATAGTTCCAAAAAAGGAATGGGTTTCAACATTTGGATATTTTCATATTTCGATTTTGACCTTTATTGACATTTGTTGACCCATATCTTTTGACCTGAATAATGTAGAAGCTTGAAATTTAAAACACAATGTAAGATTTGGAATATCAATTACCCTATGCAAAAAAAATAAGGTGGGCGTGGCACATTCGGGTAATATTACTCATTATTGATATTTTTGGCCAGGAGCATAACTCGCAGAGTATACGTTTGTTCAAAATGGAACTTTGCATACAATTATCTCATGAATTGAGCCACTTTGTCTTAGAAGTTCGATTGTTTCCGCTTCTTAGTTCAAAAAAAGGAACAGGTTTTGGAAATTCAAAATTTTCAATTTTTGACCTTCACCTTTGATGACCTTGACCTTTATTGGGTCAAAGGTCATTGACGTTGTCTGTTAGTTTATGCTTTCATATTTGACCTCTGACGTCTACTTTCGCTTTTATAGCTGTCCAAAAACTCCAAATTCGCAACTTTGGACTGCTCTAGCACGTGACCTAATTAACCTAGAGAGTAAATTTTTTCGGTTTCCTAATGTGCTTCACGTGTACTTTACATAGATATATAACAATCGTTTTTTTATAGCAAAATTGAAATTCGTCATTTTTTCAAATTTGAGTTTTTTTTTTTACAATATTTGGGACTTTTTGAGCTTGGTATATGTATATCTTATGATCTATTTGATGTAGAACCTTGATATTTGGAATATAACTAGACACTTTGAATATGAATTCACCTATGACAAAAAAACTTATGTGGGCGTGGCACATCCGGGTTAAATTACTAATTGTTTACATTTTGGGGCTGGGGCATAACTCGCATAGAATGCGTTTGTTCAAAAAGAGACTTTGCACACAATTACCTCATCCTTTTGGCCAGTGTGTATTAACAGCTCAGTTGTTTCAGCTTTATAGTTTCAAAAAAAGGAACGGGTTTTAACATTTGGATATTTTCATTTTTCGATTTTGACCTTTTTTTGACTTTTGTTGACCTATATCTTTTGACCTCTATTATGTAGGAACTTGACATTTGGAACATAACGTAACATTTTGAATATTGATTAACTTATTCAAAAAAAATTGAGTTGGGGCGTGGCACTTCCGGGTTAAATTACTCATTATTGACATTTTTGGCCAGGGGCATAACTCGCAAAGTATACATTTGTTCAAAATGGAACTTTTTACACAATTACCTCATATTTTAAGCCACTTTGTCTTAGAATTTTGGTTGTTTCCGCTTCATAGTTCAAAAAAAGGAACAGGTTTTGGAAATTCAATATTTTCAATTTTTGACCTTGACCTTTGTTGACCTTGACCTTTGTAGGATCAAACGTCATTGGCATTGGCTATCTATTTATACTTTTATATTTGCTGTCCTAAGTCAACTTCTGGTTTTATAGTCGTTAGCAATTTGAAATTTTAATGGCGTATATCTCTTGATCTTGACCTTTTTAGGCATTCTCCTCTACAAGATCAAAGGTCATTGACCTTGGCTATCTGCTGATACTTTCATTTGTGAGGTCTGACGTCTACTTCCGGTATTAGAATTTTCTAAAAAATAAAAAATTATCAACTTTAGACTTGTTCTTGCGCTTGACCTAATTATCGTCGATGGTTGATTTTTTCGGGGTCTTTAGCAAATTGTTACATTTGCAAAGTCCCACTCTGTGCCACGAGTGGCTCTAGTTATGTATTTAAATTTACTTTACAGTTGTTACAGTTGCTCCAACAACAACAACAACAACAACAACAACAACAACATCAATGCAAACATCATCTTCACCAGTTACTACCAACACTAGTACAACAGTTAATTCTTCTTCTGAATTATCTACTGTACCAGTTACTTCCCCTGAACCAGCAACTTCCTCCCTTACCACCACACATGTACCATTAATACCTACTACAATTCATAACCTGATAGACCCTAGTAATCTTACTATCAATGAATTCAATATTTACATTGGTGATCATTCTCATCCTAGATTTATAGAGATTCATGGTATGTATAATATGTTTTACTTTATTGAAACTCTTGTATTCTCATACATTCATGTTTTGAAATTTATATGGATATTGCTTAAAATCATTTTGCTAATTTGAAAAGGAAAATTTGTAAATATCTTTATCTTGTGTAGACTGTCATGTTGACAATGCAAAACTGTGATGATTATCAGGCCTGCTTATATTAAACCTTAGAATAAAGGTCTTATTAAGCTGCAAAATGATAAGGTTGACGAATAATTCTTTTATTTATTTTTACTTCTCAATTAAGTAGAGTAGCAGTAATTATCCTTTTGTTTCCATTTCAATGCTGTCATTGGATGATCGTTCATTGTCTATCTTAGTCAAAAATATGTTTCACTGACTTTGATTTGAATGTTTATCGGTAATACTTGATTGATTTTAGGTCAACCAAATGCTTATTTTTCAAATACCACATTGGAAATGATAAATGGTGGAGATGGATCTAGTATAAAAAGTTTTAATATAACACACACAGATGATAAGGGGTTGTTTGTAATCAACTTTCCTTCATTGGTAAGTGTTATCCATAAATACAGAGTCCTTCAAATAAAGAGTATGCTTAAAACAGGTCATTGTGGACTCAGTTATATAATTACTTTTTTTTTTATACGCCCACACTATATTTATGAGATCTTGGACAAGTTCAAATTTGACAATTTTTCGATGAACTATTTTTGAGTTATTGTCTTTGACTCGTCAAAATTTGTTTGTGAACACAATAGAGACTACAATTTTCATCCGATTTAAATGAAATTTGGTGTGATCAATTATAATGGTGAGATCTTAGACAAGTTCGAAGTAAACGATCTTTCAATGAACATTTTTGAGTTATTGCCCTTGATTTATGAAAAACGTGTCAAAATTTGTTTGTGAACACAATTGAGAGTACCGTTTTCATCCGATTTAAATTAAATCTGTTATGATCATTTATAATGATGAGATCTTAGTCAATATTGAATTTGACAATTTTTTCGATCAACGAAATTCGAAGACGCATCAAAATTTGTTAGCGATAGAGGTGACAGTTTATGTCAGAATTTTATTAAATAATGTGTTTTTGTTTAAATCAACAATATCTTGCACAAATTTGATATTTGGAATGATTTGACACAGATAGGTGACCGCCCTTGATATACTGAAAATGTATCAGTAAAGTGGACATATCTTGCTTGGCAACCACTTGTTATTTATTGCTTCGATTGAAAATGTTTATTTTATATAGTATTTAAAGGTGTTTGTTTACTAAAATAAGTCACAAAATGTGTCATTGTGAGTGTTCTATCATCACAACCTTACCATCTATTTCAGACTAGCTCTATCAACTGTTTAGTTATGGCTATAAAACAAGATGAGATTGTAATTGATGGGTTTATTATCAGTAAAGATGGAGGTGTAAAAAAAAGTTTGCAAGAAATGTACAGTCCTAAACGTGATATATTTATTTTAGATCCTAGGTAAATACCATTTACTGCCTTATGTGAGAATGAATCAATATATGTACAGGATTTTTATTGACAGCTGTGGTCCAGTGATCTTCATATTATATCAGCACACTGTTATGTATTATATATATGCAGAAATAGTATTATTATTAAACTGAAAAATAATTATTACAAAATATCCTAGTCCAATGATACCAGAACTTAAGCCTCCACAAATAAGACCAAACGATGTAACCTGTGTTGAACAGAGATGCTTTCCATCATTAATGTCCCGTAGCATATGTTTTTAAACTAATGTTCTGAACTCGTCTTGAAATGTAGAGATTAGAATATATCAAATTTCTGTAGGGATGCAGACTGGAAAAGGTCAGTTGTTTACTCTTGAGTAACAATATGTTTTTAAGTTCAGTTATAATCTTGTTATAATGTTTGTAATTACTATATAAATTCTGTCACATATTCTGCTACATATACACATCAAGAATACTGTGTGAAAATACAATAACTTATTTGAATTTGTTACGAAGCCTAATAGATATTAACAGTTCATAAGATACAGATCTATATGTTTATCAATATTTACCCATGAAAGAGCTAGAACTGAAATATACCAGTTGGAGAACTTGTATTATATATATTGAAATTCTGCTAGGTGTATGTAATGATTGTATAATATATGGATGTGGTTTATTTGCAGTGTAGTAAAGATATCAGATGATTCTGCTATCAGTGTCAGTAAATGTGGTAGATATCCTGGCTTTACAGATGGTGGGTTCATGTTAACTTCATCTTCCATGGGCAATTCAAATAATTGTTCAACTTACTATCATCAGAGAATTCAATTAAAGTTAAAAAATGGTGATTGTAAATTGTTTAAAGGTGATATTAGGTTAAAGAATGAGTTAGCTGAGCTTATCATTAAAAGTACAAGTAAAGTCTGTAAATGTGGTTTATCTTCACCAGTCTTGCAAGGTATAAAATCTTTTACTTCATTTTTATACGCCCACACGTAAGATGGGCGTATATTGTAATCACCCCGTCGGTCCGTCCGTTCACATTTGGCTCGTGCTCACTCTACAGGCTACAGTTCTTTATGGATTCTTTTGATTTTTATTTTGTGTGTCAATGTCATTATGAAGATGATCCCTATTGATTTTCGTGATGATCGGATAATTTTTCACCGAAATATCGTGTCTGACTTGACGTTTTTCTCTATTAGCTATATTGTGCAACTCATGCTCACTCTACAGACTACAATTCTTTACAGATTCTTTTGATTTTTATTTTGTGTGTCAATGTCATTATGAAGATGATCCCTATTTATTTTCGCGATGATCGGATAATATTTCACCGAAATATCGTGTCTGACTTGACGTTTCACTCTATTAGCTATATTGTGCAACCCTGTAGTCACTAAAGACTGTTTAATCATTTCTGACAGCTGCCAGTGGGCGTATGTTACCTTACCTGGCAAGCTATCTTTTTATCTTGTGGAGATAACTTCATTTTACTTCATATTTACTCAATGAACTTTGTATTGCTGTAATACTGCTTGCGAATTTTTTTGTAGTTTTTTGATTCAGTATCCCGTTTTGTGGTATTTGTTTCGTTTATTATTGCTTTCTAAAGCTACACTAACACAGTTCAGGGAAAACTGTGTCCCTACGAACAAACAAATTGCCATACTTTTGTTTAAGTCCTTGTTTAGACTTTTACCACTTGCAATGACATGGATTGATCAGGAGTGTCCTGTAAATAACTTTTACTAAATCGCTAATATCTAAATGATGCTGGATAAAAAAAATTTTACACACATATTTTTTAGTTACATTTGTGAATACAACAGAGCAACAGACCTGTTCATTTTTTCTCAAAGGCGAGCCCAGGCAACATCCTTAACTATGATTCTTTACAGGATTTGTAGCCTTTATACATGAGCAAACTGAATGTTACAAATAGAAATTATATGTCTTTCCAATGCAAAGAGAATCTCTTGAATGAATGACAAGATCTTGTATTGTCTGGTTATAAACATTTCACATTTTTGTTGCCTTTTTTGGTAGCCAAGTTAGCTTCTAAAAATTGGATGTAAAACTCCAAATTCATTATATTTCCATATGATTTTCCACTTTACTGTTTTACAAAGGTGTTGAATAGTCATTGAAAGTAGTGATAAAGTTGTTAATGAATTTATTGTATATATTTTGTTTTTAAAGAAAGAACCATACATTGTGGCAGTGTGATATTTGAAGCCTATATAAAGACATTAACTAAACAAGAAAGTGAGAATTATTATCAGATATATCAACAATTTGTCAATGATACCAAGACCATCACTATTGGTAATAAACAATATGAGATAGACAATACTTGCTACTCTGATTGTTATGTACATTCAGAACCAACAAGTAAAAAATATGATGGAGGTATGTTTAATTTTGGACATGAAATATATCTGGTTTTTTAACTATCAACAAAATGGCACAGTGTTAAATTAGACTGTAGTCACTTACAGCTTACTGTATATTACCAAATTGTAATGTGTAAACGCTTTTAGAACGTTGATAGCATATTGGAAGAGAACTCTGTCACTCTATCTAACTTGGAACAAACGTAATGATTGAATTGTTAAGAGAAATGAACATTAGATTTTTATTTTGAGTGTGCTATGGATATCTTTTAATTGAGTTTTATCAGCTGGCAAAGTAAATATTAAAATGACTGTAACCAATTAAAAGAGTTCAACAAATTGAACATATGCACAAATTGTTTTGCAGACTCTCTGAAAGTGATGCCAAGTTGTCACACCTTTGTCATAGAGTTTCAACAGAATGAATAATTCATAGATATGTTTCTGCATGATTGAGTTCAACAAATAGATTGTCAGAAATGTACCTAACAGTATATGTTGATGGTTCTCTTCTTTCAGATATAGATGTGACAATAGCTATTGTTGTTACTTGTGTTGTTATCTTTATTGTGATTGTTGTTATTGTTGTTATTTTGTTAAAGAAGAAGAGGAATGGAACTCTGTAAGTAAATCTTATCACTGGCATCTTGTTCCATAGACATTCTGACTGAAGTGTTTGTTTGGATAGGTTGGATAAAAATTAAATTGAACATATACAAGAGAGTTGTTCCAGCCTTTGGTACCTATAACCTCCATTTTCAACATTCAGATTTCATGTCTGATATCTATGGTTCCAGCAATCTAGAAAATACTAAAATATTGAGGTTAGAATCTGGCCGTGTTTATCAGGTAAACTAGAAACCACAAAAGTGGAATTACAAAATGTATGTATGGTATAAGCTATAAAAGTCCCTTAAACAGGAAGGCTAGAAATCCTCTCAGGTTCCTGTAATCTAACTTATCCAGCTTATGGGCTTGTGACATCAAAATTTGATATTGGCAAATGGAAATCATAAGTGCTATCTTGACATGGTTGTCCAATTCACTCCAACTGACAGAAAAATGGGAAAGGAAAATGACAAAGATTATTGTCTAGAGTCGAAGAAAGTGGTTTGTGAAAATTTCTATAATAAAATGGTTATCCAATTTAATCATTTACTTTTAACAATCAAATATGTTTTTTTTTCTTCATTTTTCAGTCAATTCAGTATGGTGAGATTAGAGGAAGATAATAATTTATTAATGGATGATGCTAAAGGTGTGAGATTTCGTGAAGGATCAGCTATTATAATCTGATTGCTCAATTTTATATCTTATTTTAAATTGCGTCTTTCATGCTTGCTTCTAAAGACAATTCTTAAATCTGTTGAAATATGTTTACTTGGTGTTCTTTAAAGTTGAAAGTATCTTGGAACAAATTAACACATAAAAAAGTGTTTTAAATCAGGTCTTAATTAGTCTTTTATTATAAACTAAACTATCTTCCATTTATATGATATGTCCCTTTTGCTTTGTTATATTTTATCATCAATGTACATTGCTTTAATTGAAGTAGATCATCTTTTTCTTCAATTCTGTAATTTCTGCTGTCACTGTTGAATATTTCATACATATTCCTTTGTATATAAACATATCAATGTGTGGGCTATCTCACCACAGGTTTTTACCCCATAGAGAACCACAAAGCTGGCAGAACAAACAGCCTTCAATGATTATCATGTTATCATTAATATTGTCATGATAACCAGAAAATCCATCCATATTCATAATCTCACTGTTATAAATACTACACTGTAATGTCTCCATACTGTGTGTTCTTGTATATAATGTCAGGGTTCTAAGTGTTCATTGACCCATTATAACAAGGTATATGATTGATCATTTAAGCTGTATATTTACTGAAGGTTTTAAATAGATTAGGAGGTTATGATATAAAAGCTTATATAGTTTAATTACTTTTGCCACCAATAACTACTGTCCTTACGATTTCAATTCATTCTTATTTTATCCTTTAATATTCACAATTAGTTTATAAGAGGCATTCTATAACCAGATGTTGTTGATTTTTATGTCTTTATTTATCATATCTTTTATTGTTATATCAATAGAATTTATCACTAGCTTTTTTTTTTACAAATTTGCTTATTATGATAGGGAAATACCTGAGACAAGTTGCCAGAAACAATTGATATAAAGAAGCTTTCTTATTTATCCATACTTATAATATCACTTAACAAGAAGAGTCTTAAGATTAAGGTATTCTGGCAACAAATCCTGCTATGTAAATAGGCATTTTAAATGTACATAATTTATCTATCATTGTAGATGTTATTAGATTAGAAGCTTAAAATTTTAGCTTTTATTAATGGCTGCTGATAGGGTTGGGCGATCAGTACCACGATAAATATGGTATTGGAATTTATATTGTTAGTAATATCACCTGACTAAAAAAATACCAAAATATCGTGACATATGGTAGATTTCATGATAAACTGTCATTTTTTTTGTCATCTAAGATCATCTTCATGATATTGACTAGTAACTTAATATCAAAACAGATGTAATTTTTGTAATATTCAAGACTAGGGTGTTTTTAAATGATAGTGGAATTTGGATAGTAACAAAAAAAAATGTAGGTTGATAGTTCTTGTATTTGATCATAAAGTAAATATGTATTGACTTCTATTCATTTAAATAGTAAGAGCTAAGGTTTGTATTGTTTGTTAATTTGTTTTTTTTTTTATGTTATTGTTTAAATAATCATGTAGATTTGTTCAGTTCTTACTAGTGGAAGGATTAGGAAGGTAATTTGGGTAATATCAATGTTAACTTCTATAGTGGCATACAATCAAAATTGGAATTTTCCACACCAGGTTATACTTTCAAACCACATTTCTTCCACTTAATGTAATGCATTATATTGAAAACCTTCATGTATTATGTATTTTATACTATTTAATAATTTCAAAGTAGCATTTGCAGTGTATTGTGCTAAAATAACCTTGTATAATCTTTATAATCCATTACTAACCAAATCTGAGTTCTGTTTTTAAGTTGTAGTTAATGTAAGTGCTATTTTCTTTATTTCCCTTGTTTTTTTCAAAGTTTTGTTCTGTATATATTTATACTTGTAGATTTTTTACAGATTTCTATGTTAGAATCAAGTATATGTTTTTATGTGTGTTGTCTGGTATTTCATAAATAAATCCATTTAGAAAACATACACAGGCAATTTTCAGTTAGTCAGTGAATAATATGGTAAGTAACATTTTACAGCAGTTTGTCTTTCATTCAACCATTTGTTTTAAATTTCACTTCCTTAATGTTTAGTGTAATTGATATGCAAAGTTGGTTTCTATCACGTAATAAGGAGGCCGGTAGAGCAGCCCCTTTTGTTGAAAGAGAGTTTTTTTTTCAGTGAATAATAAATAGTTTCTTTTAAAATATTTGTTATCATGGACTCAAGACAATGATAATGGTCAGGCAAGTCAATAAAGGGTATAAAATATAACTATATGATGTAAAAGGTATAAATTTATCCTATTTATTGTGTGATATTGTCAGAACTAATCTTTATTTAGTATATAACATTCCATATATTCAATACTAAATACCATTACACCATTATAATACACTCATTTATTATTCAGTTCAGATTTGTTAACAATACAACTGTATTTTCATATTGAATACAAATCGGACTAACCTCATTTTTTTAAGAAGATCCATTCCTCGCTGTACAATATGTTGTTAAACAGAGCGGAAGATCAAAGAGGCCAGTAAGTCATCACTATAGAGCCCCTTGATCATAGGATAGGGGCCCAGTTTATAGTTGACAGATGAAATGTAAATATGTTTGTCATTTTGTTTAGTTTTAACAAGGGTATTCTTACCAGAGAATATTTAAAAGCTATTTTAGTTATTATCTAGTCTATGGTGGGATGAAGTAATATTTTGACTGCACATTGAATTGAATAAACTTTTTAGTATACTGCCATAAACTAGGTACTTGAGAATTTTAAATACATTTGATACTCTTATTAAATATCTGTTTAACTTTTTGTAATTTAGTTTGATATACTTTGCAGTGCTTCAGACTGAGATTGCTTTATTAAAAACTTTATTATTTTAACTTGTATTACATTATGTTGAAAGCCACTGTAGTCAAGGAAAGACATTCAGGACCGTTTCCATACATAAACAGTATACATATATGTACCTTATTATTAAAGACACAATTAAGCTTTGGATTAGTGTGTCTTTTACCTGACAATGATGTGGTCTATTTATATTTTTATATAGGACCTGCACAAATATCTTTGCTCATCTATACAAGTTCCATGCTTTGATGTAAGACTAGGATCACATTTATAAGTGAAGAGTACATATCACAAACACAAGACAATATTATGGAATAAGCACACTTCTTTAATAATATGTTAAACACATACATTTCAACACAAATTAATTACAATTTATTAAAGAAGTCTGCTTATTCCATAATATTGTCTTGTGTTTGTGATATACAAATTCAGTGAACGTTAAGTGGTGTATAATGCAGTTATTCCCTCTGCTGAAAGGTTATGTATTATCCAACTACACACTTTTCCACATTGCTATGGCAATATGATTTTCGAATGGGTTACATAATCTTTGATAGCAATAAGACAAGTGACTATAGGGCCGTTCAATATTTATGGAATCACCAGAACGTTTATTACAACATGTTAGAATGGAGTTCAGAACACGTTCCGTGTATGCTAAATAAATAGAAGGTGCAGACAGAATTCAAATGGCGGAGTAGGAAATGATGGGAAAATTTGAATGTAACCTATCCACTTCCATTCTGTTCAATTAGACAGATTAGGAAGTCTCCAGATGAGGGCCACCTTGATAATCTGAAAGATCCCTATATACTGGATAAATATAGAGGATAACATAATATTTTAATGATAACAAATATTGCAAGAAAGATAGTTGACAAAAAAATCTTATACAAGCATATTAAATACAACTTCTAATTTATAAAACATTGTATTTTACACTTTGTTGCAAATATAGTTTCAAAATGTTAAAAACAAAACTTAAATGCATGGATAAAAAAAATTCATTTTGGTAGTGATATAATTGATTAGAATTCATCTGAATAAATCATTTGTAATGTATTATTATTATTCTGTTCGAAGCTTTACCACCATACTTGTTAAGCACATTTTCATAATTTAATATTTTAATGATTTAATATACTGAATAGTAAGAAAAATATCTTTGATAGCACTATTAAACAATAAATATAAATTTTTGTATTGGGTTTTCAGAGATTTTGGAAATTCATTTGATTTCAATATGTATTGAGTGCATGGCTTGACCACATTTATTGATAACAAATAATTTTTCATTATGCAATATAAAGCTTTACTTCAATTATTTTTCTGTGATCAAAATAATTTGTATTATGCACATCTCTTTTCTACTAGCCAAAAACAAAGACAAAAGAATGATGAATGGATATAAGTCAATTCTGATAACTAAATAAAGCACTCAAAGAGATTGACCTAATCATTATAACAAGGTCAAGATAGAACACTTTTCAGTTGTAACTTCTATAAGTCCTTTTGAGTGTCTGCCATGTACTCCAGCTATAAACTGCTAAGAGCTTAAAGTATAAAGATACAAAGCATTTGAGGTAAAAAATATACAACCAGTAAATGAAACAATAAAACAGTTTATGTGTAAAATAATTTATAAAATGACAATTTTTTTCTGCAGAATAGAATAAAATAAAATAAAAGGATTCCTAAAAATTACTTGATTTCATTATTCACAATACTGAATTTACTTCAAAATAAAAATCATGTTATCGAAACAATTTCAGGACTATGACATACAATGATAATACCCTAAATAAGAATCTATAAAAATTTGGTGCTATACAAATATGTACATATCATTTGTTTCAAGTCGAATTCCAACTACATGAGCAAATGTATCTAGTAGCTGTTCATTGCTTTCTCAATAACCTGGCCTGATGTGTTCTCTGTTATCAGCCTTGAAAATAAAAGACAAAGGCTATACACAATGTGTAACCATTGCATTGGTACTAGTCATCACTAGGATTAGTTGGAAGTCAGCTTTATAATGGTACGGATGTAAACTATGGTGAATATATCTTATTATTTATACCATATATATATTTACATCTATGATAGTATTGGTATTGATTTAATATCATACATAATATTATTTATAAAATCTCCTTTCATAATACAGGAACTATCACTAGTTATCGGATGGTTTAACAATTTACACTGTTGATCCACGTGATCACAAATCACATTTTGTTCTTTTAATATCATTAAAATACCCTTCAAACCACACTATGTTTTAACCCACTAAGGTAAAATTGATCAACTGATGTGTAATTTATTCCTTCCTTCTTTTTTCCATGAAGGAATTAGAGATCTTTTTTTAAATCTGATTTACACAGTCACAGTATAAAATGCTAGTCTGAACTATAACTGAACTTCAAATTTTTTCACAGTTTTGCCACCATAAGGATTACTAGCAATGTTTTTATTAACTGATTTGGCAGCCCACGCCACATCAAATGGATCTACACCAGTTTTAGAATGAGTAGGACTTGTGGTAGATACTGCTGAAGCTGCCCAATTACTTGAATCAGTGCCATTTTCTTGAAAACTTCTCTGGTGAGACAATTCTAGTAGAGTGGGTTGTTGTTTATTTCTTTGAGCATGACTCCACCCAGAACCTGACAGTTCTCCAGTGTCTATGGAATGACTGCGTAAATTTTGGAAGGCATTCGAACGTTGGTGAGCTGGTGGAGGTCTAGGGAACTGGTCCCCTGTAAAAGGCACACCATTAACACTCGAAGTGGCTCCTGTAGGAGGTTGTGTTGATACAAAAGGATTTGTCGGAGATGTAGGTTTGTTCCACAATAAATTTTGCTTGGTTCCATTAGAAGATGATTGAGCCCATGGATTTGTAGCTGGGGCATGTTGTGACAACAATGCTGAAATGAGAATTCAACATTTGAAATGAGGAGGATTTGAGAACCTTTGTTGGAAAAACTGCTGAAATATGACCCATTTAAGAATGTTTGGTTGAAAATTCTTGAAAGGATTCTTCGGTCTTAATCAAAATCATTGAACACTAGCTTTGGTTTATTATCAGTATATTGAAACTGTTGTCTATGATATATTAATATGATAAATGACACGTACTGTAAATTAAGGACAATAACTCTGTACACCCTTATGATAAACTAGAATGTGGACATTGAAAATCACAGGGGAAGACAGAGACATGCTTGACAACCGGATCATGTAAGAAAACATCAACATGCAGACAATATTGTTTTGAAATGATCATATCTCAAATTATTCAAGACGTAAATGAATTTTAAATTAAAGTATGTAACTATATACTTACAACTAGAAGGTAAGGTATTTTGTCTAGGTAAAGCAGTATTGGTGGTAGATTGGGGTGGTTGGAATGAAGGAGCTGAATGTTGATGATGTAAAGCCAGACCATGATGTTGTATACCACGTTGAACTGGGGCATTGTTAAATGTTTCATCAGTAGTTAATGCAGATAAACCTTGAGTTAATTGTTGACACATTTGAGCTATAGAGTCGTCATGTTCTGGTGAAACCTCATGTATCGTTCCTCCTACAGCTAAAATAATATATTAACAATTTCATAGTTAAAATCATTCTTTATACATATATTTACATAGAATAATGTTATGACAACAACTTAGGCTTAGCAAGAAAAATAATATGGCGACACCCATATCTAAAATATAATCGATTCATCCTCATAACCATTCCATAATCATCCTAGAAGTTGTTGATATTAAGTTAGGCTTAGCAAGAAAGGCAATATGGCGACACTAAAATATAATTTGTGCAGTGACAAGTCATATCAATAGGAAAATTGTGTAAGAATCTAAGAGACCATAATTGTTCTTTCATTTTAACCTTATCAATTGTGTACAATTCATTTATGATTTCTTCTGGCATTTAAGCAAGTCATTAGAAGAGAAATCTTTTTTATACATGATAATCAAACATTAAACTTTTCTTCAGCTTTGTGTGAATTTAAACTGGCATGTGCTGATATTTCATATTATCGTCCTATTGGTGTCCTTACAAGGAAATCCTGTTTAACAGCTAAATTTTGATTGGTTTTACAGTGTGTTAAAACCTTCTGTGACCATATGATTTATCATTTACTTACCACCATTAGCACTAGGTGATTCTAATATCGCATTCTGTCGTTGAAGGGTTGATGGGAGATCAGAATAACGTAATGAAAGTGTCCTTTTAAATGGGGATGAAGCTTCTTGTAACTTTTCAAAGCCTCTAAAAGAACCTTGTCTATTGAAAAGTTCTGGTGTAGCATGAGGTCTCTGAACAGCAAAAGGATTATCAACTCTCCTAACTGGCACTGGTTCTGAAAGATAGAAATTTACTTTCAAATGGTACCTTACTCGTTATACTTTAATTTATTACTTAACACAAATGCCATAATTAGAAAAGAAATCTATAGAAATAGGAAAAGATATTCCTAATTTGTGATATTTTTGAAGGAATTACGCTATTTTCGTAAATTTCTAATACTTCTGAAGACTATTTAGATATATTCAAGTTTCAAATCAACCCCCTAAATGACACACCTGAAAACAAATCAATTATTTTTTTAATAAGAATCTTTGTGTCATAAGGGATACATATCAAATGATATAAATAGAGGGAGTAAAAGTCAATAGCGGACTAGTTGAGAGGTAAATGTATCAACCAGCCAACTGACAGATAGACACCATGTTTGATAAACATGTTCTCTACCAAATCAATAGAATCAATCCTCTTATCCTCTTTCCTTAGTTATTTTTATCTTCTTTTCATTTTATCAGACCAGTTTATAGCTTGCTGTTCCTTCTCAACTATGCCAATTATTAAAACATACTAATACAGACATTGATGTCAAATTGAAATGAAATAAGTCTTTTATATCTCTTCAATGCATACAAAGAGAAATTATTGTGTTGGGAAATTTCTGATCACCTTTACAAGAACAGTAGCTAAGGATAACTATTATACTTTTTATATTGACTAAAATTAATTACACAAGACATGGAACTATATTTTTAGACACAAGAATATAATATTATTGACATTTTGTACCAACTTAACACTTGACGACATAAAAAATAGAATGAAGGTTGCTATGGAGATATAATTATAAAATAAACATTTTATGCTATATTATTTACTACCAATTGTTGTAGAAAATCAATAGATGGTCTAATGATAACAGTATACTTCAGCATTCAATTACTTTGTTATAAAAAGAACAATAACTAACTGACTGACCCTAGTAAGTGTTTTCTGGGAACACAAGAAAACAATTTCAGTAACAAATACTTGAATGTAAATGGATGTTATGTTTAATACGTTATGTTAAATACATATTGTGTTAAGTACCTATTATGCTAAATACCATTTATGATACATACACATTGTGTTAAATACATGTGTTAAGTACCTTCTAACCCTATTTCCACTGAGAATTGTAAAGTAAAGCTAGCTTTAAGCTAGCGTAGAGCCAGCTTTATTACCGAATGTGTTGTTTAACAAATTTAACTGGTTCCTGAATGACTTATCAATGATGATCACAAAGTCACACATTATTGACGACTCATGATGTACAAGACTACTGTTTAGATCAGTAAGAAATGCAATAGACCGGAAAGACCAGTATGCCCCTTATTGCGAGATAAACGCAATAAAGCTGGCTTTATGAGATAATTATGAGATAACCGGCTTTAAACGAGCTTTCAGTTGGCCCCCCGATAAATTGCCGAATGTGAAAATAGAGGTTATCGGTTCCCGAACCGTAACGGTTAGGCTATTTGCCCAGTGGATACACACGACAGCTTGCTTAAAGCCAGCTTTTTCCTTCAGTGTAAATAGTAATACACATTGTGTTAAATATATGTTATGTTAAATACACTTTGTGTTTGTACATATTGTGTTAAATACATGTGTTAAGTACCTATTATGCCAAATACCTGTAAATAGACATTGTGTTAAATACACATGGTGTTAAATACAAGTTATGTTAAATGCACCTGGTGTTAAATACAGGTTATGTTAAATACACATTGTGTTAACACTTACATTAAATACACGTCTTGCAAAATACATACCTGCTAATATTGCACTCTGGGGATCAGCCAGTCTTTCAGTCATAGACGTTTGACGAAATGATCCTGTACGTGTAAAACTAGTACGGTCTTCACTAAATGTTACTGTTACACCAGTCTCTTTATCTCTTTTCTGTTTTTTCTCAAGGCAGACAGCAAATGCACAACCAACAGCATGACTCAATCTTTCCCCCTATCAATAGATACATCGAAAATAATGCCAAAACTCTATTAGAATCAATTTATGTATCTTATTTCAGTGAAAATAAGCGCTTAACATTTTTGAAAAACTTTCCAACTTGACTTTTGAATTTTTTCAATAAGAAGTTTATGATAACAGCATGGCTTGATAATATTTAACTGATAATCAAAGATAAAATCCCAAGATAAAGTCACTTTAAGGAAAGAAAAGGAAGAACAAGGGATAAAAGGAAGATGAATTCAACTTTAATTATTCTCAAAAGATCTATTCATCACAGGTTCAGTGTTTTTTACGGTAGTGAATAGAATGTCTGGGCTAGTTGACCTGTATATTATAATACAATAACCTGGGTACTGCCACATTATTCATATTGTAACATGTATTATAATTTCTATTCTTGTCACACACTATGTATATTCTTTTCAGTATAAACCTCTTATGAATATTATTATATCTTATGAAGAAAATCCTACTTGGTTAATGGCTTAATGTTTGCTACCTAGATAGCCAATTATTCCCAGTTTATACAGTTGCTATATACTGAATAAATCATCATTAGGTCAGACCAATTTATCTTTTTGTTTTAAGGATTTGTGCATGAAAATCTGTCATGACAAGAGGGAAAAAAAATTAATGTAAGCGGAGAGAAAACTAAAAACGTTACAAAAGCCAGAAATTACCTGGATTCTCCTTCTCTCTCAATATTGATTGAATCAAAAATCATATATTCTATTAAATATACTAAATAATAATTTCTTTTATCATCGGGGGACGAAGGAAGTTTTTTTCAAAACTGATTTCTAGAAAATTGAGGAAGAAGGATCCGTAATACTAGAAAATACATTGGTCTGGCCTTAACAGTATTTGATACATGTATTTACTTGTCTTATTCAACTATTCAAAAAAGATGTGCATACTATTTGACATGAAATACTTAAGAGTTATATAGACAATAACTTTTCCCCATTTTTCAAACTAAATGTCATGTCATAAACATACTACACCTTGAAATGAAATAATTTATTTGCCTATCCAGTGTTATTTATGTAAATTTGTATATACAATATATCAATGAAGTATAGAACTTTTCTTTATAAAACAGATCAATCAATAATACATAAAATTTTATATTGATTATATAAAGTCTTTTTAGATTAACTCAATCTGTTGTTTTTAGGAGAAGTATCAGTTGAATACCATTTTCTCCAGTTCAGATTGACCATTAAATCTTGTCTGCTATGTCAAATCATAACTCTCATTTGATATGATGGTGTGAAACAGTCGCTAATACTATCATATTTTTCATTATAATTGACTTTTTCTCAGCATGACACTTTTCATTAAGGATTTGAGGTCATATTGGTTTACTTCTATAACATGTTCAAATTCATCTGTAATCAATTTCTATTCTTTTCACCAAGATTTCAAGGAAAATATAAATATTGATCTTCCAAGAATTCAAAAGAAAGCTTTTGATTTGGTGATCATTAAAGAAAATATGGAATATAATCTAATAAGCCAAAAGCTAAGCCTACATAAGATTTAAACCCTACTTTTAAAAGGTGTGGATACTAAGAAGACAGATAAAAGCTATGAAATAAGGGTAGGCCCTATATCAGTGCAGGATTTTTATCTACAGGGATTGAGCTGCTATGTGGAAAGAAAGATAGACATAAACCATATTGAAAACCCAACTGGCATCTTGTGTTTGGCTGTGAAAAAAGTGAAGTAGGACTTTTGACGTTGATATATATTTTATATTAAAGATTGACTAGGTCTTTTAGAAATCACGACCCAAATCAAATCACCTCAATCTAAAGAAAAATCTTGTCATGTTGACTTGACATCATGCAAATTTTCAAGCAAAATTTTGAAAAAAAGACGATAAATTTGATAAATAAAACATTTATATCTTATACAAAGTTCACTTTAACTCTTGTATCTCAGTGCAATATATTCTTATCACACAAAAAAGCAACCAAAAAATGTGAAAAGTTTCAAAATCTAAAAATAAAATTCAGGTAAACTCTAATAATGTAGAAAAAAAAAACAAAAAAACTTGAACCAAAAAATAACAATACGAAAAAAATAAAGTGGAAAAAACTCTAAAATTCATTAATTACAAATAAGTTACCTCCCTTTCTGTCGACAAACACAAGTTGAGAGTAGAGTCCTCAGTTATGGTTGGTAGAATTGGTAGATAGAACACAGAATCAAAATATAAAAATAATACTGACACTTACGGACTCTTTAACGGCCATAAAGCCGTGACACATCCATCTCCTTGTAGTACCATCTCGACAAATATAGGCAAAACCTTTTTCATGGTTTCTGTCTGGGGCACAGAATGATACTTTTTCTATTGTCTGATCTACTATCATGCTCTGGAAAAATAAAAAAAAACTATCATAAAATTCAACTGTGTCTCATCTTTCAAGGAATTTAATGTGATATACAATTATAATTATTATTACAGTGTTAATATTAGGGGTTAAAAGATTGTTTTTATCAGTTGAGAACTTTACTTGTAAATGGACCAGAAGTTTGTTTTCTTTCTAAAAGGTGATACAGATAGTTGGAACTGTGCTTGTCAGAATGAAATAGTCTGATAAAAAATAAAATAGACAACATACCTTACTGATTTCATCTACAACTCGTAAAGCATCACCAGATACATATAACACAGCTCTCTGTACTTTACCTTTAGCTTGCTGTAAAATAAAAAATACAATACACATGTATAAGCTAAGATGCCAGGAAAATTTTGTTAAGGAATGTCATGTAGAGATTTCACTTCTGAGTAATTATTTAATAAAAATTATAGTTGAAAGGAATTAGCCACTTCCCTTAACTCTAAAGTTTGTTCTCTCATCTGTTACATTCAATTTTAATTTTTTATCAATGGTTAAAGATGGGTTTCCTTATCTTTTAGTGTCAAATTAAGCAAACTATTTGATTAATTGGTGTTTCTAATGAATTATCATATCTTAATCATGTAATTATCTTCTTATTGCATATAAATAAAAGTTTTAACTAATCAGAAATGTCCATGTATGAACAGTCTGGATAAACAACAAAAGACTTTTTGACCTTTCTCTTCTAATTTAGCTCATTATGAATTAATCATGGACATGTGAGACAAACTGTTTTTTTTTCTAGTCATTAGAACACTTTCTATTCATATAAGTATTAGCATTTTCATTTTCATAAATGAAAATATGGGAACCTATCTTAAAGATTAATGAATGAATTCAATGGTTTTTATGATGCTCTTTTATCTTTCCTTTTATGTCATCAAACCAGAAACTAGAAAGATTATTAATTTTCTTTTGAGAATCACCTAAACCCTAATTTCTAGAACTGCTTGACTTGGAAATTTCATTGAAGCTCTTTTATTTCTTGGGTAACTTCAGATACAGATCATATATCAGATATAAACCAGTGTATTTGTTTTAAAGAATATATATTTTCATTGCTGTAACATGACATAATAACAGTCAGTATGTAAGACAAATTATCTGATAAAATGTGGTAGAAAATTCTTAGTAAATATCTTCAATGATATTATTGATATCTGTTGACTGATCAGAATGTATAATGATAAATTATACTGCTCTTAGATCATTTACTACAACCATAAAAACATTGATTATATCTAAATATAGCCCTACTTCAATCCTTCCTACAACTTTCATTGACAACAACTCAATATCAATTTTATTTCAAAACACTTTTCATTCTGATTCTATTCTGATTAAATTATCTCCTGCAATTTCTTTCCAAAATACTCACTTTACCATCCATAAATTCTTAATATAGAAGGATGGAGTACTTAGAATCTCACAGTTTAAAATGCACTATTTTACTCAACTGTTTAATTACATTTTAAATGATTTTTTTAATGAAAACTTTAACCAGTTTTTTTTTCTTCTGTTTCTTAACTTTGTAATTGCTTTTAGTCACTTCAAATTATAAACTTATATCCAAACTAAGTGTAAAATATTCCATAGACAACTATGCTATTCAACATGCAAGTATGATATTCGTGTCAGGATGATATTCAGTATGCGAGCCTAATATTCAGTATGCGAGCCTAATGTTCAGTTTTTAAATAGTGAGTATAATATTCAAATACTGAGTATGATGTTCACACAGTTTGTATGATATTCAAACAATGAGTATGATATCATATTCAAACACTGAGTATGATATTCAAACAATGAGTATGATATTCAAACACTGAGTATGATATTCAAACACTGAGTGTGATATCCAAACAGTAAGTATGATATCCAAACCGTTAGTATGATATTTAAACAGTGACTTTGATATTCAGTATGAAAGTATGATATTCAAACAGTAAGTATGATATTCAAACAGTAAGCATGATATTCAATGAAACAGTGTACCTACACAGTGTGTATGATATTCAAACAATGTGCTTGATATTCAAAAAAAAATTTGCATGATACTCCAACAAAGAATATGATATTCAAATAGTATGTATGATATTCAAATAGTATGCATGATACTCAAACAAAGAGTATGATATTCAAACTGGGTATGAT
The DNA here is from genome assembly GCF_000327385.1 of Lottia gigantea. Taxonomy (NCBI): domain Eukaryota; kingdom Metazoa; phylum Mollusca; class Gastropoda; family Lottiidae; genus Lottia; species Lottia gigantea. The sequence goes on from NW_008709577.1 coordinate 1,460,675, forward strand.
ATTCACACAGTTAGTATGATAATGAAGTGTATATAAATGATAGTGTAGTGAAAATAAAACAACACAATGAATGAAAGTAATTTGATCTGTATGGAATGTTAATTGTTGATAATTAAATGAAATGAAAGATATCCTGTATGACTTTAGGCTATATGATCTATTAGTAACTATTCACACCAACCAATTAATTACTACACTAGATAACAATTGAATATTTGGTAGTTAAATCATATCATTCAATTAAAATATGGAATGATGGCACATCACAATTTTATAAATAACATTTTCTTTCACTTATATATATATAATTATGTTTGTGTGTAGTTGATTGTCAAATAACCTCTTAAATTCATTTCAAATATAATACAAAAACAACACAGGAACATTTGACTTTCTATACAACTCAAACCTTGTAAGGTTTTCTGTCTTAGACTCTTTTTTATGGTGAAATAAGTGAATTCTAAGACTAGTCAATTTGACTCAACTTGACATTTGAGAGTCATTTTCTTATTTCTTATATTAACATTTACCCTCTTGACATTTAGAATAATTTTCTAAAATTTCAATTTTTTTTCTTATGGAGGGATAATTCTAAAGTTGTCTCAAGAATGTGCATTTTTTACTTTTAATAACACTTTCTGAAATTTTTAGTTCTTCAATAGCCTTTTAAGGATAAAATTTGAAATAATCTAATTATTAATACTAATAATAGCATAACCTCAAAATTAAGTTGATAGTCACTCTGAATTTGACATCAAGTTTTATGAAACAATCATTTAAAACACTTGTGATTTTTTGTGATAATTATTGTATAAACTACTTACACTACTACTAATTATATAATTAATGAAATATTTATCATGAAATATACAAATACTGTAGGAGGCTTCTGTTATGCATTTTGTCATACAAAAATCCTGTGACCCAGCATAATGTTCTGAAAAGCAGTTCCAGTTTCTGGAAGTATCTACACCATTTAAATTTAAAGGATAAAAATTGCCTCTAGACTTACATTTTTGAGTGCTTTGACTGCTTCTTCACAAACTTGCATCCCTCGAGAATCGAAAACTTCTATACATCCTAAATACTGTAATATAAAAATAATAAAATTAGAGATGTCAAGTTTATTAGGGAGTTCTTTGTCCAGCAAAGTCAATATCATCTTCATTAAATTTGATCAATTAAGTGATTGGATCAGAATTTATCAAATCAATTTAAATATGTTTATTTATATGATGCTCTGGGGATTGCTGATTTTTATCATTTTCTTAACTACTTATTTATCACATCAAATTATGTGGCACTAGGGCTATTACAATCAAGGACATCAGTTTATTGGACCAAACATTAAACAAATGCATTAAGCCTTTAAAACAAATTTTCAAACATGACCTCAAATCATAGTCTAAGACATAAATGAAGGATAAAATGAAATGTTACACACTGCAATTGATTTTACATTAACCACACACTAACAAAACATATATTATTCAATAGATAATGATTTTTACCCACATTCCTCTCATATTTTCACTTGACTTGTCAATAACACTTACACAGTAGTTCAAAAAGACAAGAACCTAGACCACTAATATTGCTAGTGTTGAATAAATCAATGATTAGACCAGAATTTGATTGTATTTGATTTGACATCAATCAATATCCCAGTCTGACATTAAAGCTTATATAAGTAATATAGTCTAGTTCATGTCAACAATCATTTCTAACATATTCTCTTTCATCTTCAATTCTCCAGCAAACTTCACTCATTACAAACTTACTCACCACTTCAAACACACAGAAATTTGAATTGCTTTGGAACCATAATCAATGAAAGTGTGTACTAAGTGAAAAAAACATTTTTTTCAAGCAATAATTTGTTTTCTCGCTAAATTTCATTCATCATCTACTGATTTCTGAGGTTATTTGAGTAATTTATTTTTTCAAAGAAATTTTCCTTTCAAATTAATTTGAAATAGTTTGAGGAAATGACAAAAGTCAATACACTATCTTTAGATGAAATTGGTTGTAAAAACAACAACATAAATCTTTTATGTATCAGACACTTATAGAACAGATATGCACCATTTCTAGTTTCAGTTAGATGTTTGTGGATCCTACAATTTCACTTAAAACAAAGCATTCTATGATGTCAACATCATTATTTAAATTGTTCTGAGATGAGATATGAATTATTATAGTGGAATTCAAGAAGCACAGACATCTTACTGCAAATTGGATAAGTGGATATCCATGCTATCAGTGTCCTCGATACAAAGTAAAATATGAACAAAAACGAAGATAACCTGTAGATGGTAAAAGTTTATTTTAACCCTGTGTTAGGAAATCTTCTCAAGATCTTTTCGAATCTAATTTGTAGAGCTGTCTTTGAATCAGAATGCCAGGAACTAAATTTGAAGGAATTTATGTGTCTAGCATCTTATTTTATCTGCTAAATAGTCTAATAGAGAAAAAGAACAGACTTGATTTAATCTTGATTTTATCTCTGGTAAGGGAAGACATAAATCATACAAGATCAATTCTTACTTTATACCATCTTCAAACTGATCAAAGTGAAAAACCCCAAAAAAACAGTAGTAACATTAATATAGAAGGTGTTAATCATTTGACTAGAGTAGTTAAGAAGATTGAATTAAGCTGACTTAATGATAATGATCTGAACTTGATTGATGTGTAATCAATGATGTGAGATGGTTTAACACGCAAACCTGGAGTAAGTCAGGCAATATATAAAAAACATATTCTCCCTTACCTAGCTGCCAGGAGGAGTAAGTAATCACTTAACCTACAGTTAGTAACTGTTTACATCATTATTACTATATCTTAATCACTACCTAGTAGGTTACTTGACTTATAGTTTAAAACTCTGACTTCCTATATTAAATTATTTCAAACCTAGCTATTGATAAATACTTCTCTTTGCTTGATACTTTATGCAATTCAGTTGTTAAGGTAATCTTTGCCATTAATTGAATATTAATTATCAGTTTAAGATTACTTAATTTATCAATGTGTCTAAAACAGCCTGTCCTAACTCATGCCCATATTTACTAAATTATTTAACTTTGGTGAATAAGATAATTAATTATTGAAGAAATATTGGATCATTACACAAGTTTAGACAATTTGATATTTTAGAGTTTGGTCGGGGTAGTTGGAGTCTTGCTCTCCAATCTAGATGTCCAGAGTCCTGGTACCTCAGATCTATTATTTCTATCCTTTTATATGCGAGACTGGAACTTATAAAGTATCTATAATTTGACACTTTTCAAAGTATTTTTGAAAGGGGACAAAATCTATAATTGGAATAAGGACAAATTCTGTAATTCAAACATACAATTGTATTAACAAATGAAGCTGCATAAACCGAAATGAAAATAACTTGGTCACATAGCAACAGTTTTCATTTCTTTACTGATCCTGATTGTGTTATTTTAACCTTAACTTATTTCTATTTCTACAGTTACATAGCTATTTAATACACATCTATTTCTATCATTTAGCTTCAATATTGTAGAATATTGATTTATTCAAGTCCACTGACATGGTATTCTTTAGATTTAAATTCAGTCTGATTATTACAGAGGATATGAGCCACTTGTTGTAGATATTTTCAAGTCTCAATTTGACAAAAATTCACAAAATATACATATTAACTTAATAGTCTTCTAAGAAATTTTTGGATGTCTATGTCTGCAACTCATACAATCAATAATGCATACAGTCTGGACTACCCACTGTTCACTGATATTCAATTTTAATTCTAAATTTGAATTGAAATAGATCTTGATAGTTCAAGATTAAAGTTTATAACACTACTTAGTCTACTTACCCTCACTTGAAAACTACAAGTTCCTTCTCGAACTTTTTTCTCGTCTTCCTGCCATTGATGAGGTTTAGAGCATTCTGGTACATGATCTTTCTTTTTCCGAAAACTTAACCTTCTCTTCAAGCTTTGCATGATATTATTGACGTAAAATCGTCTGAAATAAAGAAGGTGGAAATATTGGTTAAGTCTACCTTATTGATTTACCAGTTTCCATTAGATATGGCCGGTATTCAGAGAGAAAACGAACAATAAATGAAAAGATAGAGTAATTTTCTCTCTAGCTCATCTGACAACAAGTACAATTTAAGCCAGTTAATCTAAATGAGAAAAAAAAATACAAACACAAATTGAGGAGACTTTCAAAGATTTAGAAGTAATTTGTGCCATTTGATTTTTGAACATCTACTTCAAAATAGCAGGACTCTGATGTATTTGAACTAAATACTAGCTAACCCTTGTGTTATATCACAACCAAAGTTTTAGAGAAAAAAAACTAACATACTTTATGCAATTCAGTTGTTAAGGTAATCTTTGCCATTAATTGAATATTAATTATCAGTTTAAGATTACTTAATTTATCAATATGTCTAAAACAGCCTGTCCTAACTCATGCCCATATTTACTAAATTATTTAACTTTGGTGAATAAGATAATTAATTATTGAAGAAATATTGGATCATTACACAAGTTAAGACAATTTGATATTTTAGAGTTTGGTTGGGGTAGTTGGGGTCTTGCTCTCCAATCTAGATGTCCAGAGTCCTGGTACCTCAGATCTATTATTTCTATCCTTTTTTATGCGAGACTGGAACTTATAAAGTATCTATAATTTGACACTTTTAAACTGGCTTCAAAAAACTAACAATATTTTTCTCAAATTGACGCATGAAGTAAGATCAGATCCTGCTTGTAGCTAGTTTGAAACTTTTACATATACATCCAAAAAACTCCTTATTCTATTACTTCAAAATGGAAGGCAAACTTTCTTATTACCATTTTATTTGTTAATAGATGATTGATATTTTTAACATCCAGTAAATTTGAACTATTTATTTTCACACTACCAATATGTATTATAATAGTTTGAGATAAGGGATTCTGAACTAAAGGTACAGAAACTGGTTTATGTTTTGTTCACAAGCTATAAATAATTATATATTTATCTAGAATTCATTCATGGTCAAAAGGTAAGTGTTTTGTATTAAATTGAATCTAATAAAACTATATCCATCAAATATAATAAATTGATGTTAGATATAGTAGATGACTATTTTAACCAGTCTTTTTGCTTAGTTTAATAAGTAATCTAGAGATATATTTCATTGTATTTTAAGTTTGAAGATATTTAATATCATTGATAAGAGATATTTTTATTACATACAGAGCTTACATCACAACTGTTGGACATACAATTATGTTATAGGTAATATAGAAGATATAATGATGTTTGTACATGATAACAGTAGTTTATAACACTAATCATTTACTATCTCATTAGTACCTATTACAAACTGTAGTATCCGTTACAGTTTTCATTAAGAGAAAAAGAAAGAAAAATTGTAAAGCGTGGCTATGATTCCTTTCTCATTAAAATAATCTGGCTCTTTGAATATTTAGTATTTGATATATCTAGTTTTAGTAAGAAGTCAGTTTATTACACATATAGTTTTAATCCTGTATATTTACAAACTTAACTGACTGACTATACTGTGTTGATATACTGTAAGAACTGGGAAAACAGTTTTTCTCAGAAAACTTAATATAAATCAATAATACTGAAATGAAATGAAACATCCTTCTTTTGAGCTACAAACAATAGCAACACTATGCAGTATGTTATAGAGACAGACAGTAATTCATTTAATATTTTTATTTTCTTCCTACTTTAGTGTTGATTTCGCATTCTGTTAAACAAAGAAACACTTTCTTACAAAATCATAGCTGACCTGAGGAAAATACAAAAAAAAAAGATTGTATATTGTTTACTTTTGTTGTTACAGGTATTAAAGTTATCAGAGCAGAAACAGTCTCAGATGACAGTCTCATCTGAAGAATAAACAATATCCTTAAACTTCTATTATTATCATATATCTTACAATTTAATATTTACACTATTTTAACCTGATTTTATTTTGTAACAAGCTTTAAATTCAAATAGACACTAGAGCCACTCGTGGCACAAATGGGACTTTGCAAATGTAGCAATTTGCTAAAGACCCTGAAAAAATCAACCATCGACGATAATTAAGTCAAGCGCAAGAACAAGTCTAAAGTTGATAATTTTTTATTTTTTAGAAGATTCTAATACCGGAAGTAGACGTCAGACCTCACAAATGAAAGTATCAGCAGATAGCCAAGGTCAATGACCTTTGATCTTGTAAAGGAGAAGGTCTAAAAAGGTCAAGATCAAGAGATATCCCTCATCAAAATTTCTAATTGCACACGACTATAAAACCGGAAGTTGACATAGGACAGCAAATATAAAAGTATAAATAGATAGCCAATGCCAATGACGTTTGATCCTACAAAGGTCAAGGTCAACAAAGGTCAAGGTCAAAAATTGAAAATATTACTGGCCAAAAGGATGATGTAATTGTGTGCAAAGTTCCTTTTTGAACAAATGTATTCTATGCAAGTTATGCCCCTTCCCAAAAATGTAAACATTTAGTAATTCAACCCGGATGTGCCACGCCCACATCAATTTATTTGTCATAGGTGAATTCATATTCAAAGTGTCTAGATGTATTCCAAATTTCAAGGTTCTACATCAAATAGGTCAATAGTTATACATACACCAAGTTCAAAGAGACACAAATATTGTAAAAAAAACCCTCAAATTTGAAAAAAATGACGAATTTCAATTTCGCTGTAAAAAAACGATTGTTATATATTAATGTAAGGTGCGTGAGAAGCACATTAGGAAACCGAAAAAATTAATCCTCTAAGTTAATTATGTCACGTGCTACAGCAGTCCAAAGTTGCGAATTTGCTTTTTTCGGACAGCTATAAAACCGGAAGTACATGTCGGAGGTCAAATGTCAAATTATCAAATGATAACCAAGGTCAATGACCTTTGACCCTGTAAAGGTCAAGGTCACCAAAGGTCAAGGTCACGAGATATCACTCATCAAACTTTCAAAATGCATACGACTACAAAACCGGAAGCTTACGCCCAACATCAAATATGAAAGTATAAATAGATAACCAAGGTTAATGACCATTGACCCTACAAACGTTAAGGTCATCAAAGGTCAATGTCAAAAAATGAAAATATGGAAATTCTAAAACCCGTTCCTTTTTTTGAACTATAAATCTGAAACAACTGTCCTTTAAACACAAACTGGCCAAAGAGATGAGGTATTTGTGTGCAAGGTCCCTTATTGAACAAATGTAGACTATGCAAGTTATGCCCCTGCCCCAGATTTGAACAACTAGCAATTTAACGCGGATGTGCCACGCCCACCTGAACTTTTTTGTCATGATTTAATTCATTTTCAAAATGTCTAGTAGTGTTATAAATTTCAAACTTCTACATCAAATAGGTCAAAAGATATACATACACTAAGCTCAAAAACACAAAAATATTGTAAAAAACACTCAAATATCAAAAAAGTACGAATTTCAATTATGATTTTAAAAACTTTTGTGATATATCGTTAGAAAGAGTATGAAGAGCACATTAAGAATCCGAAAAAATTAACACCTCTAGGATAATTAGGTCACGTGCT
>NW_008709577.1:1468302-1471238 GCF_000327385.1 Lottia gigantea
CCTACAAACGTTAAGGTCATCAAAGGTCAATGTCAAAAAATGAAAATATGGAAATTCTAAAACCCGTTCCTTTTTTTGAACTATAAATCTGAAACAACTGTCCTTTAAACACAAACTGGCCAAAGAGATGAGGTATTTGTGTGCAAGGTCCCTTATTGAACAAATGTAGACTATGCAAGTTATGCCCCTGCCCCAGATTTGAACAACTAGCAATTTAACGCGGATGTGCCACGCCCACCTGAACTTCAAACTATGTTGCTTTCAGCAAAGTCCCACAACTAGAACTGTTCTAATAACAGTACTGATGCAGGACGGGTTACGACATTCAGGTACATACGAAGATGGTCTATTGCAATTACATTGATGTAAATACTTTTCTGCATCTCTAAATGAAAATATCCAAAAGTGCCTGGAGTTTTTAGTATATTTACTAGGAATAAAAGAATATTTGTCAATTAATAAAGATTAAGTTTGATGAAATCCAGATAAGAAATAAGAAAGTTGGTAATGCGCATGCGCACAACAAACATTCAATATTTCCATCAAATTTTGAATTGAATTATACACATACATACCAAGTTTGGTGAAATTCGGATAATAAATGAGAAAGTTGGTAATGCGCTTGCGCACAACAAAAATTCAACATTTCCATCAAATTTAGAATTTGATTATACACATACATACCAAGTTTGATGAAAATCGGATAATAAATAAGAAAGTTGGCAATGCGCATGCGCAGTACGCAAAGTCGATATATCCATCAATTTTGAATTGGAATATACACATACATACCAAGTTTGAAGAAATTCGGATAAGAAATAAGAAAGTTGGTAATGCGCATGCGCACTACGCAAAATCGATTATTCCATCAAATTTAGAATTTGACTATACCCATACATTCCAAGTTTGATGAAAATCGGATAATAAATAAGAAAGTTGGTAAATTAAGTGGGGGTATCCCTTTAATGTGCTTCTGTAAGCTCAACTTACCTTATAACAGCGTTCAATATACCCTAGAGCTTATTTATATTCACCATAACTGCACATAATACATATTAAGCAAATATATAAGGGAAGGTTTCTTTAAAATGAACATAGACTTTTTGATTTTAATTAGTTCTAACTGTGTATTACTTAATGTTCAGACTGTTGTCATATTAATTGACAAATCATTGCATACTGCAACATTTCAACTGTCAAATGTAAGGTCACTTATGTCTGTTCATAATCCAAGTTAAATTGTGTCATGTCACTCTTATTATATAAGATTATTATATATTATATATATTATTATATATTATTGCAATCTTATTAAAATCAGATTGCAATTTCCTATCTTTTTTGTTTTGTAATATTTTTAGTCTACATCGTTTTCTAAATAGTTTTTTTTTACCATAATCATGTTATTTTTATCTACCCTGAATCTTGATAATTGTATTGTAGGATAGTGAAACCCAAAGAAGCAGTCTAAGAAGTTCTGTTGCAAAGTCGGTTAAAGCATTTGAAACTTTACATGTCATTTTCTTGGTTATGTCAAATAAATTGTGATCGTGGATTTTTGTAGCTTTGATTAAGTCATGTTTCCCGACTATTCCAGTCCACCCAGCTGTCAATGGGTAGGCCTACAATAATCCAGGAAAGATTCAAGAAATTTGGACAGCTGGCATAAAGGGTCCTCATGAACCTATTTCTAGAAATGATTTTCTCAATAAGCATTTTGAAATTGATAATTTCATACTGAGACAAAAGTCATTATAATGATAAAGTTTTTTTTAGGAAGTGATAAAGGTAATTTTACCTGTCATCACTGTTACTTATAGTTTGACTTGAAATTAATCATTATATTCATATTACCTCAGAATTACAATGTTTAGCATTAGTTGCTATGGTAACATATTGAAATAAATACTTTTCTCATTTTAATATTCAACTTATTATTACACAAACTCCAGAGAGATGAAAAATGATATTTGTAGACCTAAACCAACTCCATAATATACTATTTCATTTCCATTCTAATCCTTATAAAGTATAAATTCTATTCCACTACCTGTAGTGATATAATCTACTTAAAATAAGATTACAATTTTAGGTTGTCTGACATTTTTATCTTACATTATTTATGTAATCTAACAACTTTTCTACCAAAGATCTGTCTCAAAGGCAGTATTTTTAACCAATCAAAGCATGTCATGTAGAACCAGATTTTTTAGATAGAAGACTTGTAGGATATTGAAACCTAAAAGTAGAGCAATATTTGAATTTCCTACAATGAAATGCTTCTTATTGGTACAGAAACATCTAATTATCTTAACCTTTAACTTGCATCTTGCTTTATCATAAAAATTTACTTTGTGACCAAGGACAATGATTTCATGAGACCAAGTTGTCATCACCATCTAACACCAAGACAAGACATCAAAATCTTAGCAATTTCCTCTTTCATGGTAGACTTGAACCATTGAACAATGTCCATTCATCCTAGGAGCATAGATTTCTTAATATAAATGTATCATATTCTATCAATAAATTAATCGATTTCTAAGTTAGATTTCAGGGAATACTTATTTCAGGACTGGTGCCATGGCTATATACAGTATATTATATAACATGCAGTGTATGTTTGTGTGTGTGTCTTTTCAACTAAAATCATACTAATGACTAACTAATTATCACATAATTAATAGACTTATCTATTGCTCTGTGACCTAGGACAGTGCTTTCATTGAAACACGTCTCAATACACCCTAACACCAAGACATATATTGAGGAACTACAGAGTACAAAACTTTGCATGCTTCCAAATTTCCATGTGAAGAAATTGTCTTATACTGCTTGGATTATAATTAAAGACAATTTACAACTAGAGATAAATTAAAGTTACACTTTGTAGTAATTATTGTAGAATAACAAAGGAAATGTAAAGGCCAAAGTAC